>NC_085843.1:214236094-214836094 GCF_035594765.1 Anolis carolinensis
AGAAAGCCGTGTGATTGACTGATAAGGAAAAAAACCAGCATGCTTACTTACTTACTTACTTACTTACACCCATGAAGCTGCCATTGACAATTTATTTTATTTATTTACAGCATTTCTACCCCGCCTTTCTCACCCGAGGGGATTCAATCACATCAGCCCCTTCACCCACTTTCACCCCAGACAATTGCACAGTATGTTACAATGAAAAAAACATAGCTTTAAATGCTCCGAAATAACAAATCCTTACTAAGCTCTCTGATACATTTTGGAGGCTTTCATTTCATTTCGTAAAGCTTCTGGGGGGAGGCGGGGGTATGGTGTGGTATGTGTTCCATTCTGATTAGTAATTCGGAGATTTGTATTGATGAATCATAAAATCTCTGAATTATGAATGGATCTCCGAAGCTTTGCACAGACCTAGTCCTAGGGAGGCCATTCCCCGGCTCTGAAATGCTCTCCCTAGAGAGATTAGGTTTACCCCAACTCTCCAGACCTTTCAGTCAAGTCTAAAAATATGGCTCTTTAAATGGGCCTTTAACCTTGAGTAGTCTACTATGGTTGTATGTGAAGAATACCATATGTTACTTCAGCACTTTCGTTCATTACTTGAAGAAGCCTAGTTACCCGCAGGTACTACTGCATTTTATAAATTCTGAATTTTAATGTTATCATTTGATTTTGTCCGTTGTTTTGTACTTAGTTAATTTTGTATATTTTTTTATGCTATGTAACTATTTTATGTTGGCATCTTGGAGTGCTTTTGTGAGTTGCCCCAAGTGCCTTCGGGGAGATGGCGGGGTATAAATAAAGATTATTATTATTATTATTATTATTATTATTATTATTATTATTATTCAATAATAATTATTATTATTAGTCTTCCAGCAAGTCATTCGACAAACGGGGTAAATTGTATAGGGAATGTATTTCTTTAGGTAACCTGATACCAAACCATGTAGGGCTTCAAAGGTCACAAACAATACTTTGTCCAGAAACTAATTGGCGAGCAGTGGAGCAATTTTAGATATACAATAGAGTCTCACTTATCCAACACTAGCTTATCCAACATTCTGAATTATCCAACACATTTTTTGTAGTCAGTGTTTTCAATATATCATGATATTTTGGTACTAAATTCGTAAATACAGTAATTACTACATAGCATTACTGCGTATTGAACTACTTTTTCTGTCAAATTTGTTGTATAACATGATGTTTTGGTGCTTAATTTGTAAAATCATAACCTAAGTTGATGTTTAATAGGCTTTTCCTTAATCTCTCCTTATTATCCAACATATTCGCTTATCCAACGTTCTGCCGGCCTGTTTATGTTGGATAAGCGAGACTCTACTGTATGTTCAATCCTAAATGTACCCATAACCAATCTAACGGTGATGTTTTGAACTAATTGGAGTTTTCAAACTTACCACAAAGGTAGTCCAATGTACAGCATACTGCATAAGTTCAACCTTGAGGTTATCAGTATATATACTACCATTTTTAGGTTTTCTAATTCTAGAAAGGGGCACAGCTGACATACCAGCCAAAAGCTGATAAACACTCCTGATCATCACATCTATTTGGACTGATATTTGGAGAGAAGGCTCCAGTTGTTCTCCCACACTGTGAACACATTCTTTCAGGGAGAGCGTAACTGAAGGCCTTGAAAACAAATCTCTGCCATTTCTCCTTTGAATGACTGCACAGGATTTTGCTGTGTATCTGCCCCCAAATCTTGTCTTATCCTGTATAACCCAGAGCTTAATATTGTATCTCAGGGTGTTCTCCCATCTATCATGTTGTGAGACACCCTGGATTTCAGTATTTGCAGAAATGTGTCAAATAAATGAAACACGTTTAAATAAATAAAAAGGAACATTTGCTCTCTTTGAGTGGATTTTTTTAAAAAAAAATTACTGCAAATTAATTAGGAGAAGGACTCATGCTATCCTACAACATAATTCACCACTGTTTCCATTATAGTCTAAAAACATCTGGAAGTCTTCATGGTTCCCACCCCAGAGCCAACTGAGAAGTTAAAGTTAGTGAGAATATCTTCAAGGATTCTCCTCAGAGGGCAGAAACAAAATTCACTTTTCTATTTGTAGATAAGTGTTCCAGGCAGGGAACAAGTTTTAGAGTATCATCACTGGAGCGGCACAAAAAATGTGGCAGCTGGGTGCACAATAGAGCTAATTGCAGATAATAATACAAACAATTATTCAGATATGCATTAGAACACTTTGAGGGATGCCTGTGCTTCCAAATGGGGAACATGACACACAAGTGAGCTAACCACAGCTAATCATATGTATATGAGGCTCATCCATGATTCAGATCAGCATTCCGAAATATATTCCAGTATCCCAAACAGTGTCAAGGTGAGAGAAGAGTGAAATGTCACTGAAAAAGAAATGGCTTTTCTATATCTCTGTGTCCTAAAACTAGCTAAATGCTTTGGGGTGTTTTCCCCAGGCAATTCTTGTTTTGCACACACAAGGTCCAGGTTCAACATAACCTTCTCCAATTAAATGATTTTAAATTGGTAAAAGAACTCCACCTGAGAACATAAAGAGCTAATGTATGTTAGACATGGTTGTTGAACTATGAGAAAATAAAATAATTAGAGAAAATCCATTGTTTGACAGAATATAATGGAAACAGCACTGGCTACTTTCCAAAAGCAGTATTATTATTGTGGTTGTGTTGTTGTTGTTATTGTTGTTATTTTTGTTGTTATTATTTTATTTTATGACACAGCAAACAAGATAGATATGCTGGATTTCATATCACAAAATCACAAGTCGAACACTTCCCAAGTGTCTAGGACAGTGAGATGTATTTTCAGATGATGCGTGCAGATCCCAGTAGGGTGGCCTTTTGCAATTGGCAGATCGTAATTTTGTCAATGTTGTTGTTGTTGTTGTTGTTGTTGTTGTTGTTATTAACCATCAAATGTACATAATGTTTTACAATAAAATATATGTGTATATGCTTATACAGAGGGAAGGGAGAAATATCAAAACACAAAATTGTACAATACAATTGCAGAACAAATTCTCCAGATGAAACACAAACAACCATTACCTCAAATTACCATATAATGCAAAGCAAACCAACCAATACATATAATCAAAATGACAAGACTGCAAAACAACATGAGACTAAAATTCCCAAAGTTTTGGAAAACAAAACAATTTACATTTGAAATTAAAACCAATGAGAAAAGAGTCCACCCACAAATGTTCAGGGAGACAACTTCAAGATATGAGGCAGTGAGAGAAAAAGGACAAAGCCAAGCCAAGGCAGAGAAAACAATTGATTGAGTGAGAAGCCTTAGGATTCCTAAAATCCAGATCTTATGCAGGTCATTAAGAAGAAATAAGAGTTGAAAGATAAGGAAGAGCTAGATTTAGGGATTTGAATGTTTTAAAAAGAAGGTTATACAGGATCTTATAAAGATTGAGTAACCAATGAAAAAGTAATCAAGGTGGAGTAACATAACCAAACTAAAAAATTAATCTTGGCATCAGAATGTTGAATGGAAACCTGAGATCAAAGGTGAGAAATGGAAGACTAGCCCAAAAAGGATTGTAGTAAAGAAAGTGGGAAATGTCTGAAGCATATACTAAGGTCTTAGGAGAGGAAGCAGAAAGAAAATGTCTAATTTTGGTAATGTTATAAAGAGAAAAATGAACATGACTTCACTACAGCCTCAATGTGAGGCACAAAGAGGAGTCAAAATGAAGCCAAGACTCCATGCTTCCCTTCACAGGATAAATGGGAACATTATATATATAAAGGTATATTACTGATTCACCAGGATGCAAACCAACTGTGAAGCTAATGGAACTCAGTAATGCTCGTAGCACAACACACAACAATCTGCCTGCTGTGGAAAAATGCAGTAAGACACTTTACGTTGACAATATTGATCAAGATAAATGAACGGTCTATATTACTTAAAAGCAGCTATGCATACTCAACATCTAATGTATAACAGAATACTCTTCTTTCTTTGAATTATCATGAAGATCAGCTATTGTTCACATCTTTTCCTTGTGCCTTTTTTAAAGCCATCTATCCTTACGACCATCAACACAACTTGGAGCTTGGAAAAGTTATTTTTAGATGACAGCTCCCAGATTTCCCAACCTGCTGACTTGAGGGTTCTGGGAACTGAAGTTCAACAAGGTAACTTTCCTATGCCCTATTCTAATTTTTCTATGCCCTATTTTAACCTATTGAATAGATTAAATATTTTCTTGTGTCATTTCTGAACCTATCATTTTAAGGTAAGTGCTATTAATACAAAAGATGATTATTTTAGCACATATCTTTATTTTACTTTGCAGATGTTATTCTGCTTTCTCACACTGCATTCATGTACAAATCATATCCAGTGGTAAGCTGAATTTTTCTCAATGGCTCTTAAATTTAAGTAGAGTTGTGTACAATTGCAACATCTCATATACTGTGCTGAATTACTAATCAGTAGCATCTCCTTTCCTTCCAAGATTTCAAAGTCATGTTTTTAAACTTGAAGATGCCATTGGAATGTCAGAGAAAACTATAATTGCTTAAAACATGATTACAGCTATTCAAATGTTTAGCAATTGTAGCTTCTGAAATGGCTAAAGATAGACAGCTCAGCAACCATTTGAAAGAAAGGTATTTCAAGATATGCCTTGTTCTGTTTTCACATCAGTTTGGGGGTTTAATGCATTTGTTTTTGCTGGGGGCTGAAAATAAGCACAAAAACACAATTCATAAACATATACAAAATGTAAGAACTTTATTTGGTATACAAGTCATCATAATATAACTTCTAAAATGCATTTTGGTATGCATTTCTTTGAACCAAACACATGCATTGTAAAATTTAGGAGAGCGTGAAAGTGGAATTATAACTATTCTGTTTTGCACATTGGATTGAGATTCGCTAAAAGAGCCAATTCACTTAAAATAGCACATGAAAAAGATCTTTATATGGACACAAAAACCAAGTACAAATATTTCCTATGAATTTTGAACTCTTAGAAATAGATTCTTTGATTCCAATTAAGAAAAAAACAACAGTCTCACAATACACAATAACATATTTAGAAGTCAGAAAACCCAGAGCATACCATTATATTATATAACTGTGTTATGCAATTGCTCTCTGACTTGCACAATGTAAGTTTTCAGAAACCTTTGCTGAAATTCTTTGGGACAGGGTCTGTGAAAGATAGCACTGGATTCCTCAAGCAGAGTAATCAAGTTGGCAGGGCAGAAGCTGAACCACAACAGCCCTATGTGACCCCCCCCCCCCCAAGCACACACACACACACACACACACAAAGAAGCAAACTTAATTTTCTCTGGAGGACAAATACTGGTGAATGTCCTAACGATATATCCATGTACAATTTCACTGCTCCTTAGCAATATACAAATTGCTTTTGATAAGTCATGGATTGCAGATAGGAAGACAAAACCAGAGAAGTAATAACTCTCAAGATAGCAAAGGCAACAGAGAGCCTTAGCTACTCAGTTTAAAAATGTGTTATATTGCTGAAAGTGACAGCTACAGAACTTTAATTATTTTAAAAATGCAGGAGAAGACAGTTTAAGAATAGCTGAATTGTGGAAACATGATAGTCAGACAAGGGGGAATATGAGGAAACTGAAATAAGAAAAGCCATTGTGTGTTAATAGTACTCAGTGCTCAAATTGTTCTCATCATTTCCCGATAAGAATACAAGCAGACATTAACTACCAACAACATTAAATTTTCTCATAAGCTTGATAGGAATGCAACAGAAAAAAAGTTGCTTCATATTTTTTGTATTCTACTTCTGAATCTAGGAATTACACATTTTCTTTTCTTCCCAGCAGCTAAAGTGATACCCATCTTTTCCCACAATCAGGTATGAAAGACAAGTCAACTGGGGGGCGTCAACTACAGAGATCCATAGCCATTTCTAGAAACAGTGGAAGGTAAGCCATTATACTAAGATCTTTAGTCCATCTAGCTCGGAATTGTTTAATATGGCTACAAGAAATGATGATGAGCAAACACAGACCCCTTTTCATGCTTGACCATCAAGCATTAACTATTTTTCTCAAAATTCTAATCACAGCAGATGAAAAATATGGAGACACAGTAACAGATATAATAGAAACACATATCTCATACAGGTATATGTCTCCATATTTGGATGCCTTTATTCTACAGTCACCACTTTTAATCATATAGTCCAGTTGCCCATGTATATATATTAATATTAATTGCCACCATTATTGTACAGAGAGTTGGACATGCACATAATTTATGTCTTTTTAAAAAAACATTTTTATTTTATTTTAAAACATTTTACATATTACAATTGCCTTGTTAGGTTATTTATTCCAAAATCTATACATGCCCCACGCCAATAATGAATAATTATCAAAAATAAAATTAAAATATAACTCTGTCATTTCTATTACTTTTACTTATTTTAATTTCATCAATTGTATATTATTATTATTATTGTTGTTGTTGTTGTTGTTGTTATATATTTTCTAATTGTTCATCTACAATCTTGCACATAATTTATGCCAGGACAACAGTAAATAGCTGCTACATGTAATTCACCAAGTGATATTCTTCCAAAAAAGAATTGCAAGCAAATAAACAGACCTTACCTTAAAATAAGATTTTTTTTACAGTTCAGCTACAATATCAGCCTATTCAAAGGCGCAAAAGGATATACAATCCACAACAACACATTTTCCTTTAAATAAAGATATAATTTTATAACACTTACCTGGGGAATAGATCTTGCAGTACTAAATAGGACTCACCTTTGAATAGGCATGCATAAAAGTAAAGGTAAAGGTTTCCCCTGACGTTAAGTCCAGTCGTGACCAACTCTGGGAGTTGGTGTTCATCTCCATTTTTAAGCAGAAGAGCCAGCGTTGTCCATAGACACCTCCAAGGTCATGTGGGCGGCATGACTGCATGGAGCGCCGTTAGCTTCTCGACGGAGCAGTACCTATTGATCTACTCACATTTGCATGTTTTCGAACTGCTAGGTTGGCAGGAGCTGGGGCTAACAGCGGGCGCTCATTCCGCTCCCAGGATTTGAACCTGGGACCTTTTGGTCCGCAAGTTCAGCAGCTCAGCGCTTTAACACACTGTGCCACCAGCCCCCCACCCCCACCCAGTAGGCATGCATACATACTTTAAATCATCTGTCTGTCTGTCTGTCTATCTATCTATCTATCTATCTATCTATCTATCTATCTATCTATCCATCCATCCATCCATCCAACCAATGATTTGGGATGATTACATGTTGTACAGCTGTTTACCTTCTGTGCTATTTGTCCATGTAATTGTCAGTTATGAATTAGAGTTCTCATTCATACAAATTTCATTCTGCCAAAATTGATAAACTGCTTTTGAACATAAGATCATCTTTAGTTTCAAAAACCTACTAAGATAGATATAATGCTATTTCTTTTTTCTTCTTCTTTTTTTCGTGTCAAGAGCAACCAGAGTTGCTTCTGGAGTGAGAGAATTGGCTGTCTGCAAGGATGTTACCCAGGGGACGCCCGGATGTTGTTGGTTTTTTAAAAAATGTTTTACCATCCTTGTGGGAGGCTTCTCTCATGTCCCCGCATGGAGCTAGAGCTGATAGAGGGAGCTCATAACGCGCTCTCCCCGGGTGGGATTCGAACCTGGCAGCCTTCAGGTCAGCAACCCAACCTTCAAGTCACAAGGCTTTTATCCCCTAAGCCACGGGAGGCTCCTTATGCCATTTCTGAACAAGGCTTACAAAACTACCGCAATTTGGTCAAATGGTGTCAGGACCCAGGCTGCAGAACACCAATAACCATGCGCAGAGGCCAGACTCTATCTAATATCTTTATTAAAGAAATATATAAAAACAATAAAAACAAGTGAAGAATATAGTTCAGAAGCAGACCTTTCAGATGAGGTCAAATATAGTCCAGAAATGTATTGTCCAATATAAGATATTAGAGTTCAAAGTTTTAATTCACTTGACCGAAACACACACTTTGCCAAGCAATAGTGTGGGGAAATGACAGAGTCTTTAAAGTCCAATGTAGCTTGACAACAAGGCTGGAAAATAAACTTGATTCTTGGCAAGATCAAAGACTTGAAACGAGGCAAACATGAAGCATGAAACAAGGTCCGTGGCAAAACGTGAAACAAGGCAGGCTTGAAACTTGATCCGGGAAGCAAGGAACTGGGGTTACGAAGTCCACACACGATCTCTCTCCTCAAGCTGATCAATTGACTCCGCAAAGTTCCCCTTGCGACAAACACCTATATTGGGTCTCGTTTTCCCGCCAACAGAACACTTTCCCTAGAGAACGAGAAGCGAAACCCAACTCTGTCCAGATGCATGACTCCTTAGAATTTCCCAAGGGAAGCAGACCTAATCAGCTAGTTGTTTGGCAGCGATTCTCAGGCTCTGGCGATTAGCCTCTCTGACTCCTCTATCTCTAGTATAATTGTCCCTCCGGGAAAACGGGGGGGAGTTCTGCCCAAGGCCTGTTTGGCTGAATTCTTGAGGGCAAACATCCTCCAGGTGGAGAGGCTCCGGCTCTGGCTGAACCGGCGAAAATCCCATGTTTTCCTCTTCGTCTGCCACAATAGTACTAGGAACAGGACTACAAGGCCCATGAGTCATCACAAATGGTGCATTTCCTTAAGCATTTGCATTTTGTAGATAAAGGTGAAATCCTGCCATTGTTTATGTATCACTAAGTACCATTTATAGTAATAGTATATTGTTGGGGCCGGGCTGTGGCGCAGCTGCCTTAAATCACTCTGACCATGAGGTCATGAGTTCGAGGCCAGCCCGTGGCGGGGTGAGCACCCGTCAATTAAAAATAAAAAATAGCCCCTGCTCGTTGCTGACCTAGCAACCCGAATGATAGTTGCATCTATCAAGTAGGAGATAAGGTACCACTTATAAAAAGTGGGGAGGCAAGATTAACTAATTTACGACCTGGAATGAGGAAGTGCCGTCAGTGTGGATGATGAAGCAGCTGCTCCCCCCTGTGGCCAGAATCGAACATCCCCTCAGAAGAAGGTTAACTTGCCTCTGCGTGTCTCTCTCTGTCTCTGTTTGATGTGTTTATGGGCATTGAATGTTTGCCCTATGTGTGTTATAATGTGATCCGCCCTGAGTCCCCTTCGGGGTGAGAAGGGCGGAATATAAATACTGTAAATAAATAAATAATAAATATACTCATGTTTTAGGGGGGTTGTTAGGGAACAATTGTGATAGAGACATTATAGTATAGTAGATTGAGACTCCTTCATTTTCTTCCTCATTCTCGGACCAGCTATCTTTTTAACAGCATCCCAGGAAAACCTGGATGGAAGGCCTATGGATTCATCTCGCATTGGGTCAAATCCATGAGTTCCTGGCAGGGAATGTGGAGAAGCTGTTGCTCCACACTTTGCATTGCCTGCCTTACTATGCCCCTCATCCAATGGAGGAAAGCATTGTTGTCGAGCTTCCCCCCCCCCCCCCCAATTGCTGGGAAGGTAACATGGAAAAGTCTCCCCTGTTGCTGCAGTAGCAGCGAGCTCCATTTCCTCTCCTTTTTTGGCATAGAGCCAACCAGAAGTTCCTGTGTGTCATGGGAAGGGTTCCATGCTGAACGTGGGGGGGGGGGGGGGGGTCTTACCTTTTTCCGCAATACTTAGAAAAGGGGATGGTTCCCTTTTTAAAATAAGAGATAACACTGTTTCTTAACTTTTATTTAAAAAGAAACCAACAAATTTTTAAGTACAGCGATGAAAGGCCTTTTTGTATGTCTTGGAAATATGGCAATGGTGGTGGCCTGGAGTGGCTGACCTCTTGTGCTTTCCCTTCTCTATAGAATCGCCCTCAACTTATTCAAATGTAGTATCAAAATCCATAATTCTGGCCCCCAAACGTGTCCTCAATTTATACCTTAGATTGACTTTATATGTGAGCATATTTGGTAGTTAAGTGAGGTATATGTGTATAACTTGTGGACATGTTTTTGCCTTCTAAAAGGACATCACTTTGTACCATCGCTTTTTGACCTTCTAGCAATGTTAAAAATTACATTTAGTGCGAAGAAATGCTCTTTAATACAATTTATTAGTCTAAAACACCGTAACTTAATTGAATCATGGCCAACCTATCAAGTCTCCAAAGGTTCCGTGACACAAGTAGAAGGTAGAATTAGCTATTGCATCAGTATGACCAAGCTCAGTGTAAGTATTTTAACTTCCACTTGATTACAACTGAAAAGATTTTAACACGTTAAAATCTCTCCACATGAATATGGGAGGATTTCAGAGTGCTGAAAGCACTGACTGGATGATGCCCAACTTATTTAAATTAGAGAAATTAATCATTTTTTTCTATTTCATCATTTTTGAGTAAAAATGTAATGATAGTTATTAAAATATAAGTTTGCCTGGGTAACTGAATTCATCAGGGCAAATGGATCCATAAAGTGCTATATTTCTGCATCTGTTTCAGAGGCTCTCTTTCTCTCTAATTGGCTGAGTGGCTTTAAACATTTAATTGGAGACAGCTGTGTATAGCTGGGCTATACAGAGCCACATTTCAGTGTACCTAGAGGCTGAGAGAAAATGAGTCCAGCTGGTAAGCAAAGAGATACTGCTCTTTACAACCAGAGAGAAAGTGATGTTCGCAGGAAAATGAACTCCTGGGGAGGGGGATAAATTTAGGAAGTTCCATATTATGGTACAGACTACCTGTGAAGCAGAACTGAAGTGGTATCAATTGGTGATGGTGAATAATTGGCATATCCCAGGGCCAGTTGATGCTGCCAGTTTTCCTGAGGTAACAGTTTACATGTAAGAAAATATTAAGCTGTCTTTTTATTAATATGATTGGTCCCTTTAGGTTAATACTCTGTGAAGCTTGAGGTTACTGAAGTGAACTATCATTTAAATTGATATGACAAGAATGATACATACAAACAAGAGGAATATAAACACACATTTTTGTATACAGTCAGTCTTCCACACTGCACTGGAGAACCAAGAGACCATATTAATCAAATCTATAAATAATCAAATCTGCAAAAGTAAAAACCTCAATTGTGGAGTGCCAGCTATGTACATTAAAACAACACACAAGAAAAAAAAAACCAGGATGAAAACTACCACAGACAAATATATTACAAGGGGGAAATGGGGGGAAAACAAACTATAATCACACACAAATAAACTAAATTAAATTAGAAGAGAATGCTTCTGGAAAATGGCCATACAGCCCGGAAAACTCACAGCAACCCAAACTAAATTAAGATAACTTCCCAAATTGTGGCTATAATTAACGAACTTCTTCTTAATCAGTGCTTCCCAAAGTGAGTGATATTGCCCTCTGGGGATGCTGGAATGATCCAGGGAAATTGTATTCGCCTCAGGTGCAATTGGGTGGCACTGAATCAAAATAAGGGGGCAATGTAAGCATAATGAAGTATTTGTTAAGACTTTCTAAACTATATTGAAAACACATTAACCAGAGTTATGAAAAGTCTCAATTATGTTGATACGTCTTGTAAAGTCAACATCAGAGGGAAATTAAGTTCAAAAATCTTAAGTTCTAGCAACTAATTGGAGCAAGTGGCATCTAGAAGGAGCACTGAACTGTGAATCTAATTGATAAATGCTGTGATTGTAAAGCAAATTAGATTATCATAGTTGATATAATTCAGAATTGTGACCTGCATTAGATTTGTTTCATTGAGATTTGGCCTTTCAAATTATGCAATCAAAACGACTGTCTTGTATTGGACCAACTTCTATTAGCAAACACTACACTGTAAAGCATGTACAATTCCACTAAATTAGTGGAAAGGAGATAATCCTTATAGCCACAACCTGGAAACATTAGTGGTAGTGAAGAAGCGTTAACGCTGTATCATTAAGCCAACTCAATTCATTTCTCTTGAACCACTGACAATTTTAATTCTTTAGCGGAGTCATTATTTTAGTTGTTAAACTGTTTGATTTTAAAATATCACTTAGACTGATGGAAATGACTGTTAAGTCATTGCTGTAACTGAAAAGAGTGAAGCTATGCCCCGGTGGTAAGCTGTTGAAGTGGCCATTGCTCTTGTGGAGTGGCCCTTCACCTGGAATGGAGGTTCCTTGCCATTCAACTGGTAGGCAAGCTTTATCGTAGCCACAACCCAGGCTGACAGCCTTTGAGAAGAGATGGGCATTCCTTGGGATGACGTACGATAGTGAAGGAAAGTCTAGGTGACTTCCTGAAATCTTTCTTAGTATAATAATGCCTCCGGACATCAAGGAGGTGAAGAGAGCACTCCAGAGGAGTTGTTGGAGCTGGAAATAAAGCTGACAAAACTATATCCTGTGTGTTATGAAATGACGAGGCAACTTTTGGAAGGAAGGAAATATCTGTCCTCAGTACCACTTTATCGGCGTGAAATCGCATCTAAGGACCATCTGCCCACAAAGCACAGAGCTCACTGGCTCTTCGTGCCGATGTTATGGCCACCAAAAACGCTGTCTTCCATGAAAGATGGCATAGTTCTGCTGTGGCCAGCGGTTCAAATGGTGGCATCGTAAGAGTAGAGAGAACAAGTTGGAGATCCCAAGCAGGTGCAGGTAATGATCTGGAAGGGTTGATGTTCTTATATCCACATAGGATCATGGGGTCCTGGAACACTGAACGAAGGCCTTCCTTCTTCCTATATGCAACAATGGCCACCAAATAACATTTTAGAGACGACAGGGCCAAATCTCTATCCGTAAGGGAAGCCAGAAAGTCTAACAATACTGGTGTGGGTGCTGTGAGGGGATACCAGCCCCGTTGGTTCACAAAAGAGACAAATTTACCCCACTTGCACTCGTATGAACGTTTTGTGGATGGACGATGTGCTGTCTCTAATATTGTTTTAACAGCGCAGGAGAGCGGTGTTGGTGAACGCGCCACACAGTGAGTTGCAACCACTGCACATTGGGGTGCCGAACCTGCCCTTGATCTAAGGTGAGAAGATCGGGTTGCTGAAGAAGACAGTAGTTGTTACTCGCCAACTGCTGAAGCATTGGGAACCAGGGCTGCCGGGGCCACCATGGCACTATGAGAATGCAGTTGGCATTGTCCGGGTAGATCTTTGAAATTACCCTGGTTAGCAGTAGGATTGGAGGAAAGGCATACAACAGCCGGTCTGGCCACTTGTAGAGGAAGGTGTCCCCGATATTCCCGGTCCCGGGGTTGCAATGAGACCGGGCACAATATAGGTGACACTTGGCGTTGTCCTCTGATGCGAATAGATCGATGACTGGCTGACGCCATTCCTGAAAAAGCCAGTCCACTTCCACTTGGTGTAGCGACCACTCGTGGCTGCTGAGTGACACTGCTTAAGTTGTCGGCCAAGGTGTTGTCCTGTCCTGGGATATGGATTGCCACAAGATGAATGGAATGCTGGATACACCATTCCCAAATCCGCATGGTCAACTGTAGGAGGGAGCGGGAGCGTGTCCTTCCTTGTTTGTTGACATACCACAGAACTGCAGTATTGTCTGTCCTGACTTGCACCGTTCAGTTGGAGAGGACATCCTTGAATGTCTGAAGCCCTTTGAAGAGTGCCAGAAGTTCCAGGAAAGAGATTGGGACTCCTGTAGGGACCACTGGCCCTGGACAGTTAGCGATCCAGAATGTGCTTCCCACCCGTGCAGAGAAGCATCCGTTGTTATTGTTTTTGATGGCCCACGAGGACAAAAGGGCATTCCACTACATACATTTGCAGAAACCATCCACCTACGTAGGAAGCGTTTGACTGTTGAAGGTAAGTGTAGCATTGCTTCAGGTGCATCGCAAAGGGGGTTGAAGGTTTGAAGAAACCATGCCTGTAACGGCCGCATCCTGAGCCGAGCATACTCCGTGACTAATGTTGTGGATGCCATATACCCCAACAGGCGCTGGACGCACCTGGCCTGTATGCGTGAAGAATGAAAGGCCTCACTGAGGGCCTTCTGAAGAGATTGAAAGTGCTCCTCTGGCAAGTAAGCTCTGCCTGTCAGTGAATCCAGATGGGCTCCAATGAACTGAATGCACTGTTGTGGTTGAAGGTGGGACTTGTCCCCATTGACCACTAGACCCAGGTCCTGGAGAAGGGAAAGGGTGAACCGAATGTCATGCAAGAGTTGAAGTAGTGAATCTGTCACCAGAAGCCAGTTATCTATATACGGGAATACCGTGATTCCCTGCACACGAAGGTAAGAGGCAACGATGGCCATACATTTGGTGAACACCCGTGGAGCTGTGCAGATCCCAAAAGGTAACACCCAAAATGAAAAAGCATGGTCGCCTATCATAAATGAAAGATATTTATGATGATGGGATGCAATAGGGATGTGAAAGTACGCATCCTGGAGATCAATAGTGGTGAACCACGCCTGTTCAGGTAAGATCTTGACAGACTAGAGAGATGGGCCAAAACTAACAAAATGAAGTTCAACAGGGACAAATGCAAGATACTTCACTTTGGCAGAAAAAATGGAAATCAAAGATACAGAATGGGGGACGCCTGGCTTGACAGCAGTGTGTGCGAAAAAGACCTTGGAGTCCTCGTGGACAACAAGTTAAACATGAGCCAACAATGTGATGCGGCTGCTAAAAAAGCCAATGGGATTCTGGCCTGCATCAATAGGGGAATAGCGTCTAGATCCAGGGAAGTTATGCTCCCCCTGCAGACTAGGACACGGAACAATGGCTTCAAACTACAGGAAAGGAGATTCCACCTGAACATCAGGAAGAACTTCCTCACTGTGAGGGCTGTTCGACAGTGGAACTCTCTCCCCGGGGCCGTGGTGGAGGCTCCTTCCTTGGAGGCTTTTAAGCAGAGGCTGGATGGCCATCTGTCGGGGGTGCTTTGAATGCGATTTCCTGCTTCTTAGCAGGGGGTTGGACTAGATGGCCCATGTGGTCTCTTCCAACTCTACTATTCTATGATTCTATGATTCTATGATCTACTCCTAGGTTGGTATGATTGTTGTCATTGAAAACCATACTTAGAGGCTGCCTGACATACCTCTTGAGTACTTTTAAATTTTGTATCAGTGTCAGAGTGAAAGACTCCATCATTGCTGGTTGAAAGGCTTTCTGACAAAGCCTTACCCTGTTCTGATAAGGTAGAGGCTCTAAGCCAGGCATGGCGCCAAATTATAGTAGATTTAGCAAAAATGCTGCCTTATCTTTTGATATGTCTTTCTGTGTCCTTGCCAGAGTAAATGCCTCTTGTTGGATTGCTTTCACATAGGTTTGCTGCTGCTGTGGAAGGGAGTCTAAGTATGGTGCTATTTTGTTCCACAGGTACTCCTGATATGTAGCCATGTAGGCTCCATAATGCACTAACCTGGTCACTATGCCAGCACTTTGATGAACCTTCTTGCCCATAGACTTCAATTTCCTACCCTCCATATCAGTTGGTGAGGAATGGGTTGTGCTTGATCTTTTATTTTGCATCTCAAGCACCACACCATTGGGTTTTGGTGGCTTTGACACCCAAGGTGCCTTTGCCAAATCAACCTTGTAAAGAGCATCTGCTCTTCTAGGCACTGGAGAGACTAGCAAAGGTGCTAGGTCTGGTGTTGTTGTGAGCTTGAGCGAGTAGGGCACTGATGGCAATGCAGTTGTTGCTGGGCCTTGCTGTTGCTGCTGATCAGAAGGGAAGAGATGGTCTTCAACTGGCTGATCAGGTTGTGTAACTGGGATGGTCAGTGCTTTTGACAAACAACACGTAAGTGCAGCAAACCCAGTGAAGACTTCTGGCAGCAATGAATCAACCTGATTATCAGGCTGTTTGTCCCCTTCAGAGCGAGATGTCTCTGAATGTGAGGGGGAATGACCTTCCTTAGGGTCTATTGCTGGATCTTGCAGGAGCTGTGGAAGGGCCTGCTGTGGAATCAATACTGGTGGCTATGCTCATTCTTGGATTAGCCCAAATAAATACTCATGGCCTCCTGGAGACCTATGGATGAAGTCTTGCTGACTTGACTGCCTCCTTGGTGGAGAGGGGAAGGGCAGAGGGGCATATGGCATAGGGCTTTGTGAATAAAGCAATGCTAACATAGATGCTGAAGAATAGGCATTTCTGGAATGCAATGTGCTTGCCCCCAAGGCATGGCCTTGAAAGGCCTGTGCAACTTCCATGTGAGGAGCGCCATTTCTTCCCGTGGCTGTGCCCTGGCCACTCTCCTCCACTGCCAGGGGTAAGGCAGGAGGGAGGAGGCTGCGGCTACTAGTTGGAGGGGGCTGAGCTATTCCCACTCAGGAGAGCAAGGCCACAACACCCTCCCCTCTCAGCATCCCTGGAAGCAGCTCAGGCCTCCTCGGCATCTGCGGGTGAAAGCCAGGCATGGCCAGAAGCAGCATCGGCACAGAGCCAGCAAACTCAGTGCAAGGGGGTGTGGTCAGAGCTGCACTGGCAGAAGCTGCCCTCTGCTTCTTTGTTTTCTTCTTCTGAGGCTCCACAGAAGCTGGCACTGGCAAAGTCTTCTCTTTGGGAGACTTAGATCTCCCTTGTTTGCTTGCTGCTTCTGGAGCTGGGGAAGCAGAGGCTGGAGGGAGCATGGGGTGGGAGGGGAAGAGGTAGCCCTTTGGGACCCAGAAGCAGGCAGGAGTGTGCGCTCATACACAAGCACCCACAGCCGCTTCTCCCTCTCCTTCCTAGCTTGCGGCGTTAAGGCCTTGCAAGCTGAGCAGGCCTTAGCCACGTGGCCTTCCCCCAAACAGCCAACACACTTATCATGCCCATCAGTTGTTAATAACTTCTCTGTACAAGAAGCACATTTCTTAAAGAGAGCCATAGTTAACAGTTCAAAAATTGTTTACAGTCCAGAAGGGAAAAAGCCACAGCGTAGTCAATACAGTCCAAGTCCAAAAGGGTTCCAGGGAATCAAGAAAATAGTGTTTAACAAACCGAGTCAATAGAATTTCACAAGAGGTTCCTAAAGCTGCTTGTAAGGTGGTGGAAGAAAGGGAACTGCGGCTACATCCCCACCCGGGCCTTATATGCCTCATGGGGAGGCTGGGAGGGGCTTTAGCCAAAGCTTCACAACTGAGAAAGTTTCCGAAAGGATTGCTTAGGCATAATCAATACCATATGTGCTAATTCCACAGACACCACGAAGGAGAAATAACTGTCCTGTGGTTTGCTATATAAGCTGCAGGATTGTCTCAACCTCTAGGCAGGTTAAATTCAGCTGATTTAATTACACTGTGAAACAAAATTTGAAAGATTTTCTGTTCCTGGTTTGAAAGTGTTATTTCCAGTTTACTTGTACAGTGCTTACTTTGAAAGTAGTTGTTATACTCCAGAAACTTCACTTTTGTGGCTGCCACAAACTATGTTGAATTGGTTGAGACTTGATGAGATATTCATTTAAAAACTATAGCAAAATGTGCTGTAGGATGCTTTGCAAAAACAAAGTTTTTGCAGTTTAATAAACTTTTCCTTTGTTTTTATGATATAAAAAATAAGAATTGACATTTATAATCCAAGAACAAAAATAGTGTTGCATAGTATAATTATGTTAAAATATTTATGTATTGGTAAGAAGGGGGGAAATATGTCAAAGTACAAGTAAATAATTCCACTTTGGTGATCACAATAGAGAATCTAATAGCAAGCAAAAATCGTTCTGATAGATTTGCCTACTTAAAAGATTCTGAAATTTTTGTTAATGGATTACCCTTTATTGCAACACACTTAAAAAATGACAGCTAATTCCTACTTGTACAAACATTTTCTTATTTGAACCTAATGAAAAGCCTCTGATAAATATAAGTCTAAACAAAACAGCTGTAAGCAAATTTGAAACAATGGATTGCTTCCAATGAGACTTGACAAGTGGAAAAACAGATGGCAATGTGAAGAAAAGTACTTGTCAAAAGAAAATCTGTTGTAAGAAGCCATGCACTGTAAATTGTACAAACCAGGAGTCTTCATTTAGATCACCTTGCAATACAGTTGGGTGAAGGGCATAAAATATGCCCATATGTTAATGTGCACCAAGCTGATTCTTCTTTTCAAAGAAATAAGCAATATGTTGCATGTGGCATGGTTATTATTCATATAATTAAACTACTTATAGACAGAGTGCTTGACATGATATTCATAAAAGCTGGCTTTCTAGAAAATTAGAAACATTCAAAGTGCCTGTACTTCCTTGGGTGCTAAAATGTTCGTAATTATGTATCAAATAAAGAAAACCTCAGCAAAGATATATATATATATATATATATATATATATATATATATATATATATATATACTGTTGCTTCCTTCCAGTGTCTAATGGCCTGTTATATCTACTTCCAACATGTTCTATTCCATCTGTTTCCACCCAGTCATTTCCTTGTTTTTGAGGGCACAAGAGGGAACCAACATTTTATGGCTATTGAAGTTGTTCATGTTCCTTAGATCTTTATATGAGGTGGCTTTTGGGTGCTTATTCATAGGGATGTAATTCTTAATTTTCTTTTCAAAATAAGCAATGAGAAATTTTATTAATTTTGCTCCCTGTGTGAGAAAGTCTTTGGCCCCATCTACACTGTCATGTAATGCAATTTGAAACAACAGTAATAATATAATTAAACTTTATTTCTAGACCATTCTCTCTCCTCAAAGGGACTCAGAGAAACTGCATAATATGGTCAGTGTAGACAAAAGCTTTCCAACTATTTCATGTTGGTGACATACTTTTTAGACATGCGTCATTTCATGACACGGTAATTTAGTTTTACTCATGAATTTGAGGATAAGTCAATCCCTTATAAGATACGAATACATGTAATTGTAATAATGAAATGTAAGGAGATACAACATATATTATGAAAACCTTTCACTTATATTTTTAAAATATGTGGGTAATTACTTATTTTACATATACACAGAGGTTTCTCATTATGCTCGTGTGATACATTTACACTGCAGGCAACCACTAGTGTGTTACAACATACAGTTTAGAAAGCTTTAGTGTAGAGATATATAGGTCACAGTTCAACGCAATTAAAGTGTAGATGGGACCTCTGAAAACCACACAAATGTGTACATTTGTGCACAGAAAACACAAGAAATGTTTATTTATTTATTTATTTATTTATTTACAGTATTTATATTTCACCCTTCTCACCTGCAGGGGATTCAGGGCGGATTACAATGCATGTATACAAGGCAAACATTCAATGCCATTATCAGACATACCGCATATACACACAGTCATAGAGACTATTATAACATTTTTTCAGTTTCCGACTTCATGAGGGCATGCTTGATTCCGGCCACAGGAGGAGCTGCAGCTTCATCATCCACTGTGACACTGAGTCCTTATGATAGTAGTACTTCCTCATTGCTCTTCACATGCCATTGGCAGTTTTATGGTGTCAAAAATTAAGTTAAATTAGCCTCCCTGCATTAAGTGGTACCTGGAATTTTCTACTTACAGACACATCTTCTTTCGAGCTGCTCAGGTCAACAGCAAAATTGGCAATTAATTGTCGGAAACTTTAACTCCAACCCCGGCTTTGAACCAATTATCTCAAGGTCAGTGGTGATTTATTGTTGCTGGCTACTCTCCAGGAAATAACATTTTTTTATCTAGAAAATATTTCCTTGCAGGAATATGATTTTGTACAAACACAAAAATGTTTCCTTTGCAAAATATGCTGGGTTTTTTGTTTATTTATTTATTTATTTATTTATTTATTTACAGCATTTATATTCCGCGGATCACATTACACATATAGGCAAACATTCAATGCCTTTTTACATAGAACAAAGACAAACAAACATAGGCTCCGAGTGGGCCTCGAACTCATGACATCCTGGTCAGAGTGATTCATTGCAGTGAGTAATTACAGCTGCTCTCCAGCCTGCGCCACAGCCCGAGCCCATGTTTCTATGTCCAAACAAAGTTATTTTCAATGCAAATCATTTATCTACACATTTTGCAAAGGATATTCCCAACTGAAACATTTTCAGCACAGAAAACATGTCTTCTGCACATAAATATTATTTTCTGCACAGAAAAAGTTGTTTCCTGCACACAAAATGCTGTGGATATTTTGTGTAATACAGCCACATGCAAATAATGTTCAGAATTAGTCTTGCAAATATTCTTGTCATTCCAAGAATCTTCTTATCAGGGTATCTTGATACCCAAAAATTTGTTTTTCAAACATTGTTCAAAAATTGTATTTCTATCTCTACCTACCAATTAATATCACAAATAGAGGGAATGGATTAGGCTGCATATATGGGCTGTGGAGACCTTCCATTGTCACCTCACATTTGAAACAGCCTTTCTATAGCAATTTATTAAGTAACTAAATTATCATCAGTTAGATATCAATTAAGAATTCCCTTTTACAAATGATTTTATCTGGTTTGCTTTCAAACTCTTTCACTCCCAATTTTATCATTTTTGTCTTGATAGCTTTGTGTTTCATTTATATTATCATTGATTTGTGTAAGCTCTTTTCAACCACTCTACTCAATAGGTTTTTCCTTTATTTCATTAGAATGAAGATACAGTACTTATTTTGAGCCATGGATAAGTTGATCCAAGTTTTTTGGATCGATTTTCAAACCAAAATATCTAGAATTATATTTGTATTTTTTCTAGACTTATATTTGTATATTTATATATTTTAAATTGTATTGTAATGCTTTTAATGTTAGTCACTTTGAGTCTCCTTATGGATAGAAAAAGCAGAATATAAGTAAACATAACAACAACAACAACAAAAATATATACATGAATATATGCAATTTTACACCACTGCCAGTCAGACCACACCTGGAATACTGTGTCCAATTCTGGGCACCACAGTTGAAGGGAGATGTTGACAAGCTGGAATGTGTCCAGAGGAGGGCAACTAAAATGATCAAAGGTCTGGAGAACAAGCCCTATGAGGAGAGGCTTAAAGAACTGGGCATGTTTAGCCTGCAGAAGAGAAGGCTAAGAGGAGACATGCTAGCCATGTACAAATATGTGAGGGGAAGTCATAGGGAGGAGGGAGCAAGCTTGTTTTCTGCTGCCCTGGAGAGTAGGACATGGAACAATGGCTTCAAACTACAGGAAAGGAGATTCCACCTGAACATCAGGAAGAACTTCCTCACTGTGAGGGCTGTTCGACAGTGGAACTCTCTCCCCCGGGCTGTGGTGGAGGCTCCTTCCTTGGAGGCTTTTAAGCAGAGGCTGGATGGCCATCTGTCGGGGGTGCTTTGAATGCGATTTCCTGCTTCTTGACAGGGGGTTGGACTGGATGGTCCATGAGGTCTCTTCCAACTCTACTATTCTATGATTCTATGATTCTACTTAAAACTCCTCTACTGACAATGAGAGAGTTATGAATGGATCATCAGTTTTGCTTTTTCCCACTTTATTTTTAAACGAAATACTCTAAATTAGTAAATAAATTTGCAAATTTTGGTAAATCCTTTATTTTAAACGAGAAAGAAAAAATAAAATAAAAGAAGATTTTCATCTAGTGCTGGCCTTCTACTAGTGGATCAGTGGATTGCAGATGAAATGGAATAGAAAGATCTGCAGTTTCCATTGCTCACCAAACATTTACTCCCAAGAGAGGGGGAAACCTCCCCAGCTGAATGTGTAAAAGCAGCAAGAAAGCATAATTAGTACTGAAGTGTTAAGTACATGGGTCAAAATTCTAAACAAAGTATGCTGATCAACTGATGCATTGGGAGGGGGTGAGAAAGGAAGAGGGAAATTAATTTGACACGTGCAAAGATTTGCAGGTACTGGGCCTATAGGGATTGACTGCCAGGATTGCTCCCCCCCCCCCCCGATGCGTCATTTTCACATGTCAGGGATACTCCCTGGAGGGGTCTGCATTGCCAGCAGGCCCCTCGGGTAAGTTTTGGAGGGGAAATGTGCATCTAGGGGGAAAGGGGTGGACATTATCCCACTCCATTGGGCTCCAGGAGCTCAAAGAACTGGGATGACTGTGGAGTCCCAGGAGTCAATCCCCACAGGTCCAGCACCTGCAAATATCCAGACCTTACCTTAAGGTCCAGACCTTTGTAGGTGTCAAATTAATCCAGATAAAACTGGGTTGTCCTAGTTTTCTCCAGATTAATCTGGGTTCACCTGGAGCATCATTTGGATGTCTCAGATAAACACGTGATGAGTCATGGGATATTTGGCAGTCTAGAAGGGTCCGAAGAATCACACTGAAGGCAGAACTAACAGAAACATATGACAGGTGCAATCAATTAGTTAAATTCAAATTGTACTGATTGCCAGTTGATGAACAACAATTTCTCAAGCTGTGTTTAAAGAACAAGGCAAAATAGGGGAGAAATTTAAGCATTAATATGTATCCAAAACGCAGGTTTGATCCACACAGCAAAGACTCTGTGGTAATTAATAATTGATAGAGGCTAGAAGCACAAAGAAGAAAAATGACAATAGAAAAGTTATTTGAGGGAATTAGTCTGTTATACCATTTTTTAATACACTCCAGGCCTCTGTGATAAGGACCTGCCAGTACTTTTCTCCTATACATCTTCCCAAATTCCTACAGCCTTATATTTTTATTTAGACTTACACCTATCCATGTTTACTCAAAATCAAGACTTGGAAAGAATTTCTGTAATGAGATGCTAAAGTCATCCATAAGTGACCATGGCTAGATTTATGTCCTGGGTACAACCACTTTGTTATTAATGACTTCAGTATCTCATTATATTTATTTTCTTAAAAGGTAATTTCACAAGCTCTGTTCAAATGAGCTAACTGAGCCTGGTAAGGCTTTACATATAGAGTAGCAGAGATAGGTCTGTAATGCTATACAAGAATAATCCTATTTGTAACTTGATTGTTATACTGTTTGAAATTTTTGATATAAGACTGAAGCAAAGGCTAATGAGAAGAATGTTGACCTCATTGTACCTCTATTTATATACTAATGTTGAGAAACAGCACTGATTTTCGCTCCAGATAATGGCAGAAAAACGGTAAACTATGATTTTAAAATATGGAATAGTTGGGGAGAAGTGTGGCTGAATTTAAAATGAGCATTGCAAGGCATAGAGCCTATTTGGGACATAGGGTCTAGCAGCTTGGATAACTCACTCATAGTTTGGAAGCAGTTTTACCATTGTACCTATATGAATGATACCTACCTACCACAATTTGGTTAGGTACCTTTCAGATATATATACTACATGGATGGGGAAGTGCAGCCTTGGTCCACATGCAACCCATGAGACACCACTTTGTAGCCCTTGAAGGTTCTCCTCAGTTTAATCTGGGATCTGTTTTAACCCCAATCCCTTTAAAATGGCTTTTGCCCCCACAATTCCCCAAATCTCACACATATCTTGAAAATGTAACTCTCTCACCCCCACACCCAAAGGAGGATTGGTGGAAGTTTGTTGAAAAGGAAGCTAAAATGATATGACATTGCTTTTGGTGTTGCATTGGTGCTTCCTTTTCAAGATTGCATAGATGAAAAATGTCCCTCTTTACAGTCTACCCATCTGTGCATGACATATAAGAAAGGCTTCCATGTTGGTTGATGGGTTTGTCCTACGGAGTGCAAAGCTTATTCCCTAATTTTTTTGTAGTCACTGAATTCATCATTAGCATGACAACATACTATTCCAGGCTTTGGTCGCCTTGGTGGATGACCTCCTAAGGGAACTGGACAGAGGGAGTGTGACCCGCTGGTTCTCTTGTGACCATGGTATCCTTCTGGGATGGCTCTCCGGGATGGGCCTTGGGGGTACTGCTTTGCAGTGACCCTAGTACTTCCTGGAAGGCCGCTCTCAGTTGGTGAAGCTGGGGGACACCTGCTAGGACCCCTGGCCATTGACCTGTGGGGTCCCGCAAGGTTCTATTCTGTCCCCCATGCTCTTTAATATCTACATGAAACCGCTGGGAGAGGTCATCTGGAGTTTTGGAGTTCATTGCCATCTCTATGCAGCTGACACTCAACTCTACTACTCCTTTACACCAAATTCCAAGGAAGCCCATCGGATTTTGGACCAGTGTTTGGCCGCTGCGCTGGGCTGGATGAGGACGAGCAAGCTGAAGCTTAATCCTGACAAGACAGAGGTCCTCCAGGTCAGTTGCTCGACCGATCTGGGCATAGGGTGGCAACCTGTGCTCAACGGGGTCATACTCCCCTTGAAGGCTCAGGTCCACAGTTTGGGGGTCCTCCTGGACTCATCGCCTGCCACCATAGCTGAACATTTCAATAGATCCTCTACCTAATTTTAAGGAGAAATTGTTGAGGAAGTCTCAAATTAGTAACAATTTTAAATACATTGTATACTTTTTTTAAAAAAATCATAAAAGTAGTTTTACTGTCATGTCATCCAAACTACTGGCTAACCTACACTGTTGACAAGTTTCATTAAGAGTACATTTTAAAAATCTACCATGCCATTAAAAGAGAATTAGTTGAGGTTGTCAAGATAGTCTCTAGCAATTATGTCAGTAGGAGTGATCCAAATGTTGCTCCCAGGAAGCGCATTAAGAGAACAGGTCCTTTTTGGAGGTAATTACTGGTCACACATATCTTATAAATTAAGTTTCTAACATACAATGTCCTTTTAAAAGTGGAATCTCATACACAGTGACCTGGGAGAAAATATCCAATTGAACTCAGTGGAAATTACTGCTCAGTAGACATGCATAAGATACCACTGTACAGCTCATGTTTATCCCTAAGATGAAATGATAATGACAAATTTGACTCTATTATGTCCCTTACAGTTTGATGCAGAATAGAATTTAAATTTCTCTTGTAACAGATATCATTGCTCAGGGTCCATCTATACTGTAAAATTAATACAGTTTAACACTACATGAACTGCCTTGGCTCAATGTAATGGAATCTTGGGATTTTTAATTTCATGAGGCACCAGCATTCTTTGTCAAGGAAAACTAAAGATCTAATAAAACTACAACCCCATTCATTCCACCATCACGTATATGCCTTTAAGTCACAGAATTGTGGCTATAATTGTACAATCCTTGTGTCTGATCTTTTGTTATTGGACCTGAGTGAGCTTGTATTTTTTGTAGTGTAGTGGTTTGGAAATTGGACTACTACTCTGGAGACCAGAACTCAAATCTTCACTTGGCCATGGAATCCCATTGGTTGGAATTGGGCAAGTTATACCCTCAGTCTCAGAGGATGGTAAAGGCAAGCCCCTTTAGAACAAATTTTTCTAAGAAAATCCAGGGCCCTTCCACACAGATGTATAACCCAGAATGTCAAGACAGAAAATCCCACAATGTCTGCTTTGAACTGGGTTATCTGAGTCCACACTGTCAAATATGTAAGATACTATTACTATATAAGTATTTGTATGTTTTAAATGGAACTTTACAAGTCCTATATAAATCCGTTTTATGACATCTGCTTTATGAGGTGTTTATCAAGTTTAACAAATATATAAAAATAATGTCTGAATTCTAAATTTAAACGTATACTTTTTCACACAGTGGTCATTAAGATTTGTTAAAGGGATGATAATGGAATTGCTACAGAGTTACACTTTAAAAAGCAACAATTTTGAAAGCAAAAATACATGTGTTCTACAACGACAAAAATACTTCAGAGGTAGATATTAGATGTGAACAAATGGATAGGGAGAAAGAGAGATTTCCCCTGATACATGATCATGCCATTGTCGAGGAACATTTTACTTTATTGTGAAACATCTGGTACTGGCTTCCATCCAAAGCAGCAATATGCTTTGGTAACTTCAGTGTTCCTAAAAAAATCTCTCATTTCGTTTCTGGAGTCTGTAAGCTTACTTCAGTGTTCCTTCATTATAGCGATAAGGAAAGTAAGCATTTCTTAAGCTGAATGATGCATACCACATATCCTAGCTGAACTAAGAGTTCTCAGAAGTAAGCACTTGGGAAGCTTACATACTTAATATGCAAGTGAGCTATCTTAATTCTCATAGTGCAGCAGATGAGGGTAAACCATGACCCTCCAGATATTTTCAGCTTCAAAAATTGCAAAAACAATAGCATAAAACAATACCAGCCACCGTAAATATCTCACTTCACAAAACCCCCTAGTTCAAATCAGCAAAATACAACAATAGCTGCAGGTATAAAATAACAGTAATCAAGCTCAGTCATGTAAAGTGCTTGGTGAAATGTATGAATCCTCACGTATATTCATTAAAGGAATCTAAAAATGGTCTAAGGCTTGTTGAAAAAACCATGTCTTCAATTGTGTACGGAAGGCTTGAAGAGTGGGGGCTAGCCTAATTTCCCTCAGGAGGGCATTCCAAAGACCAAGAAGGCTCTCTCTCATCCCCACCAACCGCACTTGAGATGGAGGTGGGACCAAGAGGAGGGCTGCCCCAGTAAATCTTAGTGCCCATGCCAGTTCGTAGAAAGAGATGCTGTCTTGAAGATAGGCTGGACTCAAAGTGTATAGTTCCCTGCTATTTATACAAAACCACATCGATAAATGCAGGTCAAACACTTACTTGGTTTGACAAGCCTGTTCCACTTCTGTACCAGCATGACAACATTGAAGTGACAACAGTGAAAGTGGTTCTTCCCATCTCCCATTCTCTTTTCTGCCAGTAATTGATTTAAAGTTTTGTTTTATTTTTACTAACCTTTGCTGGATTTGGAAAATTGCTTTTTTAAAATTATATTTAGAAAATAAGTGGAGCAGCAAAACTTCGGAAAGGCAGAGTTACAAGGCTAAGTCAAACTACAACTAAAAGACCATGCCTCTGTGAATTGGGATAGCTGGCTAAATGAAGTGAGGTGCAATAGCGAAGGTGATCATTCTGGTGCATTGCAGCTACAGTAGAGTCTCACTTATCCAACACTCGCTTATCTAACATTCTGGATTATCCAACACATTTTTGTAGTCAATGTTTTCAATATATCGTGATATTTTGGTGCTAAATTCATAAATGCAGTAATTACTACATAGCATTACTGTGCATTGAACTACTTTTTCTGCCAAATTTGTTGTCTAACATGATGTTTTGGTGCTTCATTTGTAAAATCATAACCTAATTTGATGTTTAATAGGCTTTTCCTTAATGCCTCCTTATTATCCAACATATTCACTTATCCAACATTCTGCCGGCCTGTTTATGTTGGATAAGTGAGACTCTACTGTATATGGATTATATGACTGCTGTAGGCTTAGTACTATAAAGTCCTACTTTAATATCATTCAAAGAAAAGATTTCTCTCAGTTCCATAAACTTCCTAATATATTTGGTTCTCACCAGAGAAGAAGGTCTTCACAATGATTGCTTTCAATCTTTGGACTTCTCTCCTTCAGAAGACTTTGCCATCCTTCTGTTGCAAGTAAAGGGTTTTCAGTTCTGATATACAAAGGTTTTTAACAATAAGCAACTTTGCTACTGTTTATTTTTGTTTTTAATAGATTTGTTTTGAAGGATTTTCATTCTATGCATTCTTTAATTGCATTTTAACAATATCTTTCAAAAAGTTTTGATATCTGTACTTCAAACTCTTTTTTTAAAAAACTGGACTGTTTTCATTTGGTAAGTCACTTTGAGTCCTAGTATTAAGGAAAAGAGAGGGCTAAATAAATAAGCAAAAAAAACAGCTGAAAATAAACAAATGTTATTTTTTTCATTTTGATTAAGAATGGAGTGAATAAGGACAAAAGAATGAAGAGAAGAATGATGCATTAATTTGATCTAATTTCTTTGCTAAATATGTTGTTCTTTAACACTGTCCTCTTATTAAGTTCCATTCGACTCAATACATTCATTTGAGTGCCTTTAATCATAATACCAGGGCTGGAATCCTGTTGGTTAGTCTCAGCTAAAATGGACACATTGAATGAATTTTTAATGGTGGCCCAGTATATAAATATATCCCACTGAATCAATGGCAGTTATCCAGTTGGGATTCATAATTGAAATTGAGCCATTGTGTCTTATAGAAGCTCATATGCAGCAAGCAGTCATTGTCCTGAATGTGAGTAACCAGAGATATATCTTAGGGACTGCCCTAAGTACCACTTATTTTTGAGAGATAAAACCATTAAGAAGATGAGACAGATGGGAAGATAGCTCTGATGTTAACAGATGAAATGTAATGGAGTTTTAAAATAGACTGGGAGCCAATCCAGATGTCTAGTTGTCACTTTCCTTCTGCTCCCAATTGTTTTATCTAGTTATTGCATTTATCTATTTCTGCCTAGTAATGTTGATAATGAAATTTTGATATGTTTCATGATCTTTCCCAGTAAATTTAAGACGCAATATATTTTTTAAAAGAGTCCCAGTGAAATCCCATTGAAATATCAGATTCAGGCCAGGATATTCTTTTAGACCTGTATACTAGAAGTAAGAGGAGATGAATAAAGAAAGAACAAAAAGCTCATTTTGTAGAAAAAGCAAACAAGGTTCTGTTTCATACAAAACACACTTTTAGCTTTAAATTTTTTCCTCAATAATGAATTTTTTACAAAATGAAAGGAAGATTGTGCATAAAGTCCTATAATCGCATCTAGGGGAAAGAAAACTTTTGAAATGATTTCTTCTTGTTTATGAGAATGAAATAAGAGAATATATACATACAGAGAGAGCAAAGGAATATCTTAAATGGCTATTCTTCCCTTCTTCAGTGAATGAACATTGATCTGCAAACTCCTTTCTCAGCAGCTCATTTTGACTTTGGACTATATCTTGTAGGCACAGCTTGGATCTGATGTTGCAGCACCAGATAGGTAAAATTGTTAGCTGTTTACGTCTTTCTCTATTAGATGAGCCATAGCTTAGAAAAGTTTTCAGGCTGATAAATTATTGAGCTGGATCTTTATGCCTACATACACTTTTGGAGTGATCTTTAATAAAGTTCCATGTTGCACAGATGGCCAATGTGATATATGCCATCTTGTGCCAGCAATGGCCCCCTGTACTCTCCACTGGACAAACATGACAGTCTCTGCATAAGAGGATAAATGGAAACAAATCCGATGCTAGAAATAGCAACAACCAAAACCCAGTTGCAGAACATTTCAACTTTTTTGAACATACAGTAGGAAATTTACGGCTCACTGTCCTGGAGCAAGGAAATGACAAAAGAAGGCTAGAAAGAGAAATGACTGAATCAATTTATAGTCATAGGTATATAGCAGATATATAACAAAAGTATGAACAAAGACAATGGTTTCATTCAAGATTCCTGACTACTACATATATAACAAAAGTTTTTTACTGAGGGAAACTGACTTTTGGGAAGCAAAGTTATAGTCTCATACATCAACACTGACTGACCCCTGAAAAGATCTGAAAAACCTGTTTCACCTCATGCCCCCTCTTTCAAAATTTATAGCAAATGACATGATTTGCATGTTTCTGGATTCTATCAGATTATATCACACTCCCACAACTGCATAAATATGCTTTATACCTGAGGTCTTAATATCACTTTGTACAGCATATGAAGAAGCTTTTATATCCGCAATCTCTTGTGTTAAAATAAAACCAGTTAGTGTTAAGAGGGCTGCCACATTTCTTTTTTCCCCTCCCATCCTCCTTTTTTTAAAATTCAGAGCCTAGTATCGCTTAATGCATTATGCACATCTTCAATTTGAATTGTGAGCAGTAACTACAAAAATAGATTGTTATTGTTGACATCAGCTGTTTGTAGATATGTAAACATGTACTTCAGTTCTAAAAATCCTAAGCATTGTTGAGCCCATTGAACAGTATATATTTATTTTATGGGGCTAGTTGTTGCTTCCTAAAATTTTCAATAATTTTTCCTAATTCAGACTTTTATTTGTTTCAGGGATTATTGTAAAATTTGCAAACAAATTGCAAACTGTGTTTAATGAGCTATACCATAGATTCATCCTTATCCTTTATCATTCCACCCATCTGTTTTTCTGTTTTATTATCAGCCTGAAAGCTAAACTACTTAGTTTGTTTTCCCTTTCATATAAAAAAGACTGCTGTGAAAAAGATTTTATCTTTCCTTTTTATTTCTATTACTACTAGCCAGCTTCTAATTTTCCAGTTGTGGTACTCTTTCCAAATTTTCACCATAAATTCATACTAAATAACATAATATCCAGGTTTTGAATCATATTAGCTGTTGGGTAGCAAAAGCCAAGGTGAGAAGTTCTGTTGCACCTGTGTCTTTCATGTGGGCTTCTCCCAGGCAACTGTTTGGCAATTGAAAAATATTCAAGGTTCAATGGGGCAACACAATTCTTTTTAAATGTAGATTTAGTTTCCTAACCTAGTTCATCCAACATATGGGACTATTAGGGTCAAAACATTGATAAAGTGGTCATTTTTTCTTCAAATTTTCTAAAACTATTATCAATGAAATTATTGCTATTAAAAATGTTAAAATTTGCACATCATTACTATGGATAGATCTATCAAAAACCAGATTATGGTGGAGGGATCACAGCTAGGAAACGACATTGGATTAGCCAGAAGTGCTATTGCCCTTGGAAATTATAAGGGGCGACATTTAGAGACCGACTCTCTCCAGAAGCATTTCTCTCTTGACAGCATCACAGCACAAGAAATGTGTTCATTGAAGCAGCAGAAGTATGGTCATCATATCAATCAAGGATTATGGAACATTTGTTCCATTTCCATCATTTGGAACAACTATTTGAGCACCTTTCCAGCCTTGTACCTATCCTGTTTACCCTATATAGATTGGCCCAATCCCACTGAGTGAGCTACATGATAATTCAAATTCATATCATCTAAATTTAGAATGTTGTCATTCATATCAGATATGAAAATATTTTAGATTTTAGAACCTCATTTGATCAGGATGTTTTCCTATTGCTTTAGGAACTTAAACCATTATCAGCTGCAAAATACTGTGGTTGTGTGGAAGGGATGGAAATGAAGTTACACTTTAGAGGGCAAAGCCCAGAAACTAATTGTAGAATTGAAGAATAAGTAGTATAAGGGAGCCAGCAAAGTGTACTAAAGTGTTTGCTTGAGACTTGGAATATCCAGCTTCCACTCAACCACAAAACTCACTGATCTTTGGTCTCTCTTTCTCTCTGCCTGAAGATGAAGTAAGAAGTAGCAGAGCAATTTAAACAAATTCTGAAAGTGTGCTCTTTTTTCATAAGTTATCCAGTTCACATTTGATCTAAGGATGATGATATGGCCCATATGAAGGGGGATCAGTTTTATCACCCAAATAGAAGACAGATATTTCAGTGAAGATATTTTATACTGTTGTGATGGTGAAATATGGAAAGGTTGCTTACCTGTAACCACCTTTCTTCGAGTGGCCATCTGTGAAATCCACACCTGTGGTATTTCCTGCGCCAAGCAGCTGTTCCTCGGATACTTTTAATAAGCTCTTCAATTAGTGGACTCCAGCCCCGCCCTCCTCCAGTAGGATAAATGAAGGCCTCAGGGGCTGACCCTTTAGTTCCTTTTTTCGCCGCGAAAGCAGCAGCTTGGAACTTAGCTCTTTGGATAATCCCTATTGCTTTATAGGTTTGACTCATCTTACTGAATCTCTCCTTCATTTGACCAGGACTGTTTGTGGACTTCAGTTTTATTTCAGGCCAGTATGCCTTCCCTAAAATGCTGCTCTTGTAAGAGTGTTTTGCCTCCTGGACACTTCTTGGCTTTGTATTCTTTGCAGGGAAGACTACTCGCCTTCAGCCTCAGGCCACAAGACTGCGGCTTCGGCTTCCCTCATCCCTCTCCTCCCAGCACCGCCAGAACCCAAGCAATGAAAGAGGCAAACTTACCTCCAAGGTCTGGGAGCGGCGAGGGAGGCCATGATGCTGCTTCTTGCTGAACAGCAATGCTGCCATCACGAGTGGGGCTGGTGCCATCGCTGGCAAAGGCACGCAGGAAGTCGAAGCACCTTTCTGAGCCGACTTTCTCTTGGAGATCTGCCCACGCACCGCTTCCAGCTCATGGCATGGTTACCCTCCATCATACTCAGGGGCCTCTCGCTCTGATGACCCTTGTTTTGATTCAGATATGGAATCTTTTTTGTCTTATGAAGATTTTGTGGCATTGATGGTTCACCTCTCCCATGCCTTAAAGTTTCCTGCTGTAACTGCTCCGCAGACAGTGGAAGATCCAATGTTTCCAGCAGAAAAAACAACAGCTACCAACATCAGCTATGGTTCCAGCTTTACCATACCTTTTACAGTTGACAAAGTCACCAGATGTCACTCCAGTGGCTGTACCGGCAGTGACAAAGAGTATCGATAATCTCTATCGAGTAGATACATTATCAGCCCCATGGATAGCTAAACCTCCAAAGCCCAATTTGGTGGTGGTGGAGGTTCCATCCTCATGACTATCAAAAAGAATTCGACCTAACCCTTCTGTTAAGGAGGGCAGGATGATTGCAAGGAAAGTTCATCTTTCTGCTGGGCTAGTTGTTCGCATTGTGCATTACCAGACGTATATGGTGGCGTACCAAACCTTCTTATGGGGCAAAATGTCATCATTTTTTACATTATGTTCCCGACCAGCATCGCCAATGGGCAGATGCTTTCCATCATGAAGCTCTGTTGTTAGCAGAACTGCAGAAAGGTTTGGCTATGCATTCTGCGGATACTGCAGGCAAACTGTTTACCTCAGCTATGGCTATGCGCAGACATGCTTTGTTGCATTCATCTAATCTTTCTGAGGAAGGGAAGGCCAAGGCAGAGGATTCTGCCTATGGATGTTATTACTGTTTTTCATCCTGACACTGATACTCAGCTTAAAAGCTTGCATGAAGTTCGTCAGGCAGCACAAAAATATGGTTTCCCAACCCTTTCCTCTTCTCCTTATAGGGCACGTTGGTATACTCCGCAGAACACCTATTGCAGGTCTGCATGGGCTCCATCCTACAGGCCTCGGTCTAACCAGACCTTTTGGCTATCTGACAATAATAGTTCCAGAGCCGGAAAGCAGCAGCTCTGGACAGGGCATGACGATGTGGGGAGGATGGGCGGGTTGTGTGAATTTCACAGATGGCCACTCGAAGAAAGGTGGTTACAGGTAAGCGACCTTTCCTTCTCCTTCATGGCCTCTGTGAAATCCACACCTGTGGTAGACTGGCAAGCTTTCCGCAAGGAGGAGGGAGTCATGCCAATGCAGAAAATAAAACCGCTCTAACAACCGCTGCGTCTCTCTTAGCAAGGAGATCAAGTTTGTAATGAGACACAAAAGTGAGCGGCGTAGACCACATTGCCGCCCAACAAATGTCTTCAAGCGGCATGCCCCTGAGGAAAGCAGTAGAAGCAGCCATTGCTCTGGTGGAACGAGCTGCCACTCCAGATGGGAAGTCTAGTCCTGCCATATTATAGGCTAGTTTAATGGTAGATACAATCCAGGCTGCAAGTCTCTGGCGGGAGACCGGGAGGCTTGCTGCATCATTATAGTATTTTAGGAATAGTCATGTTGATTTCCTAATAGAAGCAGTTCTTTGGACATAAAAGGCCAGAGCCCTATGTACGTCCAACAAATGAAGCGACTACTCAAGAGGTGAAGAAGGATTTCTAAAGAAAGCCAGTAATACAATGTCTTGTGACATATGGAAATGAGGTGCCACTTTAGGAAGAAATGCGACAGCAGTTTTCAATACAACCTTGTCCCTATGAAACCTAAGATTAGGTTCATCCATAGAGCACACAACTCACTTGCTCTTCGAGCCAAAGTGATTGCCACCAAAAAGGCTGCCTTCCACGACAGATGTGAAATATCAATTGTAGCCATTGGTTCAAATGATGGTTTGGTGAGTGCAAAAAGGACAACATCAGGCATCCATGAGACCACTAACAGAGTTACCTGGGGTCTGAAATTCTTTAACCCTTTGAGAAACCCTTGACAAGAGGGTCAGAAAATACAGAAGGGAGGCCTGCCGCTCAACTATAAGCCACAATAGTGGCTAGATAGCACCTTAAGGAAGATAAAGATAGACCCGCATCTGACAGAGAGAGAAGAAGTGACGTAGAAGCTGTAAGAGGGTATGAACCTTGTTGTGATACAAAGGTAAAGAAATGAGCCCACTTATAACTGTAAGACTTCTTTGTAGAAGGTCTACGGGCCAACTCAAGAATATCCCTTATTAGTTGGGGCAGGCTGCTGGTGTGATGCGCCATGCGGTCAGCTGGAGGCGATGGACGTTTGGGTGAAAGATCTGTCCATTCTGACATGACAGGAGGTCTGGTCTGTGTGGCAACTGTACATAATTTCCTGCTGACAGGTGATGAAGGGTGGCAAACCATGGTTGCCTCGGCAACCATAGAGCAATCAGAATGCAGTTGACCTGTTCTGCTAGGATTTTGGAGACCACCTGTTCAATAGAGGCAAAGGTGGCAATATGTATAGCAGAGTTGAGGTCCAATCTAGAAGGAATGCGTTCCCCAAGCAGCTGGTAGGATGGTGAGGAGAAAACCGAGCTCCAAACTTGTGACATTTTGCAATGTCAGGAGATGCAAACAGGTCTATATGCGGTGTTCTCCACCTGCTGAAGAGTGCAGCTGTATCTGCGGGTGAAGGGACCACTCGTGGTTCAATGGAGACACACAGCTCAATAGATCGGCTTGGGCAATGTCAATTCCTGGAATGTGGGCCGCAATGATATCTATGTTTCTGGCAATGCAGCAATCCTAGATGTGCATAGAGAGGTTGGTGAGAATGCGCGACCGGGAGCCACCTTGTTTGTTTATATAAAGCATTACGGTGGTGTAATCCATAAGTATTTGTACTATCTGCCCTGCAAGTCATGGCTCAAACAACATGAGAGCCTTCAGGATTCCTAGAAGCTCTAGATAATTGATATCCTTGAAAGCTTCTGCTGTTGACCATGTCCCTTGAATGGACATGTTGCTGAGATGTGCCCCCCAGCCAAGCAGTGATGCATCGGTGGTTAAAATTACTGTTGGCTATCTGGGCCGAAATGGAATCCCAACGCAAAGGTTTTCCAGAAGCATCCACCAATGAAGTGACTGTCGTACAGCATTTGGGGGAATAAGAAGCTTGGAGGAACTGTGACATGAGGGATGGAAAGTCCTGAGGAACCACATCTGCAGTGGACGCATTCACAGATGTGCAAATGGCATAACCACAGTGGTGAACACCATGTGGCTGAGCAGATGCTGAACGTCCTTGGCCCGAACAACATGCTGTGTTGAGATGTGGAGTGCAAGGGAGCATAGTGCCTGAAACCTTTTGTCTGGTAAGTATGCTCTTGCAAGAGTGGAATCCAGAGTGGCTCCTATGAACTGGATCCTTTGGCAAGGATGCCAATGTGACTTGGCCTCATTTACAATGAGGCCTGGGCTCTGCAAAAAACAGAAAGAGTGCGCATAATATCATGGTGAAGTTGCTGTGCAGAAGGAGTGACCAGCAACCAATCATCAACATACGGACAGACAATTATACCATTTTCCCGTAGATAAGCCCCTACCACTGTCATTACTTTAGTAAACACTCTAGGGGCAGAAGAAATGCTGAATGGCAACACTCGAAAATAAAAAGCTTGGCCTTCTATCATAATAGAAAGAAATCTGTGCCAACGAGAATGAATGGCAACATGCAAGTAAGCATCTTTTAAATCAATTGTGGTGACCCACGCTCCTTTAAACAATAATAACATAATAGTGGCCAATGTCACCATTCTGAATCTATTATTGGCCATGAACTGATTCAATTCCCTGTGGTCCAGAATGGGCCGGAGACCTCCGTCCTTCTTTGGGAAAAGAAATTACTTAGAAAAAAATGCTAAAGGTACTATTGCGCCCTTTTGTAGAAGGGTGTGGACCTCTTGCCAAAAAATTGGTGACAGAGGTGTGGAATGAATAATGCCTACAGGAGGCAAAGAAATAAATTCTGTATTATAGCCATGCTGAACTAGAATCCAACACCCATTTATCTGATGTGATTTGCTGCCATGCACGCATGAATCTTGCCAGGCGAGATTCAAAAGGGGAGAGTCTGGAATATGCAAGGGGATCCCATCACCATAGTAGGCTGAAACATCAACCAAACCAGGAGAAAGAGAGGACAATAACAGCCGCTCTAAAGAAAAGGCAGGGCAAGTGCTAAACCCATCGCCTAGGTGGGTTCTTCTGCCAAGTCCTACCCTGCTGGCATCCCCTTCAAGGGGGGTTCTGCCTATTATTGTCAGATAGCCAAAAGGTCTGGTTAGACCGAGGCCTGTAGGATGGAGCCCATGCAGACCTGCAATAGGTGTTCTGCGGAGTATACCAACGTGCCCTATAAGGAGAAGAGGAAAGGGTTGGGAAACCATATTTTTGTGCTGCCTGACGAACTTCATGCAAGCTTTTAAGCTGAGTATCAGTGTCAGGATGAAAAACAGTAATAACATCCATAGGCAGAATCCTCTGCCTTGGCCTTCCCTTCCTCAGAAAGATTAGATGAATGCAACAAAGCATGTCTGCGCATAGCCATAGCTGAGGTAAACAGTTTGCCTGCAGTATCCGCAGAATGCATAGCCAAACCTTTCTGCAGTTCTGCTAACAACAGAGCTTCATGATGGAAAGCATCTGCCCATTGGCGATGCTGGTCGGGAACATAATGTAAAAAATGATGACATTTTGCCCCATAAGAAGGTTTGGTACGCCACCATATACGTCTGGTAATGCACAATGCGAACAACTAGCCCAGCAGAAAGATGAACTTTCCTTGCAATCATCCTGCCCTCCTTAACAGAAGGGTTAGGTCGAATTCTTTTTGATAGTCATGAGGATGGAACCTCCACCACCACCAAATTGGGCTTTGGAGGTTTAGCTATCCATGGGGCTGATAATGTATCTACTCGATAGAGATTATCGATACTCTTTGTCACTGCCGGTACAGCCACTGGAGTGACATCTGGTGACTTTGTCAACTGTAAAAGGTATGGTAAAGCTGGAACCATAGCTGATGTTGGTAGCTGTTGTTTTTTCTGCTGGAAACATTGGATCTTCCACTGTCTGCGGAGCAGTTACAGCAGGAAACTTTAAGGCATGGGAGAGGTGAACCATCAATGCCACAAAATCTTCATAAGACAAAAAAGATTCCATATCTGAATCAAAACAAGGGTCATCAGAGCGAGAGGCCCCTGAGTATGATGGAGGGTAACCATGCCATGAGCTGGAAGCGGTGCGTGGGCAGATCTCCAAGAGAAAGTCGGCTCAGAAAGGTGCTTCGACTTCCTGCGTGCCTTTGCCAGCGATGGCACCAGCCCCACTCGTGATGGCAGCATTGCTGTTCAGCAAGAAGCAGCATCATGGCCTCCCTCGCCGCTCCCAGACCTTGGAGGTAAGTTTGCCTCTTTCATTGCTTGGGTTCTGGCGGTGCTGGGAGGAGAGGGATGAGGGAAGCCGAAGCCGCAGTCTTGTGGCCTGAGGCTGAAGGCGAGTAGTCTTCCCTGCAAAGAATACAAAGAGCCAAGAAGTGTCCAGGAGGCAAAACACTCTTACAAGAGCAGCATTTTAGGGAAGGCATACTGGCCTGAAATAAAACTGAAGTCCACAAACAGTCCTGGTCAAATGAAGGAGAGATTCAGTAAGATGAGTCAAACCTATAAAGCAATAGGGATTATCCAAAGAGCTAAGTTCCAAGCTGCTGCTTTCGCGGCGAAAAAAGGAACTAAAGGGTCAGCCCCTGAGGCCTTCATTTATCCTACTGGAGGAGGGCGGGGCTGGAGTCCACTAATTGAAGAGCTTATTAAAAGTATCCGAGAAACAGCTGCTTGGCGCAGGAAATACCACAGGTGTGGATTTCACAGAGGCCACGAAGGAGAAATTATAGATCTATTTAGTTTTTTAAAAGTAAATTATTAATGTATAACAATTATTAAAATAGATTAGAAATTATTTCTAAATGTATAATTTCTACTAATAAAGTAGCATATTAAATTCTATGGAAGGTGTTCTGATTTTTGAGTTTGATTGTACACTTTTTCCTTTTTGATCCTTGCTAATCTACTGCAAATCATCCAACAGTTTAATAGGTCCACCATTAGACCAATTTACACTGGCTTTCATGTGTGACTTTGGGTGCATTTCCACTATAGAATTAATGTAGTTTGACACCAACTTTAACTGCCATGGCTCAACGCTAAGGATTAATGGGACTAGTAGTTTTTGAAAGGTCTTAGCCTTCTCTACTAAAGAGTGCTACTGCTGTAGCAAATTCCGGGATTCCACAGCAGTGGTTTCAAAATTAATTAATTCTATATTGTAGATGCACCCTTAGCCTTCTTTCTTATGGGGGGATGACAAATCTGTCAGCTTCATTTTCTCCAGCACCTTGTGTGTGTATGTGTGTTGTTTTATATATGTGTGTATTTTTTGCCTTTTCATTCCTTACATCTAGTTTTTTTCAATCCTGAATGTGTAATTTTTTAAAAAAAATTCTTGAAACATGACTTGAAATTTGTCCTCTACCTGCACCCCTGCCATTAAGAAGCCTATGTCATATCAATTTGCCATATACATACTAAAAATGGGGAATCTACAGACATGGTCAGAGAAAGGGATATACATATAATTCAATACAAAGATTATTGAATATGCATGAATTCAAATTCAGACTTTTAAGGGTAAGGCAATCAAATGTCCTGAAGCTGTAAAAACAAGTTTGTGCTAGGTGGTCTCACACTTCTGGATTTACACCACAGCATTCTGAAAATATCCTATTGTCTAGCAGGCTCTATCTGTGCGTATGTCTGTTTCACAAGCTATAAAAAAGAGTGCAAAAGAACAGATTGTGACTATGGGGAAAATAATAGACTTATGGAATATTCCTGATATGAAGTTTACAGCTCAAGTGCTTAGGAGAGAAAAGTGATAAACTTACTTTAAAAAATAATGAAAGTTGATATTCCAAGGAAGCTAATATGATTCCTAGGACAGCACAGAACTGCCTTGGGGCCATTTTCAGCTCTCCAGCCATATGTAGTCTAATCCAGTGTATATTGGAAAGCAGGAAGCAGACAGCTAAAGAACTAAAAGCATTGCATGAGATATGCCTGTAGAAATGTTTCACTTTCATACTGGGCAAGGGATCCATTTAATGCAATAAATAAATAAATAAATAAATAAAACACATGGTCTGTTCACAAGTTATGATAACTGGGAACAGTGGGCAAAGTTGATTTGTGCTTTCTCATTTTGTTTGAAACCCTTCTATGTTTCTGTCTAAGAGTAGGGCTTATTTCAAATATTTGTTTCCTATCTCTCCTCTGTATTAGAGCTCATGATTTCATATAAAATTCAAAATGGTGTGCTCTTCTTACTTTTGATACAATTGCTCAAACTGCTATATTTTGAATGCCTTCTGTTTGAGATTTTAGATACTGTTTGGTTATATGTTTGTGGATTCTTTCATGAAAATATATACTTGTTTCTTGAAAGCTTAAACACATTGTGGGCATATGTAGGTAATAAACACACATTGTTCCAGATTCTTTTTTCCACAGTTCTTTCCTTATGTTCTACTCTAGTCCTGCCCTTTATTCTGGACCTAACAATGGAAGTAAAGCAGTCAAATCACTTTGTGAGTGTTTGAGCAGAAAGCAGAATGGCTTAGGGCCCATATACCTTGTGAGGTAATGCAGCATAGAGGGTGCATTAACCTGGGGCATACAAACACTCAGCTTAATGCCATTTAACTCAAAATAAACCTGTTCATTCAGGTTTCTTCCAGCTTAAAAATACATTCAAAGATCCAGATCTTCCAGGAAGATCTGTATCTTTGCAGATGTGGGTCTGTGGGAATTGCCTCCTGGGATCACCATCCAGAACCCCAAGAGGCATCCCCACAGCCTTTCCATGCTCCCCAGGCTCAGGCAACTTGAGGAGGTGGAATGGCAGTGCCACCTTACCCTTCTTGCCCTCTGCCCCAATTTCACACCCAAAAGAGAAGAAAAAGCCTACTTACTAATGCCCAAGGCTTCCCTTTGCTCCATGATACTCAAAAATGACCTTTTAAAGACTGTATGATACATGAGAAAAAATTGATAACATCGCACAAAGAACAATTATCCCAGAAGTTAAGAGGAATGAGAAGAAGTGCATTGCAAAAAGAGGAAAGAGACTAAGGACAAAATTTTAACCAGGATGAAGAAGATCGGAGGTCAACACACTTTCTCTTCTCTATTTTTTGCTATCCTTTCCCTCCCCTACTCTCCCTTTACATATTCCCTTCCCCCCGCTTCCCTAACCCATACTTATCCGATCTATTTTTAATCCTTTGTATTTTAAGTACAGTATATAAAACAATATTCAATAAAAAGTATTTTAAAAAAGAAATGACACAATGGAGTTTAGAAAGGTAATTTCACCCCCACCTCCCAAGTTGTTTTAGACTAGGGTAAAAATGCATCAATCAGCGTTCCTTTGTGTTAATTCAAATCAGCCCTGTGTGTTGTTGAGCTGCCTCAGGGCCGATGTGTAGATGTGCCCCAGGATAAAGCATTATGGGAGCTACAATCACCGTTCCTTATTCCATATGATATAGCACTTTAATGAATCTGTCCCCATGTTTCGCCTTTATTTACTCTGATTTTATCTGCTCAGATTTTAAAGTATTGTTATATTATATTGCTTTTGTTTATTGTTGAAATGTTTTAATTTTTTCTGTTTACATTTTGTGTAGGTAATGTTTTGCTGTGTCATTGTTCGGGCTTGTCCCTGTTGTAAGTCGACCCGAGTCCCTTCGGGGAGATGGGGAGGAATATAAGAATAAAGATGATGATGATGATGATGATGATTATTATTATTATTATTATTATTATTATTATTACAATCTACAAAAGATAGGAGAACCACAGTTTTCCAGTCCAGTCCTATTCACTTTCAAGAATCATTACCTGGCTCTGGATAGGAACTATCTGCTTCTAAAAATCATGCAATCCACATTATTTACCCCAAATCCTGCAAGTTCAAAGAAATGAATCAAAGCCACCGGGAATTCATCATCAATTAAGACATGACCTGTAACATGCTGTAGCAGTGAAGTGTTGAAATATAAGATGAGTTCAATATCAAAAAGGCTACAACTTTTAATGATTAATGTCCTCAGCTCAGGCGATTATGTCACTGATGAAGTAGACTCTAGTCTATAAATGATCGTGCTGCAATAAATTTGGCTTTTAAAGTGCCATGGGACTCATTTGCTGAGATAGAAGCACAGCCCTCACTGTTTACTAAAATCTTTAATTTTAGAAAATGTTCAGCATTCTTTTATTATTATCGACGTGCTTGCTTCGGAATATGTCTCAATATTACCATATTTTTGCTGCAATGCAGAAATGATGAATAGATTATCTTTAATTATCCCCACTACTGAAAGCTTATAGTGCTCCTTGAAAAAGAACCAACCTGGCAGTACAGTAATACATATTTGCTCAGCTGAACAAGCATTGGTTAATGGGACTTACTTGTAAGAAGCCACACGTTAAACTACAACCAAGGTATTATTTCTCTTTATATTATAAGGATGGGGTCCTCTCTCCCTCTTTTCCAGACAAATCCTCCCCTCCCCCTCAGCTGCATTTCTAGTTTTTTTATTTTTTGCATTATTGTTTTATTATTTCACAAAAATCTAATGGATGTTTTTCCTATTACAGATTACAGTTTTTCCATAAAAATTACCTTAGATGAATTTACTGTATAGCACCAGGCAAGAATCAGAGAGCCCAAGTTTTTTTTCTTCACCTGAATGTTTGTCAAACTTCAAATTCTTTTAATTCCAAAATTGATTGTGAATTTGGGTTGATTACTGAAAAATAAAGGGGAATGCTAAGTGCCTAAAGACAAGGAAGTTGCCCTGATCCTAAACCAGTGCCTGTCATTAGTAATGGATTGGATGAGGGCAAACAAATTGAAACTTAATCCAGACAAGACAGAGGTATTCCTGGTCAATCGGAAAGTAGATCGGAAAATAGGGTTTCAGCCTGTACTGGATAGAGTTACACTCCCCCTCAAGACACGGATCTGCAGTTTGTGGTCAGCATTAAACCTGGAGGTCCAGATATCTGTGGTAGCTAGGAGGGTGTTTGCACAATTAAAACTTTTGCACCAACTGAACCTGTTCTTTGAGAAGCCAAATCTGGCCACTGTGGTTCATGCCTCAATTACATCCCATCTGGATTACTGCAACGTGCTCTACATGGGGATGCCTCTGAAAAAGTGTTCGGAAACCTCAGCTGTTCCAAGGAGCTACATCCAAGTTGTTAACTGGGATTGGCTACAGGAAGCAGACAATCCTCATTTTGCAGCAGCTCCATTGGCTGCCAGTCTTTTTCCAGGCATAATTCAAAGTGCTGGTTATGACTTTTAAAGCCCTAGATAGGCATGTCCAAAATCTGGCCCAGAGGCCAATTGCAACCCTTGTTCAAATTTCAATTGCCCCCCAGCCTCTGTCATAAAGTCAATAACATGTGGCCCGCAAGCACTGTTGACCACAATATAAAATACATGTGTACAAAAAGCTATTTTATATTTCACCAGAATATAGCATTGAAGCCAGCCAGTGCCTCACAAGCCCACTGCCTCCCTTTCCCTCTCTTTTCCTCAAATAACCAGTCATCACTCTCTTTCTCGTGTGCATGCTCTCTCAGCCACCCTTATGCATGTGCTCTGGCAGAGCCTGGAATAACTGCTCCCAATTCACTCCCTCACTCGCTTGCTCACTCACAGCCCTGCCTTCTGCTATGCAGCACATGCATTTCCAGCTCTGCTGAGTGTTTCTTCTAAAAAGAAAATCCACCCTGTTGAATCTGTGCCTTATTGGCCAGGTACCTCAGGTTTGTTTTGTACAAATATTTGATGTTTTTACCATGATCACAGTTTGTGTCTTTCTGTATGCTATTATGATCTTATCCCACTTAGTGCTTTAGTATTAACTCCACCAATACATCCAAAGATTGGACTGAAATCCACAAAAGTACATGATAAAATGAATACATCTCAAAGGTGGTGCTTGATTCCTATTCCTCCTGTTTTAAAATGCAGTCTTCTTTTGTAAAAAAAAAAAAAAAAAGTGAATGGGCACCATTTTGTTCTTAACTTTAGACAAGAAAATGAGGTGGAACACAAGATGGAGCAGTGAGAACCAAAAAAGAAAGATGCAGCTGTCAATATCAGAGGGAAGGCAGGCTGCTGGTGGCCAGTTTCTCCTGTGCCAGTTTGTGTGTGTGTGTGTGTGTGTGCACGTACACAGATAAACTATAGGTGATATTATTTATATCCTGCTTTTTCCTCTCTTAAAAGAGACTTACAATGTTTAGATTTGTGTTCTGTGTGAAGAACCAAAAAATATGCCATTTGCAATACAATTTCATAAAATAGTTCATTTGCATTTAATGTTAATGGTTTAAAAAAATGCCAGACTGGATGGTTGGCCCCCATTCATTTTCACCATATCAAATCTGGCCCTCTTTGCAAAGAGTTTGGACACCCCTGGTCCTGGCTATTTGGCTGACCACACCCTCTTGCACAAACCTGCCTGGGCCCTGAGATCTTCAGGAGAGGCCCTTCTCTTGATCCCATCTCCATCTCAAGCTCAGTTGGTGGGAACAAGAGAGCGGGCCTTCCTTCTTGGTGGCTGCCTCTTGCCTCTGGAACTCCCTGCCCAGGGAAGCCAGAATGGCCCCCTCCCCGCTGTCCTTCTGGCAGCAGGCTAAAACCTTCTTATTCAGACAGGCTTTTAAAGATGATTTTTAAGATCATGCCAGGAGATCCTGTGGTTTTTATCTTTGAATATGTTTTAATTGATTTTAACTGTGACTTTTAAATGCTGTTTATATTTATTCTATTTTAATGTTTGTATATTTGTATATTTTAAAGTGTATACTAATGCTTTTATGTTAATCCACTTTGAGTTTCCTTTGGGAGAGATAAAGCGGGGTAAATAATAATAATAATAATAATAATAATAATAATAATAATAATGGTAGTTGTAATTTTACAAAGTCTTAAGCTTTCTCTGCCAAAGAGTGTTGTTGTCTAACCAAACTACAACTTCCATTATTCCATAACATTGGGCCATCACAGTTAAAGTGGTGTCAAACTGTATTAATTCTACAGTGGAAATGTATCATAGAGTTCTATCCCTTTTTGAGTACCATCATACTATTATGCAATGTGTTTTCCTGTTGTTGTTTTATCTACTATCCTAGCAGACTTAAGAAAACAGTAGGTGTGACCTTCATACTGTGTGTGATTTATGATGGCAAACAATTTTGTTTTAAAGACAAATAAGGTGGAGTAACTGGAGATGAGAAAATTAATTAGGTGGAGAAGTTTTCTATTGAGTATGCAGAGATTGGGCCAAATTTAATTGATTACTTCAATTTTTACATACTGAGTCATCTCATTTATTCTAACAGTTCAAGAGATAGATAAATGATTCCAATAAATATGGACATAATGCAAATATTACAAAATAATTTTGAAATTGGGCCAGATTAAAAAATCTAGCATATTCTGGCTACATAGGGCATATTTCCAAAAGGAGATTCCACCTGAACATTAGGAAGAACTTCCTGGCTGTAAGATCTGTTCAGCAATTGAACTTTCTGAGTGTGATGGAACAGAGGCTGGATGGCCATCTGTCAGGGGTACTTTGATGGTGTTTTTCCTGCATTTCAGGGGGTTGGATTATATGGCCTATGTGGTCTCTTCCAACTCTATTATTCTATGATTTTATGATTTAGTGAGTGTAGTAAATTATGTCCCTCTAATAAAGGAGATACATATCACAGTATATTTGCCTCATGTCAGTTTCATATGGATCTGGTCAGGAATCTCTTTGTGCCTGTATTTACATCATCAATCCACAAAAATTTGTTTGTTTTGTTTGTTTGTTTAAATAATACAGAAAATATGAATATATGCACAGATTTTTAAAGGTGTGTTGGATACTGTCTGGATACTTTCTGAACCTTGTATCTTTAAGGAGAAGTCTTCTTCTAATATATATCTAGGTCTACAGAAATCTGCCCCTTGGCTGTCTACTTTGAAACTGGATTATATAGGATTTTACTTTTCCTATGTTCCTTTCCCTATTTAAATATATATGGCCAGAATAATGTTGGGGAGTTCCATCTTTGTACGTGGACTTACATTTCTGGGAACTAGAATTAAGCAGTTCTATAACATCTGCATTCAACAGAGGGCTGATATTATTGACATATGTAGCAGAGCTGGCAAAGTGACCATTATGCAATGGGACTTATGATGTTCATAATCTTGATGTAAATCAGAAACTCTTTTGTTGACTTGTGAATTAACAGGGCTTCTTGTCATTAACTTACCTTCTTGCCATTAACTTAACTTCTGGAGGACTCAGGCAGAGAAGGAAGAAGAGGTGGAGAATTGCCAAGTAGCAATCACTGGTAGATTTCTCTGTATTTGAGCAGATGGAAGAAGTGGAGGACCCTACTCTCCAGCAGAAGTTGGAAGGGGCTGCAGATGCCAAAGACTACCTTCCCTGTCTTTGGTTAAACAACAGAGAGAGACTCTATGCCCAGAATCTGTTGAGTAATAGACACTAGGCTTGATCGATCCACGAAAAATTTGATTCTAAACTCGTTTCAAAACTAGAGGGGGGCAGCTTTTTGTTTCTGATGGTATTTCCGAATTTGGCCCCCCCAAAAATTCGAAATTAATGAAAATTCGTTATTTTCTAAATTAATTCGTTAATGGCGGACGCGCATGCGCAATTCCCAAAAACAGCACAGAGGGAGAGGACTTTACAGGACTCTCCCACCCTCATTTTTTAGTGATCTTCTTCCAACTTGGTACAGTGGTAGAACACATTTAACACTGATAGCTCACCAAAATTTGGAACGTTTCCCTTATCCTCTGATTTTTGGCGAATTTTCATAGTTTTTATAATAAACCATTTTTTAATAATTGCAGAAATCTGTTCCTGGTTTGAAAGTCTTATTTCCTGTTAAATTGGGTTGTCTTTACTGTGAAAGTCATTGTTCTACTTCAGAAACTTTGTTTTTGTGGCTGAAACTTTGTTAAATTGGTGTGTGTGTGATATATACTGTGTATATATAATATATATATAGTCCCTGCATAATGTGTGTGTGTGTGTGTGTGTGTGTGTGTATATAGGTAAAGGTATCCCTTGACGTTAAGTTCAGTCATGTCTGACTCTGGGGGTTGGTGCTCATCTCCATTTCTAAGCCCAAGAGCCAGTGTTGTTCATAGACACCTCCAAGGTCATGTGGCCGGCATGACTACATGGAGTGCCATTACCTTCCCGCCACAGCGGTACCTATTGATCTACTCACATTGGCATGTTTTCAAGCTGCTAGGTTGGCAGAAGCTGGAGCTAACAGCGGGCACTCACTCTGCTCCCGGGATTTGAACCTGGGACCTTTCGGTCTGCAAGTTCAGCAGCTCAGTGCTTTAACACACTTCGCCATCGGGGCTCATGTATATATAATATACATACACATACACACAATGTGGAGAATATGTGGAAAGGTAGATAGATAAGTTGGGAGCCACAGCGAAGGCACCTTCCTGGGAGCAAGGTCTAATAATAATAATAATAATAATAATAATAATAATAATAATAATAATAATAATAATAAATCCCTTACAATATCCAAGATGGCTCACTGCTACAGAATCTTGGGAGGTTTAGTTTGATATGGTACCATTATTGGCAGAGAAAGCTAAGCTGTAGGAGTTGAAATCCAATCATTTATCCTCCCTATAGAATCAATTTTATATGCATTTTTAGCTACAGAAAAGCTAAAATCAGGACAGTAAAAGAACAACACCCAGAAAATGGGAATTCCAGACAGGAAACAATCAGGGCCAGCTAATACCTCCCAACAAAGGATTCCCCCAGGTAGGAAGCAGCCAGGCTTTGAAGCTGCAAGGCTATTCAATGCTAATCAAGGTGACCAATTGCAACATTCACACTTGCCTCCCACAGACAAGAGTTCTTTCTCCCACCCTGGACCTTCCACAGATATATAAACCCCACTTGCCTAGCTTCGCACAGACGTCAAAACCTCTGAGTATCAGGCCTGAGCTGAGGCGAGGCGGCGGCGGCCATTTTCCCCCTCTGTCTTCCTCCTCCTCCTCGGCTTCCTTCCCCCTCGCCCCCTCCCATTGGCTGAGCCCGTGACGCCCCTTTTGCTGAGGGGCAAAAGGAAAGGGCCTGAATGGTGGGAGTTTGGGTGATTTGCAAAAGCTTTTTTTTCCTAATGAAAAAAACGACGACATAAGGAAAAACGGCCTCTCGCGATTCGAAACCGCGATATCCAGACGTGTGGACAACCAATGCCGTATATTGCTTCAAAACAAATGAAAATAACGAATTAATAACGGTTAACGGGGAAAACGAATTATTTGAGCAAGCCTAATAGACACTATTCTAATTAATAAGAAACCTGTGGCTTTGAAGGAGCTATCACAAATACTTCAGCAGTTGTTTCTTAGCCTTAATGTTGACAACTGCCTAACCTGGTTGTTCAGCAGTACCGTCTTGTTTTGTCTGGATCTTAGATTGGCATTTTTGTACTAATCTGGATACTCCTTGCTGGCCCATGTACTTGAATTTCTGATCTGCCGATATGACCCCTGGATTGGCTCTCAGTCACCCACACGTCTCTCTCTGCATCTTACTCAGTTAATATGTGAATAATCTGGATTGCAACGACTTCTCACCAGGTCCTACATGCTAAAAACCCGATTCTTTGGGCACTTACTGATACTTGTTAGTAACTTTGACATAACATAGATGGTGATATGGGATTCGAGAATATTTCATTATATAGTAATAAATGATTAGGTCTGCATCTGGCTTGTAGAAGCTTGGATGCCACTAAGGATCTCATCAGACGGAAGTCCTCAATCTGGGGAAAAGTGGGGGCATCAGTGGGGCAGTGGGACAAAAGCTGCAAGCAGTGGAGGAAACCGTTGCCCCATGCCCCACATCACCCACATTGTCCAGCTTCCCCACACACTTTCCCTGGCTCACTGGATGAGAACACAGGAAGGCTCTCTAGACATTTCCTTGGTTTTCCAGTGCAAATCTAGGGTATGCTTCTGCTGGAAATCATCTATTCTATGAAGTTCACTCTTATCCATGATTTAGCTAACTATGGTAAGTCAGGAAACATGTTCCCCAAAGATACGGGGGCATAATGTACATGAACACATGTTAACAGTAGCAACAATGCAATTTTTGTTAAAGAAGAACATTATTTTTCCTAAAAATGTTCTGTATGGACATTTATATGAACATTATTCATTTAAAACCATGTTAATGCTGTTAATTTCTCCTTTTAACTTAATTACATTTGTAACTTTGTTTTTATTGTATACAGTCTTGATATTACTGAATAAATTGCAGGATCAAAATATTTCAATGAATCCATAAACAAACCTTTTTATTCCCCCACTTAAAAGAAAGAAAGTCATTTCAATGTCTCCACTTTATTTATTTTGGACTTGTATACTTTTTTTTTTTACACAATAACAAAATGAATCCTGGAGTACCACAGAGGATAGTGATGAGGCAGACAAAATACAATACAAAAGCCAAAACAAAACAAAGGGGGGAAACAATGAAGCTTTCTCATTGTCACTGCTAATAATCATTCCCACTCCCATATCCCAAGAAAATGAGAATAATTTCTCATTCACTGGCTACATTTGGTAAAATTCTCCCTACCACCATTTCCTAACCTTTTTTTTAGCAGATTATTTCAAGCAGCTATCTCCAGACTATCTTCAATAGAATGGATATGAATATTCAATAACCAACAACCTAGACTGGATTCAAAAACCTTTTGAATAGATGCCCAGCTGATTTTGAAGACACATGTCTAATGTATACCATGCTTTTTGTTTATTGAATTTAAAACCCTTCTTCCTGCAATGGAATCCAAGGTAGCTTCCAGAAGATTAGAACAAAGTTAAATTAAAATATTATGTTTAAAAGGTTTTTAAATAATTTAATAACAATAATTAAAACATGGAAAATATTAGCGAGTCTTTCATTACAAAAACGACAAAATCGGTCATGGTCCATAGAACTTCCAGAAAAATTAATACATAGAATAAGATTAGCAAGAGAGAACATTAAAAAGATGTGTCTGAAATGATTTTGAAGTCATTACTTATTAGGGGTGTGCAATTTTTCATTTTTAAATTGTAAGTTGTATGTAATTCGTAAGATTTGTATATATGAATAGATATTAAGAAACACGGGGGGGGGACACAAAAACTTGAGAATCAATATTTTTTTATTTGAATTCTGAAATGCTCAGAAGTCTGTTTCATTTTCAGCAGAAGTGAGGCAAAGCCAAATAGACTGCTCTTCCTCTTTAAATTAAGAAGCGATAGACTGCTCTCGCCATGAGAAAAGGAAAGTCACAGGGTGGGATGAGCTGAGTGAACTGGGAAAGAGACTGAGAGAGCACAGAAATTGGAAAAATGTAGTTTGGGAAGGTGAGAAGCCCTATGGCAGAGAATTCAAAAGGCCCTGCCCTAAAGTACATTTCCCAGAATGCTAATCAGCATCAGAAAGCACCAATTATCATATCAAATCAAATTATTTATTTCAGTCATAGACCAGCACAGAAATAAAGGTCACAGTTTCATACAAACTTGGTATGTTTAATACATTTAAGGTATAAAAATAGTTATAAAATAGATACTGAAGCACAGTAAGGGAGATAAGATGCAGAGAGGGAAACAGGGTAAAAACATACAATACACAGGTCTATCAGCAAATTGTAGAATCAAGTGAGATGATTACTGAATTAATAATTAACTTTTGGGGCCTGTCATCCCCTGACGTATTTTGTATGCTGCTGCACAAAACTTTGCAACACTGTAGGTTGTGGCTGGATTAGTAACTACAAGTAGACAAGAGGTATAAAGTTGTCCTGAACAACCTGGGTGCCTGTATATCAAAGGTAAGATAAGTCTGGTGTGGATATCCCTGTAGAATGGGCACTGGAGTAGCACATGTATTATTGTTTCTATAATGACCCAAGTCACAGGGGCAGAGTCTCTCTAGGACAGGGATCTTCCGATAGCAGCCTTCAAGAATGGCTTATGGGAGAGCTTGACATTGAGCCATGGTAAAAGCCCTTTGATGGATGGGGATCTCTGAAAGCCTCAATTAGAACGGGGAGAGAATTCTTCATCCTAGCAGCAGCCAGAGTTCCAATAAATTGTTGAATCTGCAAAGAGGACTGACTGATACTTCAATACTAATAAGTAAATTTGTGCTGGGCAAATCCCTAAATTGAAGTTCTGATGGTGAACGACATTCAATTAGATAGCTGTTGTGGCTTAAAAAAATTTTTTTGTCAAAACTTTTAAAAATTCCCCAAAATCAATAGAGTTATGAATATTTCTTAAACTTGGCGGGAGGGGAATTATGCCCTGCTATTTTTTGTCATTATATAGAGCATTCAAGGAGACATCTCTTGTAATTTTTTTAAAAAAAATGTTGTTTGTAAAAACTGAAAATTCTCCAAAAATCCGTGGATCAGTGCAACATTCTGAAACTTTATGGGTGGTAAATGTGTTCAATTATTGTAGCAAGTTTCATGACAATAGCTCTAACAATGAGCAAGAAAGGAGCCCCTGAATTTTCCCCATTGGCACAATTGCTTAACGAATAGTAATGAAAAAGTAGTTATGTTGTTATAGTTACGTTACAGACCCTGTCCAATTTCATAAAAACTTTAGAAATGATATTTCCCCACCCCCTAATTTCAAAATGAGTATTGAAACATTTTTTCATTAATCACACAGACCTATTACTTATATTAATCAAGGCAACACAGGATTTAAGCCTCTGCTGGATCAAGAGAGACTTTGAACAAATGGCATGTATCTATTCAGAGGCAGTTTATATGTATGGATATGATCTCTGTCTTTATGAACTGGGAAAGCCGGGGTGGTAAGGAGGGATAGAGGAAGAAAGAACATAACTGTATAGAAAGATGGAAATTATTATATTGTGTTCAATAAAAAATGGTGTTTAAAGAACAAAGGAAGCAGTGATAGAGAAGCTCAAGATAGGATATCTTTGCTCATAACTGAAAGCACAGCATTTTCATATAGCTTAGAATGCTAAAATTAATATGCCACTCAACTGCTGAAGAATGGAGCAAGGGATTTAAAAATAGTAATGCTTCCCATTGCATTGCTTGATAAACAAATATGGCAACAACACATTATGGGAAAAGCTGGCCGCCACAAACATTGACAGAAGATTACTTACTGTAATCATTACATTGTACTCTGATACAGTACTGAAAGTCAGACTTGGACCCTATGGAGCCCTGAGCAATGAAAACAAAATGTCAATTGGTTTGAGACAAGGGTGCATATTAGCCCCTTTTCTCTTTAACTTCTATATAAATGACATTGTGAAAACATTATCCTCTGACAGTCTACATGGCCCTAAAGTTCTGAACAGAACTATCAACATCTTGCTTTACACTGATGATATGGTGATCATGGCAATGTCTCCAGTGGGACTGAGAAGATCTCTGGCAAAATTCAATTTGTACTGAGAGCTAAATTCGCTCACAATGAACAAGGACAAATCCAAAATCATGGTCTTTGGAAAAAGCAAGAAACAGTTCCCTTGGGCCCTGAATGGCGCATACCTGGAACAAATTAATAGCTACAAATATCTAGGCATTACATTTTCATTATCCAGTGCTTGGGCTAACCACATTACTCATAGTATACAAAGAGCAATGAAAGCTGCAGGTTCCATTAATAAGCTGTACCATCATAGATACCCAGGCACAATTAGACCCACCTTGGAAGTCTTTGAGACAAAAATAATACCAACACTGATATTTGGGGCTGATATTTGGGGCCACATCAACTTGGCCAAGATTAAAGCTTTCCAAATTAAGCAGCTTCGCATCCTTCTGGGCCTTTCCAGAACAATACTGACAGCTGCAGTAAGGGCGGATCTAGGAATGCTCCCAGTAAAAGATCAAATTTTAATGAGACAATTGATCAAAAATAAATTGGATGAATTCCAGCAGGCTTCCTCACCTATGTCTAGAGGAGCAAGTCCAGCATGACCACAAGTCATCATGGGTAGTGGCTCTAAACAATGAGATGGCTAAAATTGGCCTTCCTTTACAATTTCTGAACAATCTAGGATCTAGGGCAAAACAAGTGCTCATGCAACGCACTCATGATATCTATGCTCAATTGGACCTAGCAAGTATAGGTAGGTCTGCCACAAAGTTTTAGCTTCCCACAAAATGAATATTCATTTAGAACACTATCTGACAATTCCAGTTCCGTTACCCTTAAGAAGAATATATACCAGGGCCAGGTTTGAACAACTCGGTATTATGATGCAAACTGGTTGCTATTGTAACATCCCAAGAAATGAGAGATTTTGTGTTTGGGGAGAACAAATAGTGGAAGATATAGAATATTTTTTGATTGACTGCCCAGCATATACTGAACTTTGATACAGATATTTACATCCATTACTATCTAATTTTAGGTCCCACAACAGAAATGATATTCTGACATTCCTTTTGCAAAGACGAGAAAGATCCACCATAATCAGAGTAAGCCTTTTTATCCTGAAAGCTATCAAGAAAAGAGCACATTTCCTGAAAGAAGAATCAGGAAAATAAGATTTTGATTGTAAACAGAAGGTTAGCTGCCCTCCTTCCCTCCTTTCTGCCATGTTTTTATTAGTGTTGTACTTTGAAATGGTCATATAACTGGTCAAAGAAATAAGTTATTATTATTATTATTATTATTATTATTATTATTATTATTATTATTATTATTATATTGTATGACACAGCAAACAAGATAGATATGCTGGATTTCGTTTCACAAACCCATAAGTCGAACACTTCCCAAGTGTCTAGGACTGTGTGATGTATTTTCGGATGATGCGCACATATCCGAGTAGGGTGGCCTTTTGTCGCTGACAGATCGTAATTTTGTCAATGTCTATTGTTTCCAAATGCCGGCTGAGATCTTTTGGCATGGCACCCAATGTGCCCATCACCACCGGGACCACCTGAACTGGTTTCTGCCATGGTCTTTGAAGTTCATTCTTGAGGTCCTGATAGCGGCTGAGTTTTTCCTGTTGTTTTTCGTCAATGCGACTGTCACCTGGGATGGCAACATCAATGATCCAAACCTTTTTCTTTTCCACAACTGTGGTGTCTGGTGTGTTGTGTTCCAGAATTTTGTCAGTCTGGATTCGGAAGTCCCACAGTATTATTAGGCAAATGGACTAAGACCCCATCTTAACTGACCATTTAATGTAGTTTCAAACTGATATTGATGAAAGTGGTTTCATTGTGCAGATGTTTACAGGAGTTTTGGAATCAATTTGAGGCCCAGATGGTGATTACACAAATCACAGAGCACTAGTGCACATTTCCTTCAGATACTTTGGTGGGAGTTTGTTGTCTGGCTGCCGCAGCTTGGAACTAGCTTTGAACTGCATTAAATGGTCAGTGTAGATGTGACCTAAGAGTGGATCTGCACTGCCATGCAATGCAGGTCCAAACTGCATTATATGGCAATGTAAATCAAGTCTAAGGACCACACAGCCCGTGGGGCCATGCTGTTGCGCAGGCAGTCGCATGGGGCACCTCATGGCACCCCACGCACTCTCCCTCCTTCCCTCATCTCATGGTGGGGACAGGACGTTGGTGCCCTGTCCCCATCAGATGAGGAAAGGGCAAAAAATGTGGGTAGCTCCATCAGAGCTACCCAAAACACACTTACCTCTCCATCGTGACAGAGGAAGCATTTTGTGATGCTCCCCTTCCATTCTGGGAAGAATGGGGATGGGGCCAAGTTAGCATCGGCAGGCCCCATCCAGAAGAGGAAAAAGAGGTCAAAAAACCCCAACGTGATGAGGTCATAAGTTTTCCCAAGAGTATTTTAAATTGCAATCAAATAAAACAGCTAGAACAAAATGACAACCCCATTGGCAAGTATTATCTCTTTATACTTCTGCCGCTATGACATTTAGCATGGCTGAAAATCATTTGGGCCATTAAGAGTGTGTAACCTACTAAAGTTACATGGCTAATGACTCCCAACCCAACTCCTTCTAAATTTTCCATTCAGACATATTGGGTCAGCCACTGTGATTAACATGGGTCTGTTACCTGTTGATTGGGAAGCAGCTGACCAATGTTCTCACTTTCTCCCATAACAAATCCCCAGTGCTACAGCCCTGTCACAATTCCCCTCACACCAGGAGGTTGAAGCATGAGTCAGTTGTTTCCCAATTGACAAGGTATAGTCCCCAATTATCACAGCAGCTGCTCTCTCTTAAGTGAGGATGGGGAGACATTCACAGTCCTAACTAATGTATTGTAAAGGCTTTCATGGCTGGAATCACTGGGTTGCGGTGAGTTTTTCGGGCTGTATGGCCATGTTCCAGAAGCATTCATACCTGACGTTTCACCCACAATCTATGGCAGGCATCCTCAGAAATTGTGAAGATGCCTGCCATAGATGTGGGTGAAACATCAGGAGAGAATACTTCTGGAACATGACCATACAGCCCGAAAAACTCATCACAACCCAGTCCTAGCTAATTGTTGTTGTTGTTTATTCATTCAGTCACTTCTGACTCTTCACAACTTCATGAACCAGCCCACGCCAGAGCTCTCTGTCGGCCGTCGCCACCCCCAGTTCAAGTTCAAGCCAGTCACTTCAAGGATACCATCCATCCATCTTGCCATTGGTCGGTCCCTTTTCCTTTTTCCTTACTTTCCTCCCAGCATCATTCTCTTCTCCAAGGTTTCCTGTCTTCTCATTATGTGGTCAAAGTATTTCATCTTTGCCTCCAATATCCTTCCCTCCAGTGAGCAGCCGGGCATTATTTCCTGGAGTATGGACCGGTTGGATCTTCTTGCAGCCCAAGGCACTCTCAGAATTTTCCTCCAACATCATAGTTCAAAAACGTTTATCTTCATTCGCTCAACCTTCCTTATGATCCAGCTCTCACATCCATAGGTTACTATGGGGAAGACCATTGCTTTGACTATGCTGACCTTCATTGCCAGTGTGTTGTCTCTACTCTTCACTATTTTATCGAGGTTGGTCATTGCTCTCCTCCCAAGAAGGTGTGAACTTTGCCCACACCTTGGGTTGATTTGGTATTAGCAGCTTTTTTATTTAGACACATAGCTCTTCCCTGTTCACTTGGAAATAGTAATAAAACATATGTGACATTATAACAGTGTAGTCAATTAAAGATTAAAGATAGATAGATGATAGATAGATGATAGATAGATAGATAGATAGATAGACAGATAGATGATAGATAGATAGATAGATAGATAGATAGATAGACAGACAGACAGACAGACAGATAGATGCTTACTGCTTACATCCTCAAAGGCAGATAGAAGCAATTCAGAGAGCTGAGACTGCATTCTGAACACGTGGATACTTAACACTCACTTAAGAGATGATTAATAAATTAAAGACAAAGAAAAATGCCTTATTAGATGCTGCCAAAAATGTTCCTGAAAAGCAGATCCCCACCACCACCACCACCACCCAGTTTATCCCTAGAAATTGCATTATCAGTCAGTGTTGTTTCAGCCATTCAAGGCTCAGTTTCAAGAAAGAAGGTATGGATTCCCATCTGGAATAAATGTACCAAGGATAGAAAACAGCAGTTGAGACAAGCTGAGCAAAAAATTTTTTAAAGGAATTTATTTGGTGGTATATGGTCACCATGGAAGCTGCAAGCTCCAGGGTATTTGGGGCGGGGATGTGATTCAGCCTCTTGGATGTCTCCTAAAACTCAAAATAGATGCACTGTCATGCTGTTATGAGAGCCCCCAATCACCACAGCATAATATACTTGGAGATATAGAAGTCCTCAGAAAAATGGAACGCAGAAAATATTGAACTACATGTTGTTTTTCTGTTCATTTGCTATTGACTAGTTCCTGAGACTGATAAAATGAGCATAGCTGCAGCACTGTAAATAAAAGAATACATGAGAAACTAAAGACATGTCTAATGAATTAAGTCAATAATATGATGAAGAACAGTATTCTCCACTAATAATCCTTCTCTGATAACTCTAAGTCTAGCCCTGGTGTGGTTTCTTTCAATGTAAATGCTATGCTTCAGTGAAAGAAGGGAATTTACAAGTAAATTGTCTCAACTCAGTAATTGTGTAGAAACTCTGTTTCTTTTGAAATAAAGCTATTTGTAATATTTCTTGCCCTCGCAAACTCAGGCATGCACTTTTAACAGTATTTCAGATCTGGGTCAGGACACATACCTCTTTATATATTTTGGCTGTCCGTTGTTATAAATCATTACATAGATGTACTTGCTACATGTCTAAATCCATTTGCGGTAAAAGAAAATAAACAAATCTTCTGTTTGTAATACTGCTAGAATTATATGCTGCATATTCTCAACTAATACTTACAATTCACTATTTTTTAATCTTTTAGGTCTGAAAATTTGTAATAGCCTTAGGACCTTATTAAATCATTTGCATGGTGGTCAATCAGCTGATTCTCCTGCCACAAGGAGAATTTGGTGAGTTAATTCACTACTTAGTAAAACACATAGTGCTGAGCAGCACTGAACACTTAAGCAGTACTTTTCCTCTGATAGCTGGCTTTATTTTAGTATCTTTCTTTCAAACTCAATCCTTATTCTTTCTAGGATTGCTGGGCAGATAAATATTTGATAGCTCAATATACATCACCTGGAGCTTTTAAAAGGACAACTAGGTCTATTAACTTCAGGCCTATTCAACCTAAGGTGTCTCAGTAGATCTGGAAATAATGGAGACTTTTCAACTACTGGTATAAAATATTGTGATTATAAGTGATTAAAGCTATCAGTGGGTTTGGAACCCTGCATGTTTCACTACCCCAAAGGTCAGATTAAAACATGAACTGGGTTTGAAGGGAACATGAACAGAGGTTTATTTTATTCAGGTCCGAAAGGATGTCAGATAGAATCTGTGCTCTTAAAGATCCAGCATAACCCAATGCAAAATATAGAACATATTTATATAGTTTTGAAAATGATTCAGTACACCCATGTCAGCCTCTGATTGTCTGGAAACTAGTACAGCTAGGATCCATGCTCTCATTGGCTGGAGATTTACACTGTTGTCACTGCAGATGTGGGGAAAATAAACAGATGTCATTTGTTGGTTTGAAGTTTGAGTTCATTAAAGGTCCACCTTGGAGGAAGGTGCAGACCTCCAGAATGTGGTGTGGCAATATGGAAGCAGTCCATGATGAGATTAATTGCGCACTCCAGTAGTACAAAGGAAGAAGTCTGGTAAACACAATGGGTAGTTACGTTGATTAAACTGTTCAAGGGAGGTAAACTGGTAAGCTATCTGCTTATTCCCGGGAGCTGATACCTCCAGATCTTATCCATAAAACAGAAAAATCTTACATTAACTTCACAATGGGTCGGAAGCCAGGAGTACCTCAGTACACAAGCAGGCATGTTAAATTATTCAACAGGCTTTGTGGGACTTATGCACTGAACCGTATAAGTCCATATACCCATAAACAGCATCAGCACACACAGATTTACTTTATCAATTAAAACATAGAGGTTATGAATGATCATGCAAACATTATGAATGATGTGCAGGGTTTATGAATGACTCTCAGGAAAGTACATAAGTGGGCTCAGGAGTGGAGGAAAGCCTATTTGAATGGCGCTGTATGTTTACAGAAAAAATACCAGTCTGGGGGTTAGGAGGCATGCAAGCATTTCCTGTGGAGACTTTGCCTGAGGTGATACACATATTAATAAAGGGATAAGTTAATGTTTCTTGGGTATGTAGCCACTGCCAGCCAGCCAGTCTTCAATAGCAGTCAATGAAAGTAGGGCAAAAGGCAGAACAGAGGGATGCTTACTTCTCGGTATTGCAAAGTTGTTAAAAATATAAAATTAAAATTAAAATTCATGTTACATATTAAGCTTCCTTTGTGTCCGTATTTTAGGAGAGTGGTCTGATTTCTTCATAACACATTGATGAGTGGTTCTGTGAGACCAAAAATATTCTCTGAGGTCTGTTCCTTCCCATTGAAGAAAACCCTGGGGTTGCTATCTGACTAAGGCTTTTCAACATTCTTTTAGCCTTTCTAGAAACTCTTAGAACAGCTAGAATAAAACAAAAGCTAGAGTAAAACAAAAACAAATCTCCTCCTTTTTCTATTGGGAGAGCAAACATTATTTCCAGCTCACCCTAATCTCTGCCTTGAATGCTCAACTGTCCAAGTGGTATATTCTCATTGTGTGATCATTATACTAGGATATAATAATAATCACTGTTATCTTAATAATAAAACTGCCCATTCCTGTCATTTGAGCTCTAGGTAAAGACAATACACTAGCTAGCATACTATATTGCATTACTCAGAAATGGTTGGGTCTAGTTGATACATTTCTCTCTACTCTGCAAATGCTTATGTAATCCAGAAATTATTTTGTGTCCTTCACACAGGATAAACTCAATGATATTCAGCATAATGAAGAACAAGACACTTCACTGACTGGCAAGTGAGAGTCAGCAGCAAAGAAAATCCTGGCAAATAACATTCTTCTCTATTATGTCAGGAAGACACACACAGCTACCTTATTGACACATAGTGTGGTAGAACAAAAGAAGATTTGCAATTTCTATCTGTCTTGCAAAGATTTTCCACTGTCTTTCAAATGAAAAAAACTAATGGAAAAAAGAACCCCTTTGGCTTTCCTCTATCCATGCATCCTGAAGAGAGGAAGCTGACAACAATTGGAACTAGGCAAGCTCATTTCATTTCTCCTCAGCACGACCTCAGGGGAGCCCTCCCCGGATAGCCTTTACAAATCTTGGATGATCAGCATTCTAATGCCATTCATTTAAACTGAGTTTTCAGTGAGAGGATACTCTCATTTCTGACAGGATAATCATTGCCTATGGGGCCATGCTGTTGGGCAGAAAAACTCCAGAAGTCATGTATCACTCTCTTGTAATAATACAATTGGAAACAAAAGATCTCATGGTAATTTTGTGTGTGGCATACCTGTTAGTGAGCGGAAAGCCTCTTAATCAGATGCCGAATATAGAACATCTGAATATGTAAAAAAAGAACTATGAATTTGACATGGGAAAGATGTGACTTCCCATATGTTTTTGAGCTTCAGTGCCTAGATTCCAAATCATTTGCTGTACTGGCTAAATCTATGGACTAATATGTTCTGGAGGGTCAGACCATTCCCAATTTAGCCCTCTGGCAAATCTAAAAGACAACAGGACCACAAGAAAATTAGATTTGTCCTGATCTGTATTCAGTTGCTCCTTCCTCCACATGATTGTCATTTTGTGGAGAGTTGATTGAATCCTATGGATCCTCTTGTTAGCCTTACACCCACAGTGTCATATACCCAAGGCCTGCAGGATGGGCCTTTCTCTGTGTCACATTAGTGACTGCAATACAAAATGGTTGTGGTGTCCTGGTTGTGAAATGTTGTCGCCTTTGAGTTTTGACTGGTGCCAGTATTGTTTTCTTTGTTGTTAATCCAATTCAACCACTAATAGTAAAATTGAGTACAACAACCTTTAGCACTCAATTTGACTTTTACTTTTATTAATAAGAAAATGACTCTTGGTCTTTGTGAAGACAAAGTTCAACAACACTTGAATCCCCACTGAATTGTATGTTACCCATATCATGCTAGAATCTCCCTTGAACCCTTCTATCCAAGCCACACACAGCTGCAAATAAAATCCTGGAAGCTTCAAAAAGGCATATCAGTAAAGACAGCATTAGGTGACCCAGCCAAATATCATTTCTCTTATATATGGATCTGGGATGACATTTTGTTTCTCATCACCATGGTTGTTCAGTCCTATTTTCTTTAATTGCCAGTCCTCCTCTTTCTCTCCCCCCCCCCTCTCTCTGAGTTTTACTTTCCTAAAGGACTTCTAGTAAGAAGAATGACATTGCAGCACAGAAATGGAAATGTGTACTCTGAATAACAATAATGAAACAAGCTCCAAGGGAATCCTTATTTATTCATTCCAGATTAGCATATCAAATAAAATTCAGCTTCAAAATTAAGGGTGTGCAAGGGAGAAAAATACATTGTTTTCTTACTTCATTCATTTTCATTGTTAAAATTCATCATTTGGGTGTTCTTTTATTAGAATCTGACATAATTCTACAACCTGAACACAATTGTTAGTCTCAGCTACAGCAGACCCCTTAAATCAGTTGGAATTTAGTAAACTGAGACTTATGTAAGGTTCATTGATCCAATGGGCTTACTCCAGTTAGAGTAACAATTGGACTTAGGCCTTTTTACAAAATAAATATAAAAAGGCCTAAGTCCAATTGTTACTCTAACTGGAGTAAGCCCATTGGATCAATGAACCTTACATAAGTCTCAGTTTACTAAATTCCAACTGATTTAAGGGGTCTGCTGTAGCTGAGACTAACAATTGTGTTCAGGTTGTAGAATTATGTCAGTGTTTCATTATTCTGATTAATCTCTGTTATCCAGCAATGTCAAAGTAACTCCTTTGCTTTCCCTCTCCCCTATTCCTTGAGTATACATATCGTTTTAGGCATTCTATTACCTTTCTAAGGAATCATCTTTGGCAGATCTCAGATATACAACACAGACACACAATCTCATTTTATAAATAGTTTTAAGAGTATCAAGGCTATAGGTGAATTGGTGTGCTATGTCAAATCCATTTTTGTAAGCTTCCTACCCACTTCGAAATCTGTTCTGTGCATTTTTTTTTATTTCATGGGGAAAATACATAGGTTGTTATATAAATTTCATGAACACATTAATAGTTTCCTACTTTACTTGACCAAAATACGTTTAAGCTCCTTTAAGAGATGCATGCATTTTTTTACAGATGTATCTAAGATTTCAAATTTGTCAGCTGCTTGGGTGTTGTTGTTCCTTTAAAGCTAAGCATTACAGCCCCAGAAATGTATGGATTTCTGACTTTACATTGCCTTCCTTTCTATATTTGGTCTGTAAATCTACAAACACAAGTTATTTTTTCACATGCTCTTGTCACATACACAGTCTATTTCATATCTAAGTTAACTAAATCAGATCAGGATGAGTGATACCAGTCAGGCCAGTATGAAGATGAAATATAAGCCATAATGACACTGCATATTATTCCAGTTTTACCAGTACTCTCTGGAACATTTTCAAATTGTCTAACCCCTTTGTCATTAGACACTTAATCATATTTAAAATATTTCAGGCCATATGTCCTTCTTTTTGGAATCACACTAAATCATAGATATAAAAACAACTGCTACATATGTGTAAATATTCTGTACATTTGGGAACAAATCCTAAGATATGAGTTGATATGACCTGATGAATTTTGTGAATTAATATTAAGTCAAATACGGATTGGCTCTGACTTTGGCTCGAAACTTCCCCTGTTTTAATGGTCACATGGTTTTAATTGTTTCAATTTGATTTGGATACTGGCTTTTATTTGTGTTTTATGTTTGGTTTTTAATACATGTTATATTATATGTGGTATTTATTCTGCCATTGTGTAAGACCGCTCTGGGTCCCCTTGGGGGAGAAGAGTGGTATATAAAATAAATAAATAAATAAATAAATAAATAAATAAATATAATGAAATGTCAAATTAAGGGTGGCTTTAGACGATAGATGCTGGCTAGAATTCACAGTCACAGCTACAAATGTATAGTCTATAGTTAAGCATTTGTAACGGATTTGTTCTCACAATCCCTACATATTCAATAGTGCAGGGAGTATGTAGTGATTATAAAATTCTAAACAGTCACTGTGAGCAATGGAAGTTTGCTGTCCTATTAATCAGATACCATACATTTCCACCACCTTCCCTTCAACAATTCCCAGTGCAAGGAAGAATCCTATCAGTGAGGTAGTGAACCCACTCTGGACCTTGGTCCAGATTTTACACAAGCTGTCCAATTTACCTAACCTCCATCTCCAACATGGGTTCTACACCTTGGATGTTTTCCTTAGCACAGAATTACAGCTCCTCTTACATGGAAGGCACAACCATGACTACTTGGAATTAAGTCCCAACCAATCTCAGAGGTGAAGAGTGGAACACCATGTGTTAGATCCTCCCATCGGTGGAAGGTGGAGATGACTTTCACCTATTTCTCTTCCTTCATCCTATGCCCCTGGAAAATCATCTAGAGGTCCATTGGAACAGCATGAGAATGTATAGTGGATGAAGATTTGGATAAAAATCATATCTTTTCTTCTACCTGTAGGAATATTAGCATTTAGTACAGATAGCTGGAGCTCTTTTGAATCTGACTTGCTTCCATGGCCAAATCAAATCTTCCAGTACACAGAGGAACTCCAGCTACAGAAAAACTACTACAGATAAAGTTTACATTTTAAGTTTGTAAGCAATATGCCTTTAGCAACTGATAGATCAATAGGAAGAGTCAAATATCCTTCACTGCAATGTAAGACTTGTTTTGACAGTATTATTTTTCTTGTAAACACATTGAGTATTTAGAGATGACATGTATTGCTTGTGACCAAAGTCCATTGCACAATATACAAAATACAGATATAAAAGAGAGGTGAATAAAAATTAAATATAAAATATATATGAAATTCTTTGGCTATAGTTGTAAAAGGGGAGGAGAGTAAACAGTTTAGTAAATCAGATAACTGAAGAAATACAAAAGCATAATTGGCATTGTAACAACAGGCAGATATTGGTGAGATATTGGAAAGATATAGAGCAAACCAGCAGTAGCACAAGACTTTTTCTTTCTTAAAAAAAGGTAAAAATTAAAACTGTGAACTTGCTTCAAGAAAGTCTTAAAGGAAATCATGAAACATAATTCTAATCTTTTAAAAAATCTTTTGAACACTTGTACAGAAATATCTTTCTAATGCCGATCCGAAGGAATCTAGAAACAGCAAATATTATTCCAATTGGATGATGTCTAAAAGAGAACCATGGAAGTGGAATGAAAGAACACATCCGTAAGTTATGCTAAACTGTGAGAAGTTTTTAGAATATTAAAGATGTAAAAGCTTGTCATTTTTAAGTATTCATATCAAGTCACCATATCACTGCAGAATCTGAATAAAACCTATTTTTGACATGCTTGCAGTTCTTACTTATGAATACTGAAATCCTCATAGTTTTGTTAGGACTAATTTGGCATGAGCTGGCTGCAGACTGCACAAAAATGGGACATCACAAATAATTAGCAATTTTACAAAGCAGCTTTTGACTGTTCACATATGTATTATCTTAGTGACCCATACCACCCTGTGAGTATGTTTATTAACGTTGCCTTATAAATGACATTGCTTGCTAAGGCAATATAATGAGCTCTTCTCTGAAGAAATAACTGAATAATACTACCTGCTAATAATGTACAATGTACCAGTCAATTCCAGAAATAAATGTAGAGCTAAATATTATGAAGATTAATACTAATTATTTCAATCAAATGATATCATCCAGATGGTGGTGATGGTTTCTCTACCCTTTAATATTTCTGTGGCAAGGTGGCAAGCAAACTGTAATTGTGTGTCTCTTCAGACACCTTCTGAAAGCAGGACATTATGAAGTATGAGTGCATCTATGTTACAGAATTAATGCAGTTGGAAACCATTTTAAATGCTATGCCTCAGGTAATTATGGAAGTTGCAATTTGATAAGGTGTCTAGCCTTCTCTGCCAAGGAATGCTGGTGCCTCATCAAATGCCAACTCAATGGAATATACTCCATCTCCACATTATCTGTAATGGTCTGGGGTGTGAGGGGGCAGGAATGATATGATTGACAAGTCTATAACCCTTCTCTGTTGAAATTATATCTAATCCCAAACTGAAGCCCCACTCCTCTGGCATGAGAATAATTCTGGGAAATGTAGTTTGGGAATACTCTTTTTATAGCAGAGTATTCAAAAGGCACTGCCCTTAACTACATTTACCAGAATTATACTTGTGCCAGAAGAACAGGGCTGCCCGTACTAAAGCCCCTGTGTAGGTTAATATGTGTGCTTAAACTGAAACATTCTTAAAAATCAATGGGTAGACCAATTGTTCTGAAACTTGGCCGGCTTGCAGCCCTGCTCATGTTGTCTCACTGTGCCACAATTTGAAAGGATAGCTGCTGTAGATTTTTAAAGTAATTTTTAAATTGAAACAACTTTTTTAAAGAAAACATTTGTAAATAATTCATAATAATCCTAAATATCAGTGGATGACTGAAACATTCTGAAACTTGGCAGGCTTAAAGTTGTAAATGTTGCCTACAAGCATGGCAAATTTCATCCTGATAGCCATAAAAATGGCAGAGAAACAAACCTCGTAATTTCCAGCATTACTGCTAATGGAATTAATCTTAACCAAGCAATTATGAAGTTTCGAAGATTCGGATTACGAAGCGAAATGGGACCATTTCAAATCTTTACGAATCAAAGCAGAGGCCATCTGAATGTCCTAAATGAATTACTAATCAGATTTCAGGCATTTTGTGCACCTCTACTTACCTTTAGATTAAAATAAGAAAATAGAGCTCAACTGCATGCTATGTACTGTATTAAGCAATTTCTGTAGTTCGCAATGTAGTGAACCATTTCACTGGGTTTTGGGTCATCAAGGTTAACAGAGGCATCAAGCAATTTTCAGTAGCAATGTTGCTAAAGTTCAGAAGATAATAATTTAGTATTATGGCCTTTTATAAATAACATTTCAAAAAGGTGTCCACAGGTCAACTAATATTAGCATTACCTATCTTGCCTCATACCCATTTTGTCAAATAAAAATTGAGACTGCAAGTCAGATACAGGAAAGTGTTAACATCTGAGTTAAGCTTGTGTTGTTGTATGGCTATTGTTTGTATTTTTGAGATTTATATCTGTGAAATATATCAGGGAGGAAAGAGGAAGGTTGTCTGTACATTAATTGGGGCAGTTTGAACTTGCAATGAACAGGTACTACTTTATTATCTATATCTTGATTTAATCAAATGGGTTTAATGGCACATAATAGTTCAATTTTTGCAGATAATTTGTTCACAGACTGATGTAGAAAATTGCTCTCTAAACTGCTTTTAAAGTATAGGGGAAGAAAGATGATGAACTGGGCACTCTGGTTGGATTTTTTGAAGTCCCAAGAATTCAATAACATGTCATTTTCCACTGCTGAATTACATATATACAGTGATGTATGAGATGCTAACATTTAGATTCTAACAGAGTCTTATGTGTTTTCTGTGTATAGCTAAAAAACCTTCTAATTTCAAGCTTTACATCATATGAATAGAGGCCCGAGAACCCATTTTTCTCTGTGCATTAGGAAACAATGGTATTTGGCAGCTTCTTATGTTCAATTTAAGAGTTAGTCCCTAGGGGCCAGGGACTTATCAGAGCCTCTAAATCTAGACTTCCATATATAACAATGTAAATGTTTTTTTATTTGTCATTGGATTATGGCTGAAACATGCAATGTAGATTGAAATGGAAGTTAGGATCCCTCATTGGGAGATGTCTCATAATGGAGCAATGATATATCTCATCTCTTATCCCCTCCAGAACTGAACTTTTCACTGCTGTAGCTCCCACTTCATGTCCAATGGAAAGCAAAGGCATTAGCGAAGATTCTTTCTATGTCTCTATAGCCATACATAAGATGCTGAAATCACCCTTCATTATGACTTCTCAGCCGTGGCCCCCTGACTCTGGAACTCCCTTCCCAGGAGATTAGATTAGCTCCCTCTCTATCCTCCTTCAGGAAACAACTAAAGACTTGGATGTTTCGGTTGGCCTTTGGTGAGACAGTCATTAGATAATCAGACCCAGATGGTATTATAATTCTATCCTGTATTTCATTTTACATTGTATTACTGTTTTTATCTTTTTATATTGTGAATTGTGTTTGTGTTGTTTATTTTGTTCAATTACATTGTTCGGGCTTTTGCCCCATGTAAACCGCCCCAAGTCCCCACAGGGAGATGGTGGTGGGGTATAAATAAAGATTATTATTATTATTATTATTATTATTATTATTATTATTATTATTATATTATCATGTGATGGCCAGCATGGAGCTCCGTCCAGAAGACAGGCTGAAAGCATCATAGGACACTTTTTTAGGTGAATGTAAAGAAATTTGTCCACCCAGCTGGATGCAGATGTAGGTGCATATTTTTGCTGTCTGGAGTATTTAAATTTTAGATGATCCACATATTTAACAGCCTAAAGTCTGTGAAAGATAGCGCTACCAGCTTCATTCTCTCAGTCTTTAAGATGCTGTAAGATTCTTTTGCATATTGATATTATAATTTTTGTCATTTTTACAATTCTATAAGCTTTTGCAGGCCAGAGGGAAAGATCATATGAATCACTGTACAGCACCATGCATATGTAAAATTTAGTACTAAAACACAACATCATTCCCAAGTCATACAAAGAAGAAAAGTTCTAAATGTGTGTTGCTTTTCCTGCTCATTGATCATACTTTTAATAAAGATTCATTCACTATATGCATGTTTGGATTGCAGTCACATTTTCCCTTCATTATTCTTTGTGCACTAAATATCCCCTTAGCAGCTTTCTTGCATTCATGACAGAAACAGCACGATGAGTTGATAAGTCTTAGCTCTGTCATAGGAAACATGGAAATAAAAATAAATGAACGAATCAGCCTGAAAAAGCTAAGCAACACTTCCTTCCACCAGTCTTTCATTCAGTCTGGTTCATTAGCTGCAATTGCCAAAGAGAAACCTTGATGGGCGGGGGGGGGGGGGATGTCTATATATTTTGACCTCATTGCAGAATTAATTGTAAATTGACTGAAAACATACAGGAGAAAGCATGACTCCCACGACTATATAATCATCTATCCCAAAAAGAAGGCTTTTTTTACCAGTTTCTAAGGCAAGGGAGAGGAACTAGCAATCTATAAGTGGGACAAAAAGGACTTGATTTTTTTAAAATGTAAACAAAAACAAAGCTCACAGAATTTTCAATTCAAGTAATTGTATGTTTATCCATATTTGTCATATTTAATTAGAATTGCGTGCAGAACAGAGGTTTCTGCAGAACAGAGACCGGAGACTCAAGGCCACATTCTTGAAAGGGGCTGGTTTTCTGAGGAGGATTTGTCAAATGCAGATGCAGATGTAAAGGTTAATGAGCTGGCAGATAGACGGCGAGACTTTTGTAAACAGAGAGAGAGTTCCCACGTCTTTTGAAGATCAGTTCAGATTCGAGAAAAAAGGGCAGATATATTATCTGGTGAGAAAGTGAAATGAAATGTGTTTTTCTCACTGCAGGAAGCTTTTTAAGAGAAAGGGAAAAGTCTTTTGCCTCATTGGGGTCAACATTGGTGTTTCAAGCCAGTCATGCCAATTTCATACTCTTTCCCAAATGGATTTTTAGCTTCATGGTTCCTATCCTGCCAAGTTCCTGTTCTTTGATTCCAAGTATGTTTTAGTTTATGGTTCCAGTTTACCAAGTTCATGCCTTGACTATTGGAATTTACAATGCTTTGTGTTTTTGGATTTTGCAACCTTGTGCCTTGTGTTTAATTCTTGTACCTTGAAAGTTGTGGACTATTGGTGATATTTTGAAGAAACCTTTTTGAACTATTTTCTTAAGTCCTTTTTATTGCTTGGCTTTTATATATTCTTCAATAAACTGCTTGCTGATAATACTCAGCTGGTGTGGTGTTTTATGGTCACAGGGGTTCCACCTCTGAGATACAACACAACCCCATGGATTTCATAGGGTTTTCTTAGGCAAGGAATAATAAGAAATGGCTTGCCATTTCCTTCCTCTGAAGTATAGCCTACATCACCTGGTATTTGTTGGTGGTCTCCCAACCAAGTAATCACCAGAACTGACCCTGCTTAGCTTCCAAGGCCAGATGGAATCTGGTGCTTTTAGGAAATTTACCATCTCTTTTTTAATCACAAGTTTATTGTTTTAAAAAAAATCTTCATAACACACAAGTAGAGCATTATCTTATTCAGGCTGAAAACAGAAAATAAGCATGTGAGAAATTCTTGCAATTACTTTAGTAAATGGTTATATTTAAGAATGATGTCTCCATGTATCTGTATCTCCAAGAATGATGTTTCCATGTATCATCACCGGATCAATTAAATAGGTTCTACTGAGATTTCATTTATCTCTTCATCATTCTCCAGAAATTACAGTGCTAGATGTTTTATTTTCCTGCCTCAAGTCACAGGGAGAAGAGGGTATTATTATTATTATTATTATTATTATTATTATTATTATTATTATTATTATTATTATTTAAAAGTCAGGTACACAATAAAGTAAAAATGAAAAAAATCATTCATCCATCCACACTCCATATGTGGCTGGAATATAGCACCTAAAACCTTCAATCACTCTGCATCCAGTCAAGGGGCCAATGCAAAATGTAATCCAAGAACGTATGAGTATGGAATGTCACAAGTATCTTAGAGGGAAGGTTTATATGAAAATAGTTATCTCTGCTTCAGGGGGAAAAAAAGCTGAAAGAAAACATATGGCTGTTTTAAAAACTGAGCCTATAGCTGAAATTTAGCTTTTCCAAATCAACTCTTCTTCTTTTCAGCCACAATAAACCAGAATATCTATCCCTTGGCCTTTGTGAGCCAAAGTTCTAGTCTCTAGAAATTCATGATCATTGAAATCCTGTTTGTGTATCCTAGTCCTTAACTTTGCTTAACTTTTCCCCCTATGGCAGGAGTCCGCAGAACTTTCTATTTAATACTGTAGTTGACCTGTAGTCTCATAGGCATTGTAGTGTGTTTTCTTAGGGTCACTTAACAGAGACTTTGCTTCCCATCACGCAAGTGAATTTATATGGAAAAACTCAGCAAAACTAGATCCTCTATAACTATAAAACAAATGATTGTGTTTATTCTTAAGACAGTTGGCTTCAAGAGGAACAGCTAGACTTTTGTGCTATTCAGATATTAGTAATGTATTATTTTAAAAAATAATGAGAAGAGGGATCAGGCTTGCTATGTCTTCTCTCTTTCTGTTTTCTTCTACAAATGGAGGCAGACTTTCAGAACAGGGGAACTCTCTGCATCTATGAAGCTTCTCCATGTGATTTGAACACTGATTTTCCAGATTTCAAAAGTATGTGGACAACCTCTATAAGTACAGGAATCTTTATTCTTCAGAAAACTAGTATTCATGCATAGAAGTTGATGAAATGCACAAGAAGGTGAACTCACCACCAAATGTCTGCTTAAATTATCTGTAGAATGTCTTTATAGAGTTTTATGTTAAAAGGGTTTTAATATGAAAATAATAAAATCATCATCATGTATTGGGCCAGCAGGGCCAGTTTCACTTCATTATTTTAATTCCACAAGTGTATACCTGTCACCTTTGAAGAACACATCATGAGTCTGATGACCTGAACTTTTGTCTACAAAAATGTAAAATCAATGCAGGTTCATAAAAAGCGACACACTAAAAATCGCTAACCTATTAAAAATAAAGAAAAAAGGACAAAGAAAAAAGAGCTAATGCAAATATAAAGAAAGAAGAAACTAGAAAATTGACTTCCCATCTTCTTTTCAGTCGCTATTAAACTATATTAAACCATAAAATCAATTAATATATGTAATACACAAGAAAAATAAAAAGCTGTCCAGATTAAATTTTTCCAGAGATATAATCCCTAATAAATAATTAGTCCAATATCAATACTTATTTATCACCAAATATTAATATTAATATTTTGATCAATTTAGTAATATTGATATTCCTCACCCATAATTGCTATTAACCTGTAATAGATAGATATGAGGGTTATACAAAAAGTCGTAAGAGGGTTGAAAGTCATAAGAGATGAATTAAGTCTGTATTTATGACCCGTGTGATGATGACTGCACAGCACTGCCCCCTAAAAACAAATGAAAACATTCAGTACCCAGTTTTCATTAGAAAGTATATAACTGTCGTAAGTCCCAGTGAGTTAGCTTAGTTTCTCAGCGCAAACCAATTCTAGCATTTCCAATAAATAAATACAGCCACATGATCTTGATCACCATTCTGAGCTGCGAGCGAGTGCTTGAAGGGAGGAGGATAGAAGCAGGCAGGCAGGGAGGAAACAAAGCAAGCAACGAACGAATAGCATTAGCTTTAAGCTTAAGCTTAGTTCTTTGATAGCACGTGACTAGCAACTGAATGTCTGGGCAGGACAAACAAAGCAGTTTTTGGAGTTGTGCACACCCCTAATAAATATAATTAGAAAAAAATGTGAATACCACCTATTTTTGTCTGACTGAGGAAAACAAATGTTGATAATGATTTATCAGATGCCTTTTTTATATAAAAAAGTATATATTTCAGCTTGAAGTGGGAGATGCCACTTCATTTCTATTTCAGTATCTATTTATGTCAAACACTTCTGAACTCTCCTTTTATAAAATATCATTTTCAACTGGAGTTTTTGAACAGAACCAGTTTTCTTACCTTAGTGTATCAAAAAGACATGAAACTTCTGATTAAGGGTGACCTTAACAGTGTGTATAGGAAAACTGAAAGAAATCAGGAAATGAGATGCTTTCCCGACAGTTGCTCGTATTAATGTAAAAAAGCAAAACATTCACTTAAAGCAACTGGCTTGAAAATAAGGAGTCAAGTCCATCCAGGATGGCAGTACTGTTATAACAAATTCTGTATAGAGATGAGTGTCAGTTTCTATGCAAGTATAAAAGCACTGCGGTCTCCACAGGAAAAGATTATTAACCTTACAGTTCACAGTCAGAGCTCAGAAAGGTCTTGTTAAATTACACAGTACTGAACTTCCTTTCACCTATCATCCACAGAGAATTCTAATGCTATCTTGTTGCATAGAAAGACTCAATGGAAAGCAACAAAGTTCTTGGAAAGGTAAGCCTAACATTCAGATCCACAGATGAGGGCATCACAGAGAAATGACAAGCTTATCTGGGTTTGTAGACAGATGCCAGTTACGATGCAAAGAGCTTTCATTATAGGATTGCCTAATTGTGGATAGCAAGAGAAATACCTAGTGGGGAGTTGAAGAGGTTCATGGGGTGTCTGATTAAGGAAAGCAATTTGTGTAATGAAATATCTTCTGCAGAATACTGTAGGCTGGGGTTTAAAGATTTTAAAGATTTCTGGTGTTGCAAATTTCCATGTTTTACAGATGCTAAGAGGGAAATGAGTTACAGTGTTCCCTCACTACTTCACAGTTCACTTTTCGTGGATTCGCTGTTTCGTGGTTTTTCAATAAACTCTAAAAGACTATTATAAATCATTAAAAATTACAATTTACAGCCTTAGGAAGGGAGGAAGGAGAAGCCAAAGGGAGAGAAAAGCAGCCCAAGCGGAAACGGGAGGCGAAGGAGGCAATGTATCAACACACAATTGGTTAATAAAGACTTAAGTGTATAACTACTAAAATAATGTATAAATATTAAAATAAATATAGCGTCCCTACTTTGCGAATTTTCACTTATTGCGGGTGGTCCTGGAACCTAATCCCAGCTATAAGTGAGGGAACACTGTAAACCCATTTTTTCTTTCATGTGAATTTCTCAAAGCCAGCAGCTTCAAGCAAGTTGCAAAAAGTTTCAAAGGACATGGAGAAGAGGCATGTTTGAGGACAGGCAAGATCATTTACTTGAGGGAGGAGAACAGAGCATCTGCAGCCACTGATTTGATGTATCTGCTATCTGGATAAACTGAAGATTAGGGCTGCAGGAATCAGTTGATTAACATTAAAAATCAGTTAGATATATTGTAAGAACCTAGATGAAAGTGACATAGATGCTTCAAAAGAAGCTACAACTTACTGAAACTTAGGACCTCATCACCTTGAGGCTGAGGAGCCAAGAGATAGCAGAGAAAACCACTGGACAGCATAATGCTGCTTTGCTCTCCTACCAGTGAAATCACGAGACAGCACAAACATGTGGGATTAACTATGGGCAACTTTATTATATGTTGCCAATCAAATATCTGTGTGATCTACAAACATAATAAATGGGTGTGAACATAAACTTGGACTTGCCCTTAAACTTGGGGCTGGAAAGGGAATTCTCTTGCTGTTGTGGAATTCCTTACCGCTATGTTTCCCTGATGACCCCAGCTTTCTCCCTGGCTTCTTCTATGAGAAGTCAGGTGAAGAGAAGTGCTGAGAAGACGCTTCTCAACCTCCATGTGATTAGGTCCTATGGCCCATCATAAACATGCTTCACTTATTACTTGTGTGGCATTCCATAAATAAGAAAAGAGGGAGTGTTCTTCTGAGTCTACCCTTCCTGTTATAGATACTGCCTAACCCCACCTAAAGATGTATATATTAGGGTTGTCCAAAAATTCGTTATGATTCTTATATCGGAATTATTTCGGATTGTTCTCGCTTTTTGAATCGAGTTCTGAGACGTTATCCCTGGGCGCAACTGGCAATGTAATTTGAACCATCGTTGGCCCATTCTCTAATTGTGTCTTAATGTTTCGTTAAATTTTTCCCCCAAAAAAATATTTTAATATATTTAAAAAATATTTTTTTAAAAAAAATTTGTTTCTGCAACCTACCTTGAATGGGAGCCTAGCGCAGCCTAAAATGGCTGCCGCTCCCAGGCCAATCAGACGCTTCCACGATGGATGGAAAGGTGGGGGCTAGCGTCCTCTGCCTCCACGTGGAAGATCTCCATAAAAGCCCCCTCCATAGCCATTCTGGGGTGGGTTTCCGAGCGGAGAGGGTGGTGCGCTGCACAAGCAAACAAGCCGCCTGCATTGAGGGAGAGAGGGTGAAGTTCTGGCTGTAGAGAGACAGAGGGGTTTGGGTCTGGTAAGAGTTTGGGCTTTTGTTGCTGGTTCGAGATTGTGTATATTTTTTGGGTAATAAATATTGCATTGGCTTGGGGCTTGTGGGATCTGGCAAAGAGTCCTTGCTTGAAAGGAGGCATTAGGCAATTTATCGTTTCCAAAGGACGTGGGCACTCCTGCCAAGGCATTGCTTCCTTCACACTCCGTTTCTAATCCCAAGCCTTGGGCTGAGTTTTATTTCTGCAATCACAAAGTCAGACATTGATTTGATTCAATAGAGGGTCCATAGCAATTTATAGTTTCCAAAGGACGTGGCACTCCTGCCAAGGCATTGCTTGGTGTGTGCTGCGTTTCTAATCCAAAGTCCTCCGCCAGAGTTTTATTTTTGCCATCACAAGGTCAGCCAGGGGCACCATCAATCAATAAGGTCCAAGGCAATTTATAGTTTCCACAGGACATTGCCAATCCTGTCAAGGCATTGCTTGGTGTGTGCTGCATTTCTAATCCAAAGTCTACACAAGTAGAAGAGGGACTTTTACAGTGATAAGAACCCAATTGTACAGGAAATAAAACTTTCAAACCAGGAACAGGTTTCTTCAAATATTGAAAAATAGTGTGTTATAAATATGAAAATTCACCAAAAATCGTAGGAGACAGGAAACGTTCTGCAATTTGTTGAGCAAAGAGAGTTGAATGTGATCTCCCACTGTACCAAATGTGATGAGGATAGCTGAAGAAATGAGGGTGGGAGAGCCCTGTAAAAGTCTCCCCTGGTTTCTTTCTTTCTTTCTTTTTTGGTGATTGCGCATGAACGTCCGCCATTTTAGAAACATTGAGAATCATTACGAATTTTTGGAAATATCCAAAATTTTTGGGTGAAAAATTTGGAAATACTTTCTATATCGAAGCGCCGGCACCCCCTATTTTAGAAACAAGAATTGAAACATTTTTTCCATCGATCGGACAAGCCTAGTATATATATATAATGGTAATGTCTATGGGGAAGTAGATAGCCATGTGATTGCTTTTCCATGATTTGAACACCACATCACACCTATAACTTTATGTGTTATATAATATTTTCCCCTGCACAGCTTATTAGGGACATGTCTAAATGGGGACCTGGTAAAGTACTTGCTGAAAGCAACCATGAGCACAGATCTGCTCTCATTATTTAAATGGCTCCAAGTATAATTCCATTTCAATATATAACAACTAAAGAGGCATTCTGTTTATGCCTTTGTGTCTGTTCTTGAAATTATTATATAGGAATGACACAAGCAGAAGAAATAATTATATAGTGCTGTGCAATGTAATCCTATATATGATACACACTATGTTAACTGCTCTTAAGAATGACCCTCAGAGCAAATTAGTTAGAGTGAAGCAGTTAAAGGAGGATGACAAAAGGAAGCAAGGAAAGAGCTAATGGAAGAAGCAGCAACATGGGGGATGAAAATGAGAGAGGAAGCAACAGCAGTGGGTGACACATCTCCTCCCATGTTAGCCAGTGGAATATAATATAGATTGAACCTTCCTTTTCTGGATAGCTGAAATCTCGAATACTTCAAAAACTAACGCTTTTTGCCTCCAGCTACCCAATTCTGCCTTTGGGGAAAGAGGGCTAGCCGCATGTTCAACATCCACTGTGTTTTTTCTTGAGAAGCTCTGATGGGGAGGAGAGAACATCCGGCAGGCCCCGACTCTTCTGGACTTCCGGAAGAACGTAAAGACATGGCTTTGTGCGCAAGCATTTAATGAGTAAGAATTATATTGACATGGTCTGAACTAAGGTCTATGAGCAAGGTTCTTGGAAGAATGGAATTAAGTAATTTATATGTTTTTTAATGCTTGTATAATGTATTTTTATTGATTACTGTTAATGGTTTTAAATGTGTTGTTGATTTTTATTGATTTTGTTGGCATTGAATTTTGCCAGTTGTTGTAAGCCGCCTTGAGTCCCCTCAGATGAGAAAGGTGGGGTAAAAGTGTTGTAAATAAATAAACAAATAAATAAACAAACAAACATATGGAAGGGGAGAGGGTTCAATTTACACAAGACCTCTGTAAAAAGTAGATGTTGAAACCACCACCAAGCTTGCCTTCGTTTTCGCCAAAGATTTCTAATGGGAGCCGGCTATAGAAGCACACAATGCCTCTATTAAAGCAGCTCCACTGGCTGCCGATAAACTGCCGGGCCCAATTCAAGGTGCAGGTTTTGACCTATAAAGCCCTACACAGCTCGGGCCCTACCTATCTCCGTGATTGCATCTCTTCCTATGAGCCAGTGCGGACCTTGAGATCTTCCGGGGAGGCTCTTCTTGCGCTCCCACCACCGTCTCAAGTGCGGCTGGTGGGGACGAGGGAACGAGCCTTCTCGGCAGTGGCCCCCCGGCTCTGGAATGCATTGCCAAAAGAGATCAGGCAATCCCCTACATTATCCAATTTCCGTAAGGAACTGAAGACCTGGTGGTGTCGGCAGGTTTTTGAGTAATTATATTGGACTACCGCCGATTTCTGAGCCTGAATATATTGCATAAGATTTCCCTTTATGGTTCCCGTCCCCTTGATCTGGTCATGTAAGTGTGATTTATTGTTATAATTGTATTATTTTACTTTGTTTAATAATGTGTATTATGTTGTTATGTAATGTTTGTGTTGCTTTTATGACTGTAAACTGCCCTGAGTCCCATCCGGGAGATAGGGCGGTATATAAATAAAGTTTTATTATTATTATATTATTATTATGCAGCAAGGTAGACATTCTGGAAAGAGCTGCTCATTTCCTTTTGTGCATAAAACAAGAGTTTGCAGAAAAAATTATTTTTGACACAAAGTCCTAACTTCAAAGCAAACAAAGGGAAAAACCTAACATGCAAATTTTCTGAAAGGATTCATTTGCATGCAAGAATAAAGTTAACTTGGATTTACATCTGTAGTCTTGATTGAAGCCAGGTTTCACTCACCTTGAGTAACATGGCCATGCAGATTTCATCATTGTTAACAAAATTGTGGCCCTAGTTTAGTCAATCTTTCTGCATTGCACATCCTCACATTTCAGTATGATTGTTATCCCTCTTCCTCTCTCTTTCTCTCCATATAACAGTTTCCCCTCAAATACAGCTAAACTAGAATTATTTTTTGCACAAGACAAATGAGTAGACACCTTCTGCAACTGATAAGTGAGTTCAATTTATGTGTTCTGCACAGATCAAAATCTACCACATTAATTTCTGGAAGGGCTTCCATTCCAAAATGCCAAATCATATTGACATTCCCTAGACCTTGCCATCAGATGATATGGGATAAATGAGAACAGATTATTCATCAGAACAAGCTGCCACCTGTAGGAACTGTATGCTTCTGTAATTTACATGCAACTCTGCAGACTATGCATCTAAAACATTTGCATGCATTGTCATCAAGACAGAGATCTTTGGAAATTGCAAATTTTCCATCTGACAGATAGTAAACTTAGCATACCAGAATGCACAGGAAAAATATTCTGAAAACAATCATAGTAAGAGGAAGGGTACAGGGTTTCTTGGCTTTCATCTGTGTTATCTATTGTTCTTGTCAAATTATTTTATGCTTCTACCCTTGCTATGTTATGTATTCAGAAAGTCATTTTAAAAGTATTAAGGGGCAGGGGAAAAACAGTGACAGCAAGCAGATAACTACAAAAGCTACAAGAAGGAATCTACAAGACCATTCAGCCAAAGGAAGCTAGAGAAAAAGAATGGGGTGTCAGCAGCCAATATTTACCGTTCAGTGGAATGTGGGAGATTCTTTATAATTGCGTGGTATTCCTTGAAGCCTGGGGATACTTTTGTTAGGGCTGAAACAGTAGCTAGTTCTCTAATTGACGAGAAGATTTGTATCTTTTGGGGAGTTTTCAGTGCTACCTAGCTTGCAATAGTCCGGTCCACAAAGTTGCACTCCTGCACAAACTGGTTTGAGAACACTTGCAGTTTTATCCCAGGCCAGTGAGGCATTCAATCTGAATAAGATTTTCATCTAGACTTTAATAGAGCTATTCTGGGTGCTGAGCTCTTTTCTCTATGTTGGTTCAGCACCTTGGGTAGCCCTATTTTGCTCATTTTAAGATTTTAATTGTTTTGCGTCTTGGATTTTGTGTGAGTTGGCATAACCTCTACTTGCTAATGAAACTCTTTCTTGTTAGAAGTGGTGACTAAATAGGCCAGAACAAACCATTTTACTGGCAGACAGATTCATTCCTTTATTGCCTTCTCTTACCGCCTATCATTCCTCTACCCCCTTGTTCTGTTCATACTTCCCATGGATTGTGAAGGAACACTATAAGACATTGGTACAGCACCATGTGATGTTCCTCCTCCCTCATTTAATGAAGTCACATCTCTTTAGTTACAAGACTTGCTTAAAGATTGCTTACACTGTAAAAGAAGTGAATAATTATGCTATGATTATAATATAACTATTATATTATATAACTACTTTGTTGTCATAATATAATTTTGATAGCTTTATTATTGAAAATAAATAATTCATTATTTGTAATCACTTCTAATCTTTTTTTCTTATATGCCAGTCTTCAGTGTTTTGATTATATTCTTCTGCCTTCTCTATTCACCAGCAAGAGTCCTACATTTACTGTCCATTTCTCCTACCAATATGGCAGGATTTATTGTAGATATTTTTATTTAAGAGGGAAAAATACGTTGAATGTCAAAGAAGCATTTTATATAAGTGAAATAGAGAAATTTACATTAGCTTCAGTGCTGTAGGCAGAATTGTGCTGCCCATGTATTTAAAAATACTATTTAAAACTAAATTGATTCAGTAGTTGGATGGCTTATTTTATCTATAACATCAAAACCATCAAAGATGTACCATTCTAGTAAGATTCCAAAGAATAAAAATAGTTTAGACTTCACAACTAGTCAGCTACGCTTTTATTCCAAGTTTAGGTAAAGGTAAAGGTTTTCCCCCAGAGTCGTGTCCGACTCTGGGCGGGGGTGCTCAACTCCATTTCTAAGCCAAAGAGCTGCCGTTGTCTGTAGACATCTCCTAGGTCATGTGGCCAGCATGACTGCATGGAGAACCGTTACCTTTCCTGCCAGAGCAGTACATATTGATCTACTCACATTTGCATGTTTTCAAACAGCTAGGTTGGCAGAAACTGGGGCTAACAGCAGGAACTCACCCTACTCCCCGGATTCAAACCAACAACATTTTGGTCAGCAAGTTGTTATTGTTGTTGTTGTTATTATTAACTGCATTTCTATACCGCTTTTCTCACCCCTGGGGGGACCCAAAGTGGTTTACAAAATAATAAATGGCAAAATTCAATGCCTCACATATATATAAAAATATATCACATATTTAAATCAAAAACATACAACTGTAGATTAAAACCTCAAATATAGACTAATGCATGAAACATGTAATTGCAGCAATTAACATAGATCCCATATCTTCCTCCACCACCATCCCCCATCTCCCTCTCCATAGAGTTTCAACCACACTTTATATACCCTCCCTCTTCCCCCAGGGAGCAAGATGGTGGAGGCCCTCTATGGCTGAGGGCCCCCACAGATGTGGTCCTTTTATGTCCTAGCCTATGGTGGCAGGCAGGTGTTCTTGCTGGGCCTTGCTTCACAGAGTCACTGAGTCACAGGGCCAGGGCCTCAGTTCTGCAAGGAGTGAGTTCCAGGAGCTGAGCCAGAGGCAGCAAAGAAAACAAAGGCTGCCTCTTTCCTCAAAGCCCCTGGTGATGGTACCTTCACTCCCTTGATGGTCTTCTATATCAGTGGTTTAACCTGCTGCGCCACAGGGTGCTAGCATTCAAAGTTAGCCCATTGATATTAAAGAACTGGATTTCCCTAATGTCCATCAATATGTAAAAATAATCTTAATATTCATACAAGTAGCTCCTAATTGATTAGTTACTGAATTATATAAACATGTTAATCCAAATGCACAAAGGTAAATATGACCTTTGATAGATGCACTGATTTCCAAATTGAATCTAATGTTCTATATTGAAAATTAATTAAAAGGATGTTGCCGTCTTAAATATACTTTGCTAGGAGAAATTCTTATTTCTCTGAATTGCACTTATCTAAATTAATTTCATTTGGATTGCATCATAATCCTGCAATCCCAAACACTAAAGAGTAAATCCTATAGAACACAATGGGATTTAAAAATCTATATATGTTCACTTGGAGGTATGTCCGATTAAATTTAATTGAGCTTACTTCTCTGTTGATTAACATAGCATTGTGCTATAAACTAAGTTGGAAAGGAAACCAAACTTTCCCTGGCAGAACTGAATGTATTTGAATCACATATAATACAGAATATTCACCAACTCACAGGTGTACAGAACATTCATCATAATTTTATCCTCAATTGGAAAGGGAGTTTTGACATATCAAGTCACCCTGTCAACTCCCCTTCCAAAAGTCTGTTAATGACAGTACAGCTTTTCACTTCTGAATGACAGTGAAATGATTGGAACTTTTTGTCAGTAGCAGCAAAAATTTATTTTGCATAAGAAATAGAACAAAAGACTATCAAAAAAGAACTTGTTGTCCTCAATGGGGAAAAGAAAAACAACCACAGATTGGTTGTGGCAAAGAGTAAAAGATGGATACAAGTAGCAATTTTTTTGTGCAAAAAGTATTACTCTTAGCAGAGACAATATTGTTTCCTGCAAAGAAAATACTATGAAAATTTTGCAACAAACTGCAAATAGTTTATGAAAATTGTAAGGTTTTCAAAGACTTTCATAAAGGGAAGAAAATGGTTAATATGGCTTCTTTTAAGAACAAAATTAGTGAAAAAAAATACATTCATAGTTTTTTTTCTGTTTTAAAAGGTTGCTCTAAGACCTGGAATAAGCAAAGTCTGGAATGGTTCCTTATGGGCTGAGGGAAAATCATCTAGAAGTCTCTCTTCTTTTTAGTGGGTTAAAGGAATGATTTAGTTTTAAAGTGATAATTTAAGGTTCAAATTGAACCACAGACCTATTTCAATCACCATGGCATTTGTAGTTGTGTGCTCTGTAAGCCCTTCATTAAGAAACTGTTCTTTAAGGATTAAAAGGAATCGTCAATATTTTACTTTCAGGAACATAACAGTAGCCACTGAAAACATAATGAGAAAGAGCTGTAACTGCTGCAATTTGTGCTTCATAAATTGTTTAGTGCTGTTAGGTTTTACAGGATCCAAATCTTATAAACAACTAGTGGAGCTTCACATGTAGTGCCCCCAGGCTCCTGCTAAATGTTTGTGAAGAAAGACTTAGGAACTTACCATTTTAAACCCATGATTGACACTCTCAAGTAATTGGGACATAATAGTTAAAACTGAAGCTATAGCAATTGACATTTATGCTCCTTTGTCTTATTAGGAGAAAACTAATTTTGTTTCTTGTGTATTTTCCATTTAGATGTTGGAATGGTTTAGATTTTTTTTATTGGGATCGGTAAATTTAATGCCTCCCTCCCAGGACTAATATGCAGTGAGCATTAATGTGAGGTTGATTGAAGTATCCTATTTCAAACTATCACTGCTTAACTTAGAAGCTAAGTGTTACTTTCCTTATTTATTTATTTTAAAACATAGAGATTAAGGCACTATTATGAATCATGTTTAGTCAAATGGGAACAAATCTTGGACTGCCATCTTGGAATTGCATAATATTGAGTGGGGTAGGCTAATGGAAGTAAAAGACACAAATGCAAGGTGCAAGATTTTAGGATGTGACTCCATGTCCATGTGGGAGGGAGTTTGTTCTGCCAGCTTTTCACTTATTGGAATCCCACAAGTATAAAATGTCATGATAAGATAATTGGTAGGCTTGCTCAAATAATTCGTTTTCCCCGTTAACCGTTATTAATTCGTTATTTTCGTTTGTTTTGAAGCAATTTTGAAGCATTGGTTGTCCACACGTCTGGATATCGCGGTTTCGAATCGCGAGAGGCCGTTTTTCGTTATGTCGTCGTTTTCTTCGTTAGGAAAAAAAAGCTTTTGCAAATCACCCAAACCATTCAGGCCCTTTCCTTTTGCCCCTCAGCAAAAGGGGCGTCACGGGCTCAGCCAATGGGAGGGGGCGAGGGGGAAGGAGGCCGAGGAGGAGGAGGAGGAAGACGGAGGGGGGAAATGGCCGCCGCCGCCGCCGCCTCGCCTCAGCTCAGGCCTGGTGTCTCTCTGTGAGGCGGGAAGGCGGCGGATGGAGCCGGGAATGGAGAGACCGAGAGAGACAGAGAGGGGCCCGGCGGTGAGGTTTTGACGTCTGTGCGAAGCTAGGCAAGTGGGGTTTATATATCTGTGGAAGGTCCAGGGTGGGAGAAAGAACTCTTGTCTGTGGGAGGCAAGTGTGAATGTTGCAATTGGTCACCTTGATTAGCATTGAATAGCCTTGCAGCTTCAAAGCCTGGCTGCTTCCTACCTGGGGGAATCCTTTGTTGGGAGGTATTAGCTGGCCCTGATTGTTTCCTGTCTGGAATTCCCATTTTCTGGGTGTTGTTCTTTTACTGTCCTGATTTTAGCTTTTCTGTAGCTAAAAATGCATATAAAATTGATTCTATAGGGAGGATAAATGATTGGATTTCAACTTCTACAGCTTGGCTTTCTCTGCCAATAATGGTACCCATCTTGGATATTGTAAGGGATTTTTATTATTATTATTATTATTATTATTATTATTATTATTATTATTATTATTAGACCTTGCTCCCAGGAAGGTGCCTTCGCTGTGGCTCCCAACTTATCTATCTATCTACCTTTCCACATATTCTCCACATTGTGTGGATGTGTATGTATATTATATATATATACATGAGCCCCGATGGCGAAGTGTGTTAAAGCACTGAGCTGCTGAACTTGCAGACCGAAAGGTCCCAGGTTCAAATCCCGGGAGCAGAGTGAGTGCCCGCTGTTAGCTCCAGCTTCTGCCAACCTAGCAGCTTGAAAACATGCCAATGTGAGTAGATCAATAGGTACCGCTCTGGCGGGAAGGTAATGGCACTCCATGTAGTCATGCCAGCCACATGACCTTGGAGGTGTCTATGGACAACACTGGCTCTTGGGCTTAGAAATGGAGATGAGCACCAACCCCCAGAGTCAGACATGACTGAACTTAACGTCAAGGGATACCTTTACCTTTACCTATACACACACACACACAAACACACACACACATATGCAGGGACTATATATATATACACAGTATATATCACACACACACCAATTTAACAAAGTTACAGCCACAAAAACAAAGTTTCTGAAGTAGAACAATGACTTTCACAGTAAAGACAACCCAATTTAACAGGAAATAAGACTTTCAAACCAGGAACAGATTTCTGCAATTATTAAAAAATGGTTTATTATAAAAGCTATGAAAATTCACCAAAAATCAGAGGATAAGGGAAACGTTCCAAATTTTGGTGAGCTATCAGTGTTAAATGTGTTCTACCACTGTACCAAGTTTGAAGAAGATCACTCAAAAAATGAGGGTGGGAGAGTCCTGTAAAGTCCTCTCCCTCTGTGCTGTTTTTGGGAATTGCGCATGCGCGTCCGCCATTAACGGATTAATTTAGAAAATAACGAATTTTCGTTAATTTCGAATTTTTTGGGGGGCCAAATTCGGAAATACCTTCAAAAACGAAACGCTGCCCCCCTCTACTTTTGCAACGAGTTTAGAATCAAATTTTTCGTGGATCGATCAAGCCTAATAATTGGATTCATATTTCTCTGTAGAAAAAAATATTTTATTTTATTATTGAATTTATATCCCACACTTTTCCCAAAATGGGATTTAAATATTCTATGATACTATGCTGTATGGCCATGTTCCAGACCTGATATTACTTCCTTCTCTTGAGCTGTTATCCTGTTATCCTGTTATCTTGGAGTAAAGGAAGAAGGTGAAAGCAATGGAGTAAATTATTTAATCTGAATATTTGTAAATGATTGACCATTTTGATGGTTAACAATACAATGCTTGCATTTCCCTGTATACATGAGGAGGGGACTCTCCAGTGGAAATCATTATTGTGGGCTAAAATGCAATAGATGCAGGAGTGTACCTCAAGGCTGAAGTAGTGACTCATTTCTCAGAACAAGATAGTAAAGGATAGTCAAAATAGATGATGGACTTAATAACAAACAGTCCCAGCATAATAAACTGGGCCGACAAGTGTGTGCCAGTGATCCACTAAGATAGATACTAATCACCCAAGCATCATTTGTTTGGGGGTTTAAATATAATTTACATTTAAAAGCTCTCTGCTTTGCTCCAAATGTCATAATGAACCCACATATTTTACTTTTTTTTCCTGCAACCCAGCCTATGGTCTTCAGTCTTGGTGTGACAATCATGTGCAAACACAAATATACAAACACCAAACCAAGATAATGAGACCTAGCATCAAATGAGAATGAGTGGAGATTGGTGCCCAGGTTTGAGATATCTCACAGAAAAAAAAAAAATCCAACCATCTTCTAATCCAAGCTTGTCCTGAGATTTGTCTCATCATCTAGAGATGTGGAGAAACACAGGAATTTCCTTAGACTTGGGCCCTGGAACCTGGCAACTCTAATACTATGGTTGATGTTAGTGAAGAGCACCAAAAGGTCCAGGAGAACCAACAGTGACACACTCCCCCTGTCCAGTTCTTTGCATTACTCATCCAAGGCAAATCAAAACTGTCTCCATCCCATAACAAAATTTGAAACCTATTCTCTGCAGATGCAATGTTGACAGAAAAAAATATGATTTCTTTGCTGCCCACATTGCTGTAGAGTAGGCCCCAACATATGCTCTAGCCTGTGTTCAATCAAATTTGCTTTGAGTTTTCCATCAATACCACTCAAGACTTCAATACCATCACTAAGACCACCCTGGCTAGCTCAGGAAAGGAAACTGTTGAGCAGTGAGGTGGGCAATAAACCAATAGAATTCCTATTCTGCCCCAGTTACATACTCAAACCCTGCAGACTGTGGGATGGGGCACTTGGTCATGGAAATGGAATAAGGATAGATGACTGCCACTCCACCTTCCCAATTCTCATGCTTTGCCTGCTACTTTACAGAAAAACGGTATGGGCAGAGCTGAGATTAACTTCACGCCCAGTCTCATTCAACCAGGTCACTGTAATACAGGCCAAGTCAACATACTTCTCCAGAATGAAGTCCTGAATGGCATGTGTTTTCCATTTACTGATCTGGCAGGCCCTCTTGCTAGTCCCAAAGTGGATCCCCAAAGGCGTGCCCCACTATGGTGGTGCCCCTTCAGAGATATCCCTGCTGGTGGCAAACCCACCCCCATAGGAGTCCTCCTTTTAAATCCCAGGCTTCAGGAGTCAAAGCAGCTGTGCAGTGTGTTAAGCAGCTATCTGTTGGGTCAGGGCCTCTACTTGAAAAGAACAGATTCCACTCTTGAAGGAGCTGAGGACAAGAAGCAAACAAAGGCAACCTCTTCTTCACTGTTGTTGTTCTGTAGACTTCAAGCTCTCTGTACTGGTGCTTTGAAGCATCAAACATTATCTTCTTGTTGCAAGACAATCTATATTCATGAAGCATCCCTAACATTGTCATAAACCTAACACTCCAAGAGCTTTAGGAAACATTCTGTGTTGGTAGTTTTTTGTAGTAATCCTAGATCTCAGTGGAAAGGTTCAGTAAAGGTTTTCCCCTGACATTAAGTCCAGTTGTGTCCAACTCTGGGGGTTGGTGCTCATCTCCATTCTAAGCCGAAGAGTTGGCATTGTCTGTGGACACCTCCAAGATCATGTGGCCAGCATGACTGCATGGAGCTCTGTTACCTTCCTGCCAAAGTGGTACCTATTGATCTACTCAAATTTGCTTGTTTTTGAACTCATGGGTTAGCAGAAGCTGGGGCTAACAGCGGGACTTCACTCCGCTCCCTGGATTCGAACTGCCAACCTTTTGGTCAGCAAGTCCAGCACCTCAGTAGTTTAACCTGCTGTGCCATTGAGGGCTCCAATGGAACTCACTTCTAATTAATCATGTCCAGAATTTTGTAACAAAATGCATCCACATTAACCACTTAATTTAAATCAAACTATAAATTACTGCAAGATAAATGTAATGACACAGTTTAGAAATTATCTGAATTTACTTTATGTAGGACCAATCTCTTGTAATTAGAAGAGAGCATCATTGTTCAAATTCTACTTATATTGTTCTATGCATATTAGATAACAATGCTTTGCTTATTTTTCTCCCTTCAAAACTTGGAAAAATTCCTATTGATTTCAAAGATTTCTGTCCTGCTCAATTTCTATCTTCCATTCACTTTCTACGATGAACTTAACTGAAACTATTAAAGACAGTCAATTTTCTTTGCAGTAATCTTTAATACTTTTCATCGGCATTTTGTTCCCTAGATAAAGTGCTACTTTCGCAATCTGAATCCACTCATCAGTGAATAGCTAATAAGATTACAGTGTTGACTTTCAAAAGTAATCACAAATAATATAATGTATCATACACCAATAAAGCCAAGATTAAGAAAGATTGCAATCTTGAGTATCATTCCACTAATGCCTAAGATAATTTTTTCCTGGCCAATGAGGTACTTAGGAAATAGGTCCTTGGAGGCAGGATGAACTTCTCTATTGAAACAGATACCATACAGTCCAAAAATAGAGGCAGTGATTCAAGATGCTTTCAGTGAACTAATATTTTTGGAGTCAAAGGTTTTGATGGTTGCTTTATTTATGATAAAAATAGGCCCAAAAATCACATTGCATGCTGCATTATTTCATGTGAATAAATTCAATACTATAGAAGTATACAGCCTGAGAGGGAGAGTGGGAAAAGATTCTAATCCTTTCCTCTTGATGTCATTTTACTGCCAGCATACCAACACAGAAGTGGAACAGACCCATTGCTCCAATGCAGGTTATGGGAACATTGTGGAACTGCAAGCTATTGATAGTTTAGCCTGCCAATAGCTAGGGGTGAGTTAATTGTAGCAAAGAGACAGAAAAACAGCAGAATGCACATGGTATCATGTCATAGTGACAATTGCTCAGCTTCAATGCTGGTTTGCCTGCCTTATGTAATAAAGCCCTAGGCTGCAGCCGTTTTTCTATTCTTTTCTCCATTAGGCTGTGTATTGAAACTACACAATCTTAGCCAAAATGCTGAGAATATGTATTTGACTACAAGGCTAGGTGTGTTGTCAAAGGCTTTCATGGCCAGGATCACAGGGTTGTTGTATGTTTTCCGGGCTGTATGGCCATGGTCTAGAAGTATTCTTTCCTGACGTTTCACCCACATCTATGGCAGGCATCCTCAAAACCTCACAACCTCTGAGGATGCCTGCCATAGATGTGGGCAAAATGTCAGGAGAGAATACTTCTAGAACATGGCCATACAGCCCGGAAAAACCTACAACATCCCTACAAGGCTAGGCTTCCAGGCTCTCTGTCACAGCTGTCCCCAGCCATGACATACTACCTACCTGCAGGGTACAGGGAATGCAGAATTACAATGAAGACAGTTGAAGCCATTTCCATAGACAAACTGTCTTCACAGGCTCTAAGTCGGGAAAAAGCCTGAATTCTGGATCAGAATTCCAGCTTCCACTTGACTTAGTTTAACCTGGGGCAAGGCTGTGTTAAGCCGGTTTTGCCAAGGGTTAAAGTGGACCAGCCCTTTGCAGCTTTTAGCCACCTAACTGGTCAGTGAGGATGCATCCCAAGTCACCAAAGCTAATTTGAAAAGACGTCAAGCTCAAAATGCTATTAGCTTAGAAACATCTTTGTCCTTAACTCTAACTGCAGAGAAACACAGACTCATCCACCCTTTTCCACTTGGAACCAGTTGACCTAGTAAGGTCCTAGTAAATTTCTAGTTGAAGAAAATCAGCAAAGGTTCTAATAAAAAGGTTCTAGTAAAAGGTTTTAGTTTAAAAAATCAATCAACTCGAGTCTACCCAATCTTGTGTTACCATAGGTTTCAAAATAGTTTGGATTGTGTTCTTTTCTATAAATATAGCTTTGTGTCTTGTCGCTTCGCATCTGTTTCTAAGATGAACATTTTCGTTTTCTCCCCTTAATTGTCTTTTGCAAGCACTGATTAGCAGCAGGCTTGTACCAAGTGTAATTACTGAGGTAGAGGAGATGCTAAGAAATATTAGAAAAGAAACCCAAAAAAGTCAACACTTTGACATAGGGATGGCAGGGTGAAATTATGTCTTTATCCTCCTCTGGTGACAGCCAGGCTAAAAGGTTATGTAATTTTACAGTATTCTAAAGCACCTTTATATGGCAAAGAGACTTGCTTCTGTCAGACAAAAGTTGTTGTGAATATTCTGCAGCACCACCGCATGTCCTTTCTGAGAAAAATTATAGCTGCAAAATATCCAGTGGCAATTTTTGCCTTTCTTCAACTTTTCTGTTGCCATAGCAATGCATGAGATAGCAAAACTGCACCATCAAAACAGGTCTTGAAATGTGCTTTCATCAGTGTGTTTAAAGGAAGTTTTCATTGTGGTTAATCATAGCTATGAGTCTTGCCACCATTCCATGTTTTTTGTATAAAAGGCTCCCAGATGTGACCTACATTTTGTGAGATATATTGTTTTATTTTACTATCTGAATCCATGGATAGTACAGAATTTATATTGCCTAAATGCTCTAACTACACCAGATCCAGCCTGGTCTTCACATCCAAGTAGGATCAGATCGATTAATACTTGGCTCGGAGGCCATCAACAAATGCCAGATGCTGTTAACTATATTAACTATATTTCAGAGGAAGGAAGTAGATAAAACACCACTGAGTATTCCTAGCCTATGAAATCCCATTTTCTTTCCATATTATTTCCACCTCTGGTACCAATTTTTCTGACCCAAAATATATTAACTTAGTAAGCTGACATACCTATACCATAGTGCTCTTAAAACATGATCTGAATAAACATGAAAAATGTATCATCCATGAGAGAGATAAATTATGGGAGGAGAAAAGGTATGCCTGTCCTCTCAATTGTGCCATTATAGCTGAGAAAATGACCATGGACCTCATAACATTAAGAAATACTCTGTTTCTGAGACTGTTTGAGAAGGATTTCAGATGGCTCCCATCACATGATGTTTGCCTTATCTCATTAATAATTTGTTGAAATGTGTTCTCAAAACATCCGAGAAACATGGGATTGAACATGGAATTCTAATCGTGTTTTTTTTTTAATATTATGGATTCTTCAGTTGCTGAAATGGTGTCTGTGATTGGAAAATCTGTATGTATCCTGTCAGCTACAACATGTCTTGTAATTTAGAAGTGACTGCTCAGATTTTTCATGATGGAAGTGGCTGCCATTTCTCTTTTGGATGCTTAAGAGGAAAGATCTCCAGAATTACTGGAATTGGTAATTGCCACTTTACCTCAATTTTTTAAAACCAGAATCTGCACAATTTCTTCCCTCTATTCCATCTGTATGTGTAACAGAATGTTAATGTGTAAAATAACTTTAATTAAAAGAAGCAAAAGAGCAATTTAGCTGCACATCAGTTGTCTTTTCATATCACAGAAAAACTTGGCAATATAATAAAAATGTTTTGATGAAGATTTCATTGCTTCGTTTCCTTAAATAGCTAAACTGCTACAAAAACCTCCTAAATTCCTTCCTCAACTAGTATTGCCTTTGCTCTGGAGTGGCCTTTTCCCACTCTGGTTCAACTATTAATGTTGCACAAGTCTGCCCCTCCATGTAATCTTAAACAACCCCATTCCCTTGTCTAACTGCTTTGATATGTGGCTATTTAAAGTTTTAAAATTGTTTGGCTTTTGTTATGTATTTTAATGTTGTAACTTGTACTGTTTTATGTATATGCTAACCTGTTTTTAGGGCTTTGTTCCCATGTGAGTCGCCCCGAGTCCCCCCAGGGAGATGGAGGCGGCATATAAGAAATACATTATTATTATTATTATTATTATTATTATTATTATTATTATTATTATTATTATTATTGTATGACACAGCAAACAAGTTAGATATGCTGGATTTCGTATCACAAAATCACAAGTCGAACACTTCCCAAGTGTCTAGGACTGTGTGATGTATTTTCGGATGATGCGTGCAGATCCCAGTAGGGTGGCCTTTTGCAGTTGGCAGATCGTAATTTTGTCAATGTCTATTGTTTCCAAATGCTGGCTGAGATCTTTTGGCATGGCACCCAATGTGCCCATCACCACCGGGACCACCTGCACAATTATTATTATTATTATTATTATTATTATTATTATTATTATTTGAAACACAACAAGATGAGTCCACAGCAGATACTCTGCTGGCTGTTGTACTGGATCACACACCGGACACTTCCCAAGTATCTAGGCCTGTATGATGTATCAGCGAATAATGCGTGCAGATCCCAGTAAGGTGGCCTCCTGTAGCTGGCAGACGGTAATTTTGTCAGCGCCGATTGTGCTCAAGTGCAGGCCAAGGTCTTTAGGCACTGCACCCAGTGTGCCGATCACCACTGGGACCACCTTGACTGGCTTATTATTATTATTATTACTATTATTATTGTTATTTTATTATGACACAGCAAACAAGATAGATATGCTGGATTTCGTTTCACAAAATCACAAGTCGAACACTTCCCAATTGTCTAGGACTGTATGATGTATTTTCAGATGTTTCGCGCAGATCCCAGCAAGGTGGCCTTTTGCAGTTGGCAGATCGTAATTTTGTCAATGTCTATTATTTCCAAATGCCGGCTGAGATCTTTTGGCATGGCACCCAATATGCCCATCCCCACCAGGACCACCTGCACTGGTTTCTGCCAGAGTTTTTGAAGTTCAATCTTGAGGTCCTGATAGCAGCTGAGTTTTTCCTGTTGTTTTTCGTCAATGCGACTGTCACCTGGGATGGCAACATCAATGATCCAAACCTTTTTCTTTTCCACAACTGTGATGTCTTGTGTGTTGTGTTCCAGAACTTTGTCAGTCTGGATTCGGAAGTCCCACAGTATCTTTGCGTGCTCATTTTCCAATACTTTTGCAGGTTTGTGAGACTTATAATTGCAAGGAATTGGAAGACAGTAACCAATCTCACACTGGAAGCATGGTATGGGGAGGTATGGAATGTAGCCTTAAATGATAACATATCAATGGAAATGAGGGTGTTTGGGGGGAAACTAATAGATCTGATTTTGATTTATACTGGTCAGTTTTTATTGAATATGTTCTAGTGAGTGAAAAGGGAAAACAATACAACCTTGTTGGTCAGGAATTTTGGATATAATATTTAATGGTTGACTTAAAATGTTTATGGTAAAGGAAATTATACTTGTTCAGGCCTTGGTGGTGGGGTTATGTGTTTGTAAAATGTTCATTGCTTTGTGTTCTGTTTCACTGTAAGTTGTTAATGTATGTAAATAAAAATTAATTTTAAAAAGTCATGGAGTGATGTAAGGAGTCTTTTAAATGGATTGGGAGGAGCCAATTCATGATATGGTGAGTCTAAGTGGGGTATTTTTTGAAGGTAAGAATCGTATTAGGGTGTGATGAGGTCAGTAGTATGCATCTCATCTAAAAACAGTATGCATTCAGTCAAAAAAAAAACCTACGGGATGCATACTGATTGAAACGGAGTATTTCTTAATGTGTTGAGGTCCTTATCTCATATTAAAATTTAGTATGCTACATCAAAGATATCAAACTTGTGACCCTTCAGGTGTTTTGGGCTTCTGCTTCCAGAATTCCTGTCCATAGGAAAAGCTTAATGCATAATTGTATCCATTAATTAAATTGAGTTTGTGCATTTTTAGGAATACATACTGTATTTTATGCATTTCCTCTATTTTAAGCATATTATCAAACACATTTTTAAAATTTTCACATGACACAGAATGCAGTCTCAGAAAGAGATTTCTGATCACAATTTCCTAGAATAAAAAAGAAAACAAAAACACTATCTTGACAAAGCAAATTTCTTATCTGTCCCAAATGCTTCCTCTGCAATCTCAACATCCCTCATCTTTCCTTTGTTACTTTGCTCTTTTGGGAATGCTTGTGGCATCTTAATGATTAAAATGAAACCTCAGCCTCTCTGCCTGCTACTATATCCAGTCACTGACATTCAAGTGACATGATTCTTTGCTACCAGTGGCTCTTCTCACATTTCTCCCTCTTGTAGGAGGACGATGTTGCAAAGGGGTTTCTGGAGATATGTTGAACCTGGCCTGCGGCAATAGAGAGAAGGAATAGGGCTGGGATTAGCCATCAAGGAAGACCCTCTTTATCAAAGAATCGGTTAGAGGAAAATAGAAGTTATATTTTTCCACTGGTTATTCCCCAAGTTAGGCTTTATTTAGAACTGCTCAAAACGATTTTTACATTTTCTTTTGGTTTTCCATAAGTATGCCTTCCAGAAGCTCAAGATGTATGCAAATATTTGTAACTCTACCATTTCTAATGTTAGGGGAGAAATCCTTCAATAATGCTAATATTATCCAGTATTATAATGCTGGAAGGCTAAACTACGGGGGTGGAAACCGAAGCTATATTTGAAGACAAACCAGACTCATAAAATAAGGGCCATTCCTTGATATGCTGCAGAATTTTTTTAAAAAATATCTTAGGGCTCTGTCAATACTAAATTTAGACCAGAAAATTCTGGAAGCTATTCAGAAATCTGTCTGAATGTTGATGAAGCCACCTGCTTACATGAACGGTACCTATTTTCTAATGGTAATTCACCCTTTTGTGTCCACTGTCCAGTTACAAAAAAGGCAAAGAAGGTTTATTCTAAACTCTGGTTTTAGAAAAATATAACCAATGCAGACACCACAGATAAACATTAAGGTTTATATTAAAAAGTACTGATCAGCCAAAAGCCACAATGAGTAAATATTCAAATTCCTGTACAATTCCTTTTCCTTCGGTCTGCATATATTCTCACCCTTTGTAAGCTAACACAAAATGTGAAATCCAGTTAATTGTTAAGTGGTACATTAATATACAAGTCTCATTTACCCTTTTAGTTGGGACTAGCAATTGGATTGACCCCCCCTCCCTCCCCCCAACTTCCTTTGTATTTTAGGCTTTAATTTTATATATCATTCATCTCTATGTAACCTTGATAAGCAGCCTAAAATAATACTAAAAGCCAGTTTTATATCCCTAGATATATATTTTTGATTGTAAATAAAGACACAAATCCTGCTGGGGAGTTACAAATGTGTGATCTGAAGATACACATTCATTACTGTGTAGCTTTCATGATCCCTATGTAGCATCTAGTATTTCCAATTTCTTTGTTAGTATGTGACAGGTAAACAGTAAAACTGACAGTGGAAAAACAACTGTTTTAAAAGATACTGTTGGAGAAATGTTTTGTAGACACCATTGACCATCAAAAATACAAACCACTGGGGAAAATCAAGCTTGAATCCTCTCTAGAAGTCAAAATGTCTAAACCAGATCACAAGATATTTCCATGACATATAAGCCCAAGCATCTCCTTTTTTACAAGGAGTAAAGTTCCATCTATTAAAATAAGATGGATATTAAAATTCTGGACTGATGACATTCTCAGTTTGCTCTTCAAGAAATGTAGCAGCAAGGGAGATGAGGGCATTCTTCCTCAAATAAGAATTCTGCCTCAGTGAACATTTCTTTCAGTCCCCAAATTTCTAGTGTTGGAAACCATTTTCAGTTGTGCTACATTCAAATTCCCTTGGTATCTGTGGTCTGTGAAATTCCAGCTTCCATTTGTATATTGAGGCTAATACATTTTGAAGTATCCCTATTTATCAGTCAACCCAAAAATGACACTTTCCTTCCCATGTCATACCATCAGTAGTGTATCTCAAAATAAAATTGCTTTGTCAGCACTGCAATGAACTTCTTGTAGTAAAGCACCAGACATTTTCTTTCACTACTTGAATTTCTAAGCATGATATTTTCTGCGGTAGCAGAGAGCCAATAAAATGAACCCCTTTTGCACTGAAGTTTAACTCTTGGATTTCAGCTGAGAGAATCATGTATTTGAGTTCATAGTCTTCTAGTTCTGGGAAGATTTTTCGTTTTTATTACTCCACCATATCCATTAATTATCCATGTTAATGTAGCCTTCCAAAACAAAAGCATACACTAAAAAAAGCAAATAAATCTTCACTGTAAATTAAAATGTTTAACATTAGATCTGAAAGAAGTCATCTGCTGGAGATTTTTGATCCTCAAAGAATAATATTGGCTTTCCAGGAATCTAAATGAGTCATCAAGCTTGCAATTTCCAAGTGAAAAAGTCACCCACTTTTATTTTTTAAAAATTGACATTTCCTACAGGTTTGTTTTCTCAGTGGCGTGATTTTATGCAAAATGGCTAAACTGATTCAAAATAACTTGGCTAACTATGAAGCATTTGTCTCTGCATCAGCTTTGTTTGCCTCCTGTGAGATCACAGGCCAATAACATTTGTATTACGTGATGCATACCCCACAAAAGTCCCGATTTTGCAAGATCAGTCCCAGTTAACTTTTTGTCACCCCACTCTTTCAGCTGCTTTTCAGATATTCCAGTTTATTTTTCCTTCTCCTGCTTTTCTTATTTTTTCTCAACTTACTACTGTTCCTGCAAATTGAGAAGAATGTAAATTTAGGGCCCTTCCACACAACCATATAACCCAGTATATCAAGGCAGAAAATCCCACAATATCTACTTTGACCTGGGTTATCTGAGTCCACACTGCTATATATTCCAGTTCAAAGCAGAAAATGTGGGATTTTATTTAGCTGTGTGGAAGGGACTTTAGTCTGCACTCAACTCAGCAGGGAGAGGAAGAGGGACCAGAATTTCTCCCTTCCTAGTCCCTCAGGCAAAAGCAAACTGCTACAGCCTCTCCTAACCCATGTGTTCTTTCTCATTCATAACTTTTTCATCTTGAGAACCTCTGATGATGTTTGGCCACATATATCTTGTCTTATGATATGATGATGATGTACCATAATAATTGCTAAGAAGGTTACTTTTTTAGGAAATGCTTTAAGATTTCCAAGACCAACAAGACCCTGAATTCAATATTTAGGGTATGAACTGCCTGAATATGGGCCCTCCCACACAAGCAAAAATGTGACTGGAACTAGCATTTAAAAAATGTTAAATGTTGAACACCATATACAGCTTCCCTAGGTCACCTCTGCATCAATCTGAGATGATGCGAGAACACCAGGAAAGGTCCAAATCTTCCTGGATTGATTGGCTTACCTTGTGTAAATGCACCAGGCTAATACGTTTCCTAGACTGTATTAAATGGCATAATAGATGCATACTATACATTGATAAGGAGGCTCCATACCTTTACATATAAGGAAAAGTTTTGAAAACTACCCATTCCCACATTTAAGTGAAGTCACACTAAAATGGCCTCCTAGAAGCCTCATCAAGCAACTGTGTCTGAACATTGTTCACGAGCCAGTGATATTAATCATCATAGGCTATAACTCATGGCTGTATATCGTTGTCTTCCAAAGGTAGAGTCTTGGCAATGGGTTTGTAAATGACTGTAGAGTCCTATTCTGGATCCCTATAGTCTTTCGCAGTGAGAACATATATTTCCAGATAGAAGGCAGACCCTACAAGGGTTTACTTGACGTGCCTTTCTCTTGTCATGTTTTTCCTTTTCACCCTCTATTTCTCCCTCTTCAAAACCCACAGCATTGTTGGTAACAGCCGGACTCTAGTTGGAATGCTCGAGGCCAGGGCTTCCCAGTTCTCTCTGTTTATTCCACATTTTTTAAGATTAACTTTAAGACCATCTTTAAATCTCTATTGTTGTCCACCAACATTTTGTTTTCCATTCTTGAACTTGAGAGTAAAGTAGCTGCTTTGTGATATGGTGATCAGGCATTTGGACAATGTAGCCGCTCCAGCGGACATGACAGAAGAGGATCATCACTTCTGTGTATCCCAGAGCACCTCTGTACTTCACCACCACACCTGTCCAATACATCAGCAAGCAGTTGATTGAAGAATATATAAATGCAAAGCAATAAAAATGGTAAAAAGAATTTAGTCAAAAGATGTTAAATAGTCCATTAACTCCAAGGTACAAAGGTATAATACAAAATCCAAGATACAAAATATCCAGATAAACAAAGGAGCATGAAATCCAATATACAGAACTCCTGTATAATCCTTTAAACTTGGAAAACAAGAATTTAGATAACTTGAAACATAAAACTAGAAATTCCCTTGGCAAAAGCTTGATGTAAGATGTTCTTCAAACTCCAATGTTGCCCAGACTGATCTAAAATCTTTCCCCTGTCTCATATAACACTTTCCCTGTCTCATAGACCATCAAGAAATTATTTCATTTACCTCTACAACCAGATAAGGGTCTTTTCGCTAACAAGCACAATGACTTTCAGCGTGCTTGAGAACTCGCCTTGAAGTTCATAAAAGTTATGTCTTCTATCTCCTGGCTCATTAACCTCTGTATTTGACCGTTTGTCTCCAGAACTTGTTTCCCTAGAGAAAGGTTGCTCTGGGCCTCCTTCAGGAATGTGGTCTTCAGAAACTACAGGAGAAGCACAACACTCATTTTCAGGACTTAAAATCTCAGGCCCAGCAAAGCCATCATCCCCAGTGACATCAGACAGCATCATTGGCTGAATTACAACAGCTTCAATATTGTTAATCTTTGCTTCTTCAAGAATACTGGCATTTGTCTGCCTGTCTTCCCAAGAGATTTGCAGGATTTTTCAAAGGCAACACTGATGGAATTGTTCCAGAAATAGACATACTAGCCAGTTATCTAATTGTTTCCTCTGTGTGGAGAAGCAATTGTTGGGAATGCCCATTCTTGACATTAAGATTTTCAATTGCTTTCTCCTAGCTTTCAAGAAAAATGCTGCTGTAGTAGTGAGTCATATGCTTCCCGCAAACTGGATAGTGGAAGAGTTGATCTGATCTTTAGATGATGCCATACATTTGGGTTCAGGAGGAAGATCACTTAACGATTTCTTCTTGTATTTAAGGCAAACATTTATGGCAGCAGAAAGGGATCAGTTTCATGCACACTCTTTAAAATCATTATGTAAGATTCAGACTTACTATCTATTCTATAGCATAGCAATGGACATTATTTATATTATTGTTCTCCATATCCCAGCATCCTTAGCCAGCCTAGCCAATGGTGAGTAATGCTGGAAGTTGTAACTTAAAAATACTTAGCTTGCCATTATCATTGAATATGTTGTTGCTATTCTGCTTTCATAGATTCTAAAGAGTGATCATATATTTTTCCTCCCTCAAGTTTTGCTTGACATGAACATTGGCATTCCTCAAATCCAGTTTGTGCCAAACTGTGTTCAGCAAAGGATATTTAGAATGCAGCACACTCCTCTATTGCAACAGACAAAAATATTCAGGCAAAGCACATTACATACTAAAATATAAAAGTAGTTTCTTGGAACTGAGATGTCATTGTATCTGTCCAATAATGTCACTTCTTCACCAGTTTGAATTCAAGATAGGCTAATAGCAATGACAGGAACTGTCTGGAGGAAATTATTAATTGCATTGAACAGTGACACTATCTGCAGTGCTGCAATGCTTCAATTAAAAATAAAAGGCAAATGGAAAGACAATAGCAAAAATAAATAATCCACATGAAGGTTGTATATTTACATACAAATTGGGAAAATGCTGAGCTAGATTCAGTATGGGAAATTTTCAGATGACAAAGTCAGCAAGTCCCTGTGTTTAGCTGTCCCATTACTGATGCTGGATTCAATGGTCATGGATATAATTTTTTATTGATAAAAATGGAAGTGTAATCTTGGCCTTTGCTTTATTTATGAAGCAAAATATTTTGATTCATCCCTATTTCCCTGCCTAGAATTATCAGTATTCTGGCTTAATCTAACCACTTAAAGTCACATACTTTTCTTATTGCCTCAGTTAGCCAGATTGTTTTGGATACATCAAGGGGGAAAAAAACATTGTCTATGAAAATGTACCCCCAAAACTCCTTGGTCTAGTAAAAGAAAGAAAAATGAGAGTCAATATTCATACTGAAAAAAGAGAAGGCAGGAAAGAGGATTTATGAATCTCTTTATGAAGAACCAGCACAGTAGTTCTATTCATAGGAAAGCTAACAGTATTCTGACTATTTCTTCCAACTCTTTTCACAAATATCACATTTCCTGCTTAACTTAGAGACAGATTTTGTGGTAAGAGGTTGTGTTTTGCTATTACAAAGATACTTTTAGCAGTATCACCATATCAAGTGAGACAATTGACCTGTATTCTCTGGATCCACTGCCATCACTAGGAAAAATGGAAGCACCTACATTCAGGTATGTAGAGAGCAATTAGAGAACAAGTCCAGTTTATTACCATCCTTATGTGAAGAAAATTCATACTAAATGAGCAAGCAAACAAAGCAAAAAGTAGCAAAAAGTGAAGTAAGCCACATTCCCCAAAGTTAGTGATGCCTTACTATGAAGCCAAACAAAATGTCACAATATAAGTATGGCTTCAATTCTTATTAAATGGCAAGTCAAGCTTGGCTTTCTAATTCTGTTGTTTCTCCAAAAGGTATTGACTTCTATTACCTGCTACAGTTTCCTTATCTCTCTAGATATCCCATAGTTCAGATAATTTCTTAGGCAAGTACTTCTTAGAGGTGGTTTTGCTAGTACGCTGCTCTGAAATCTTGTCAGCCTTCAACTTTCATGAGCAAAAAATGTGAGTATAGGTCCACTATTTTTTTATCCCATACCAAATAATGTATTTGGTCCTAACAATGTTACTTATAAGCTTTAAACAAATATTTTAACACATTTGTCAACTTGGGAGCTGCCAAATGGCTAATGATGGGAATTAAAGGTCATTAAAACACATTCCCTATCCCTAATTGATAAAGACATGTTTAATTCAGCATTGGGCACACATATATACTTGAGGCTCTATGGACACCAGCAAGAGTTAATGACTTTGCACAGCTTCATTTTCAACTTCATTAAATTCTGAGCATGCATATTTCTGCAGAGCCCTGCTTTGTATGTGCAATATAATATCCTAGAATTTTTTATATAAATAAATAGATTTTTTGGAGAAATCCCCTTTCAAGCATTTTATAAAAGTACTGCCATGATTAATTAGACCTTGTAATGTTAAGTAAAATCTTAGCATTATCAATAGTGACATGTAATTCTGTAAAGAAAAAAGAGCAAAGGATGAATCGTCTATAGAAATCCTTTTGTGAGAAAGGCTAGTTTTGTGCACGTTGTGCAGCTTGCAAATGAATGTCCAGAATTTATTAGCTGTTGCAAAACTGATCATATCCATGTCACATGCCATTGTCTTCTAGGGTTTATGTAAAATCATGAATATCATTATAATATTGTCACCTATATATATGATGAAAACTTAGGAAATAATATCCCGAAAAGTATAAGCCATAACAAATAACAAATGCTAATGGTATCCACTTTGATTTTGCAAAATAATCCGATCTCTCTGTTCCTTATTCCAGGGACATCATCATTACTTTTACTTTAATTTATTTGGGAGTGCAAATCAGAGAGTGTTGGGGAGGAAAGGTGACTCTTCCTCCAAGTGCAAATGAACTGCTCCAATACAAATGAAGTACTCCCATGTTCTTACCACCAAATAGCATCAATCCATAAATAAAAATAAAAAACAAAGTTGGTTAATGCCTTTATTAAGATTACTAAAATGTTAATAGAGAAGTGCATAAATGACATGAGCACTTGCATTCCCTATTATTCTAACATGATTATACAAAAAAATATAAGGAGAAGAAGCAAACAAAACATGTGGGGACAAACCAAGGAGTTGTTAAAGTGGCAGAACTTTGCATTTGAACTAGTTAAATTTGAACAAGCAATCACCTTAGATCAGGGGTCCCCAAACTAAGGCCCATGGGCCGGAGGTGGCCTTCAAAGGTCATTTACTTGGTCCTCACCCTCAGTTTTAGACTTAGGCTCCCCCACCATCTGAAATGACTTGAAGGCACACAACAACAACAATCCTAATTAACTTGACTCATTGGCCAGAAGCAGCCCCACACTTCCCATTGAAATCCTGATAGGTTTATGTTGGTTAAAATTGTTCTTATTTTTAAATATGATATTGTTCTTTCATTGTTGTTGGGGGGGTTGCACTACAAATAAGACATGTGCAGTGTGCAAAGGAATTCGTTTGTATTTTGTTTTCAAATGATAATTCGGCCCCTCAACAGTCTGAAGGATTGTGGACCGGCCCTCCCCTTAAAAAGTTTGAGGACCCCTGCCTTAGATCATTAATCATATTTATACAAAGCATTTAAGTTCTAAATATACTACAGTCAACCCTCCACATTAGTAGGTTTGCCTTTTGCAGATTTGATTATTTGTGAATTTGATTGAAGTGTTCTCTCTAGGAATCTCTCAATCTTCCAATGAAATTCTATGGCCAACGTCTGGCAGCCATTGATCATAGAGTCATGCTGAAAGACTGAAAAATTCCTAGAAAGATGTTATCTCAAGTAAAAAAAGTTTTATTAATGGTTTGTGACAGTTTTTCTCTCTTACCTCAATGATTATGGAGAGTTGACTGTAATATTTTCAATCAGATAATATTTGCTGATGAAATAACTCAGGTGGTATTATTATTATTCACCAGTACTTTAAATTAATTACTTCGTTACAGGACATCATTAAATAATGTCTCCTGATCCAATCCCAACCCTTAATCCATCTGCTGCTGAATCAAGTGAAAAAGATCTGTTCAGCTTCTGATTGGGGCTAAAGGGAGCCAAGGAGAACAGACCACTTTCATCTAAGCCTTCTATTGGCTCATAGGGAGAACTGGGATGGAATTTAGGTAGATTTCCAGTAACACTACATAGTCTTATGAAATAGAAACCAGTTATGAATCATAACTTTAAGTTACAAATCAGTAACTGCAATGCTGACCACCAGCCATTATTATTATTCCTGCCTTTTCCCCACCAGGATTCAAGGCAGTTTTCAAAGATTAAAATAAGTATAACTAAACATTCTCATCATAAAAAGGTTAAAGTCAAACTGTTAATACAAAAAAATAAATAGTCACCATCACATATTATGCATGTCCCTTTTCCCTTGAGCAATCAGTCTTCAAAAGCCTTCAGAAAAACAAAAGGCAATTTCCAAACTGAAGCCTAATAAGTCTCCAGGAGATTATAGAGTCACTGGAGATTTTTAATACAATAAATATAAACAATTTTTAGTACTGAGACTAGAAACTCTGCATAATAATGTATTAGAAGAAGACATCTTGGAAGGATATCATGGAAATATAACTTTTTGTCATTTGCTATACTTGTTGCTTTTTTTTAGTTTTACAGCTTTTTAAAAAAATGAATCTTGCAAATGTTTTTAAAGGAAACGAAAACACATCCATATCTTGTAAGAGCTTAGTCTTTTTTATTCTTCTTACTGTTGGTAATTTACTGCTTAGCAAATAAGGCCACTGAAGTGGCTGCAAACCCCCCAAAAATGAATATATGGATTTCCCTTTGGCATCTATGTAAAGACAAAAGGGAAAGGCATATTTTCTTATATGAGCACAAAACTTTTCCCTAGTTCTCAGAAGTCCGTACCCATGGAATTCTTAGAAAAATTTAGGTGCAGAACTGCTTTTCCTTTTAAAAAAAAAATAACACAATTGTGCAATTCTAACATTTGAAAACAAAAAAAGACAATTGTAAAATATGAAACAAAAGTAAAACAGTCAAGTTAGAATAGTGAGGAGAAGGGGGAGAGGAAGAGATGAGCAAAATACCAACTTCTGACCTCAATTGTCTGCTATCATGTCAGGATATAGGGGAAGGGATCCATCACACAGAGGTACATGACATAAGCATTGTGGGATTGATAGGTTCTACTTGTTAATAGCTAGAGTGGCATGGGCAGATCAGCAGCAAGATTTGCATTATGTGATAACAGCAATCTTGGTTTGCCTGCCTCAGGTGATGAAGCCCTAAAAATGGTAAAATGTGAACAAGATATAAAGGCTAACAAAGGATTTTGAATGGCGCATTGTTAAATTATCTGCAGTTTTGTAACAAGCTGACAAAAAGACAAGAAGAAGAAACACAGATTCACAATGTGCATCATGATTTGGGGGTATTCAAGAGAAAAAGAAAATAATCTGTAGCTGGAAATTATAGCCACAGAGAATGCATTACCACATTACCCCTCTTTGATCTCCTTGTACAATTTCTGCCTAAAGTCGTAACTAGAGCTGTGTGAACTCTGTGGGCTTTGGTTTCAGAAAGCATCATAAACTGAATGCTGCAGTGTGGTACAAAAGAGCTAGGAACAATTCATTTTCCAACTGTTCCTTGGGTTATTCTTCAGAGATTAATTCATAACAGAATTATGCACATCCTACCATTACCTGGAGTAACATGTAAGATAAGTGATTATCATATTGTTTTCTGCATTCACCAAGCTCAATCTACATGTCAATCATTTTGCTTACAGAGATAGCTGATGTGAGAGATGAATTAATCAGTCTACATTGATCTCTTGCATTTATTAAGTGGAAAGTCCAGTGTCACCATCATTCTGTAATTACTGTCATACCCATGTTCATACAAATTTATATTTGTACAGAATCTTCCCTAATATAATATTTCTTTATTGTCACTCATATACGTTTTTTGAACATGTTTGATCTGAGAGATGCAATATAAATTCTCAGAAAGCTAATTTCATTTATTTATTTACTCTATTTATACCCTTCCCTTCTCACCCCAAAGGGCAACTTACAATAGTCAACAATTCAGTGCCACTTAACAGACGTACAATAAAAAATATACATTAAAAAACCTTAAAATTAAAAAAAAGAACATTAAAACCAATTATTATTATTACAGTAGAGTCTCGCTTATCCAATGTTCCGTATTATCTAATGTAATTTACTTTTAGTAGTCAATGTTTTTGTGGTCAATATTTTAAATATATTGTGATCTTTTGGTGCTAAATTCATAAATATTGTAGTTACTATATATAGTAATGTTACCGTGTTTTAATAGCAGATTCCCAGATTAGCTTAGTGTTTACACCTTATTTTATTTTTTTGGTTGTTTAATATTTAATACTAATTTTACTTAAGTGATATTTGTCTTCACTGTTCTAATGTAGCACAAATCCTATGTAAAATCATACTACCTGTTTTTGACATTAATATTGAAATCTGAAATATATACAGAAAGTCTCAACTGCTTTTTCTGTTGATTTGTTGTAAAACATGATGTTTTGGTGCTTAATTTGTAAAATCATAACATAATTTGACATTTAATAGGTTTTTCCTTAATCCCTCCTTATTATCCAACATTTTTGATTATCAATGTTCTGCCGGCCCATTTATGTTGGATAAGTGAGACTCTACTGTAATTGTATTCTCGTTTACATTTTAGTAAAACTGCCTTTCATTAATGTATTTATTTCCCACCTTTATCCCAAAAGGACCCAAGATGAATTATGGTAAAAGTTTTTTTAAAAAAAACCCATTAAATCAATATATAATGTGTTATATATATATATATATATATATATATATATATATATATATATATATATATAAAACTGACCATTTCAAATTGTATAAAATATATAAAAATATAAGATAAAGATAAAGAACTCCCACTAAAAGATCCTTCTACCACCCCCAGTTGAATAGCAAAGGCCTGTTTTCAAGCAAGAAAAGAGAACAAAGAGGGAGCCAACCAGGCATCAAATGAGATGGATTTTCAGAATGTGGGTGCAAACACCAAGAAAGCTCTCTCCTGTTTCCTCACTAGATGTACCTATAAGCCAAATTTGATTGGTTCACTTCAAAATCATAGAATTATAGAATTGAATTATATATCATAGAATTATAGAATTGAAAGAGACCACAAGGGCCATCTGGTCAATCCCCTACCATGCAGGAATACCAAATTAAAACACTCCTGACAAATGGACATCCAGCCACATCTTTAAAACCACAAGAGAAATAGACTCCACTACATTCCCAGGCAGAATATTCCATTGAGGAATAGCTCTTACCATCAGGAAGCTTTTCCTAAAGTTTAGGAGGGAACTCTTTTTTCTTGGAATTTGAATCTATTGCTCCATGTCCTGGTCTCTAAGGCAGAAAAAAACAAAGCTTGCCTCCTACTCAATGTGACATTTAACTTGTGACAAGTAAAATTGAATTGAATTCTTGTAAAAGCAATAGTGAATTTCTTTCAGCAAATGAATTATCTCACATGAAAATGTCTGGTTTCTGCTAGTTATATTTACACAGCATTGTTTCATTTCAAGCCTTTATTGTATTTTATTACCAGTAGTTTCATTAAAGAAGCTGCAAATTGATTGTGCGGAAGAGAGATGTCAACTAGGCTTGTACATTTTGGTTGAACTTCACTCAGTTTCTGCTGGCCGGATACTGGTAGAACCCTGTGTCCATTTTCATGTGCCTCCAGGAAACGGGCAGGTAGCTGGATAGCCATTTTCATGACATAGCCAGAAAATATGGCCAGATCCAGCCCACTGGCGGCAATGGGGAGGGCTCCTCAGTCTACCCTTCCTGTCAATTTAGGCAATTGCGTTGTTTGTCCATATATCCTTCATTAAGACCTGGATTTAAAAGCATCAAAGTTAAGATACCACTCTTTCAGCTATCCTTTCCCCTTTGGTCTGTAGAAGACACCTGGATTTAAAGAAAGGGCTTAAGATACCACTCCTTCTGTGATCCTTTCCCTTTGTTCTGTAGAGGACACCTGGGTTTAAAGAAAGGGCTTAAGATATCACTTTTTCTGCAATCCTTTCCCTTTAGTCTATAGAGCAGACCTGGGTTTAATGCTTCATTAAAGCTGTTTCTGTTCTAGAGGAGACAGGTGCTGGAGGTGCGTGAGCTCCCTCCCTGGATGCAGCTTTCCAAGACATTTTAAGGAGGGTTCCCATTTACCAGGGAAAGTAGAGTGATGACCTGGAGCTATCCTACCCTGGCCTTCCTTTTTAAAAGCTCTCTCTTTTATCTTGATTTGTACTGCAGGCCCTGCCTGGAGTGATGCCTCCCCCCCCCCATGCCTTTCTGCTTTGGGTTTGATGCTTCCTTAAAGCTGTTTCTATTTTCTAATCTAGAGGAGAGGTAACTAGATGGTAGTAGTTTTCTGAGACTGAGGCTTTTCTTTTTGTTTGCTGGGATTATGATTATTAATAATTGTTGTTATCTTTTAGAAGTATTTTCTGAAGGAGGGGAGGGGAGGAGAAAAAGAAGCTAAAAGGATAACTCTCTAAGTGCCCAAATACGCGAGTGCACCCCACCCACCCATCCCACACGTTTCCAACTCCCAGTCAGTCCCACTAAATAAAAGCAATCAAGAAAATAAAGGAAAATCAAAAAATTAAAGAGAGAGGTCAAGCCAGAAGCCAAGTCAAAAAATACATTGAAACTGTCGCACCTCAGGTTAGCTTCACCTTGCTATATACACCAAACTGTACACAGGTTGAAGTCTTTTTTTAGTTTATTAGAAAATAGAAGATAAATGTTCTTTAAAAGGGAAAAGTAAAGTTTCAAAAATTGGTTACAAAATAAAGCCATAGAGAATAAATCCAGAAATCACGAGGAATAAACAAGGTCCCAATAGAGCATGGCAAAGTCCCAAGAACATGAACACAAAAGCTGCAAGGTAATCCAGGAAAATGAGATCTTGCTTCTTGGTTGAACAAAAGTTGCTTTGACAAAGGTTTGTCTCCAAACACATTGCTTTAATACCCTTTGCAAAGCATGAAAGCATTTTGCATGCCTCTAGCCTCCCTCTTGTTTGCAATTCTCACACTCCTCCGAACCCTGAATTCCAAACGGTCAGCTTGATCTAAGGAACCTGTTTTGTCAAGGTCAGCCTGCTTGTTAGTTTGCTGAGCCTCATTATCAGACTGAGAACTGTCCTCCTTTTCCAAGTCCATTTGCACCTGGCTAGTTTCAGTATCAACAACATCATTCCTTGCTGTGGGAAAATGAACTTGCACTCCCTCTTCCTCATCTTCTACAACAGGGACATTTTGAATCAGAGTCAATCTGAGGTTCCAGCTGAGTCACAACAGAAGCCAGGAAGTAAATGTGATGCCAAATTGGGAGGGGGGGGGAGAGAGGAGCTGGGATCGGCTGCCATGTGGTTCCACTGAGGATGGGAAATTGGGACTTCTAGACCCTACCCATTATGGCCATTTGGCCAAGCCAAACAAGCTGGATTGTCAAAGGGAACTGACCACTCCGAATCCATGACCAAACCTAATGTCAACTATTTTGCTCATAACAATCTGTGTAAAGGAACAACTGCATTAAGCAAAGCAGGTCCAGATCTAATCCATGCCCAGACTGGAAATGACCTGACAAATTTGAGTTATGTGATATAGAAAAAATGGTATATAGATCAAATAAACAAATAAAAATCCATAACCGACACATAGAAAGGAATGTTTGGTTGAACAGATAAAAATACCTGAAGGGTGATCTTTTCATTCTTTATGCTTGAAACATTATCCAAGATTCACCTGTCATATTACTGGTTGTAGTGGCTGGCCAGCATGTCTCTTAGGATAATCCCTTGGAAGAAGAACCATTACCAAATGGCACAGTACATGACTTGCACACAAAGTGTTTTCATTCCAAAAAATCAGCATTTCCAATTACTCTGATAAGATAGTGGATGGTATGGAAGATTCTGGACCAAACAAAGAAGACCATATTAGGCAAGACTGATATATAACCTGGCTTATTTCAGGTAGCTTCCTATTTTAAAAATATTAAAAGTGCCAGGAGACTATGGTCTGCATTGTATTTGATGCTGATATTCATCCTGCTGGAATCACTGCTTTGATCAAGCATTCTCTTTATGCTCTTGATTTGTTGTAATTATTTCTGACAATTTAGCCAATAATGTTTCACTTCACCAAAAGGTAGAAAATTCCCCATAGATGCTGCTACAAACAATCCAAATATAATACCAAAATTATAGTGAAGAGAATCAGGTAAATGATTGATGTAAATGCTATTATTTTCAGAATGCAATACTTGCCAACAAAAAGACTATTAAACCATTCTGTGAAGTCAACACTCAAAACTCCACAGTTTAAGAGACCTCTGTGGTCTTAATAACAAAACACTATATCAAAACATTGATTTATTTTAGACAGAATCTTGTCAGTAGGGAACCTCCTGAAAATCAATAACACAAAGGTTTATTAAATTATCAAAAGTGATCAAACTTTATCTTGAACTGCATTTTGACCTATTAGTTTTGTCTTTTTTATTTATTAAGAAAGGGATTTATTGGGTATATAATCTGACTTAAAACAGTTCAATTCTTTTTATATGGGTTTTAAGAAAAACAATTCTGAGTATTTGTTTTCAGTTCATGTTGTAAGGGATGTATTCCAACTGTGTAGATAAAATGTTTGCTAGTAATCTCTCTCACTCACCCCCTTCTTGTAGGGCTTAATTTTAAAGTCCTTCCAACAGTGCACTGGGTGGGTTTTGGATTGCCAGGAGCCATGCTTGTACTGCTGTGAACATGGCAGCTATAATAAAATGCTCCCCATGCACACAATACAAGACAACTTATGATGCTCTACAATGAACCAGCAATCATAGAAAATAGCAGTGAGGGGCTATTCAGAAATAGCTAAGTGCAAATCTCAGTCAAGCTTAATGTAATGAAAAGAGAAAGGATTTTACTTCTTGATTTACATTCCCACACAAATGAGGCAGTCCTTATGCTCTCTCACAAATTGTTGCAAAGAGATTGCTGCTAAAATATAAAAGCCATGTATCAAACTGTTTTTTTAAGAAATATTTATTCAGCGTGAGATGCTGATTTTAAGATGAGATGATGCACGGACCCTTGTCATTATAGTGGCAATATGCTGGCAGGTGGGAGAATAAATCTCATTGGGAAATTCACTCAGACTCATATGTATATATGTGTGTGCGTGCGTGTGTATCTATCTTTATTTAGCAACACAAATATTTATAATATAGAAACACACATAAGGCTATACACACAAATAACAAATAAAGCAACTACAATAACATATGTGACCTTTTTTCCAGATATAGGTAAATGAAACTGTGCATATCGGACCTGTGGATCCAGGGGTGGTACTGTAATTCCCCCCCCCCCCCGATGGATTGTCACCTTTCTGTGGTGAGGGGGCTTGCATGTTCCAATGAACCTGCGGGCACAACCACTGGAGTCATGCACTCCCAGGAGGGGCCACAGGGGAGGATCCAGACCAAGAGCAATCTGAAGACCCTAAGACCTCAACAGTGGAGCAGGCGGAGGATAATATGGTACATGTTACAACGGCTGTGAAGGTGAAAGAAGGCTGCAACAGACTGAGAAGCCACTGTCGTTGTGTTAATCACACCACTGCTGGGACCTCACTCTGTGAAGACTGTGTGTTGACCGGCCATGTACCAACCTCCACACATTAAAAAAAATCACGTACAGGTGTCCTCCAAGAAAAATAAAAACAAAGCAACAAAAGTCCCATGGCGATCAGCGAGTGGCAACAGGAGCAGGACTGTAAAATATGGAAGCCCCTAGTCACAGACTGGCACATGGGTGGTGGATATGGACTCAGTCATTCTACTTCAAGGTCTGAGGCAGTTGAGTAGCCCGGTAGCTGTATCCATGTCTGAGCAGCCCTTTTTAGGATCCGCTCTGCTCACCCCACATGGGGAAGGGGTTAGAAAAGGTGCCCTATATATAGTGTGCCTCTCTTATCCCTGACTAGACTGCCACATCCAGAGGGGTCACCACTCTGCGGCCAAAACAGAAAAATGAACTTTGGAAAGCGGAACGTACAGACACTGTTGGATAACACTAACAGTGAACGCCCCAAATGCAGGACTGCTATCATTGCAAGGGAGCTGGGATGCTTTAACATCGACATAGCAGCTCTTCAGGAGACCTGGAGAGCAGGAGAGGGACAGCTGAAGGAAGAAAAAGGAGGCTACACCTTCTTCTGGAAGGGACTGCCTGAAGAAGAGCGAAGAATACACGGAGTTGGCTTTGCTATTAGAAATTTATTTATTTATTTATTACAACATTTATATCCCGCCCTCCTCACTCGAGAAGGGACTCAGGGCGGCTTACAATAAACACACATATAAAAATTATACAATATACTATAAATCAGATTAAAAATTATTAACTTACATCAACATTCATAAAAACATTCTAAAATGCAAATGGGCGTGTTCAAGTTCAAAAGACTGGGTCTGTCAATTGAGTTCTGGTGTACAAATAATAATTAGCGCTACTGATTCTTATTCGAAAGCCTGGCCCCACAACCAAGTTTTAACCTTCCTACGGAAGGATAGGAGGGCGGGAGCCTGCCTGACTTCACTGGGGAGGGCGTTCCATAGGCGGGGAGCCACTACTGAAAAAGCCCTGTCTCTCGTCCCTGCCAGCCGCACCTGTGAGGCTGACGGGACCGTGAGCAGGGCCTCATCTGATGATCTTAAGCTTTGAAATGGGTCGTAGCGGGAGACACGTTCGGACAGATAAGCTGGGCCGGAACCGTTTAGAGCTTTATAGGCTAAAGCCAGCACCTTGAATTGTGCTCGGTAGCTAATCGCCAGCCAGTGGTGACCTGGTGAAGCACCTGACTGATGCACCCATTGGCATTAACGAACAACTCTCAACCCTCCAAATTAACCTTGACAAAAACCAACAGGCAACCATAATAAGTGCCTACGCACCAACACTAGATGCTGATGAAGACATCAAGTAAAATTTTTATTGTCAGCTGAACACCATCCTATCGGAGATACCTATGGAGGACAAAATCATCCTCCTGGGGGACTTCAATGCAAGAGTTGGACGGGACTCCGACCTGTGGCCATGGATCATAGGAAAAGACGGGGTCGGAAACAGCAACTAGAATGGCATCTTGCTTCTCACCAAATGCAGAGAGCACAATCTTCTCATCACCAACACGCTCTTCCACCAGTAAAACAAGCTCAAGACATCATGGAAGCACCCCCGGTCAAAGCATTGGCACCTCTTGGACTATGTAATTACATGTGCTAGAGACTGTCGCAATGTGCTTCTCACAAGAGCCAATGCAGGTACTGATGACAGCTGGACAGACCACAGTTTAATCCGAACCACAATGGCTATCAAGATCACCCAAAACGCAGACTCCAAGGAAGAAAAATAAGATGCAAAATGAACACCCAAGCCCTTCAGGAGCCCTCCAAATGAGCCCTTCTCCAAACAACAATCAAGGATCATCTACCCATAGAACACCCTGAAAATGTTGAGGAACATTGGAACAAACTGAAGACCGCCATCATCACAGCCTGTGAAGAAACCACTACCAGAACCTTCTGAATCACAGCTCCAATGTGGCCAAAGAGGCCCTCTCAAAAATCCCGCAAAAGCAAACCAGGGATGAGCTTGCAGCACTGCCTAGTTTGAAAGAAGTTGGCAATGGCATCAGCCAACAAAAAAAATAACAAAGCCAGCTGACCTGATAGGATCCCTGCTGAAATCTTCAAAGAGGTAGGACCTGAGATGATACAACAACTCCACAAGCTCATTGAAAAAGTGTGGGTGACCGAGAAAATCCCAGCAGACTTCAAGGATGCCACCATCATCAACCTTTTCAAGAAAGGGGATAAAACAGATTGTCGAAACTATTGAGGTATCTTCTTTCTAACTTTCGCTGGGAACACCCTCCAAGAATCCTTGCAAACCGCCTTTTTCCTGTCTCAGAAGACACCCTCCCAGAATCCCAGAATGGGTTCCATCCCTCCAAAGGAACAGTGGACATGATCTTCACTGTACGACAGCTCCAAGAAAAATGCAGGGAACAAAACCAACCTCTGTACATGGCATTCATTGACCTTGCAAAGGCGTTCGACAGTGAATTGCAGTGCTCTCTGGACAATCTTCCAAAAAATCAAGTGCCCTGACAAATTTGTGAACAACCTGTGGCTCCTCCATGATGACATGATGGCAACAGTCGTGGACAGCAATGGCTCCCAAAGTGACCCATTTAGGGTGGAATAAGGTGTCAAACAGGTATGTGTCATTGTCCCAACCTTATTTTCCATTTTCAGCACTATGATAGGAGCCTCCGGTGGCATAGTGGGTTAAGGCTTCATGACTTGAAGGTTGGGTTGCTGACCTGAAGGCTGCCAGGTTCGAATCCAACCCGGGGAGAGCATGGTTGAGCTCCCTCTATCAGCTCCAGCTCCATGCGGGGACATGAGAGAAGCCTCCCACAAGGATGGCAAAAACTTCAAAAAAAAATCCAGGCATCCCCTGGGCAACATCCTTGCAGACAGCCAATTCTCTCACACCAGAAGCGACTTGCGGTTTCTCAAGTCGCTCCTGACACACACAAAAAAGTGCTATGATACTTCACCTTGTTGATGGGAAGCTTCCCACCAGAGTGGAAATCATCTATTGGACAGATGGTGTTGTGACTGCACCTTCGGGGATTATGGTTGATGGTGATGGGATTAGAAGAGGAAGAAAAAACCCTCGTGATGAGGGTTCATTGGAGGAGTTGCGCAGGAAACGGATTAGAGAGCTCAATGGGGAATCTTCTGAGGAAGATTCAGATGGGGAGTTTTGGGAAGAAATGGATGCTGAGGAACAGGTGGTGGCTGGGGAAGTGGGCACTGAATGGGCACAGCCACCGGAGATGTCTGGGGATTTGGGGCCTATGGATACTACTGAACCTGGGGTGTCTGCAGGAGCAGATCCCACTTGGGATGCTTGGAGAAGGGAGGATGGTTCTTTAAGTGTTCATGGGGCTAAGTATGGGCAGGATGATTGGGACTCCGACAAACTATTAGGCACTCCTGATCCACGAGCTCTAGCTGTGTGGAGTTCGGACTCTGAGTAAGATCCGGGACACCTGGTGTTTGGGTGTGAGTGTTTGGTCACCCAAGAGGAAGGGGAATAAAATGGGAATGTTTGGCCACTTCACTTTGCGTGTGGCAAGATGTTGCTGAGGCGCCATTGGGATTTCTGTGCATTCATGAAGACTGGACTGCGACTGTGCTTCTGATCTGCTGTTACCATAGTTGCTTGGCTCTTTGTGCCTTTTCATGGACCTGGTTTTGATGACTGCACCCTCTTCGGACCCTGGATTGGAATTTGACCTTGCTTCTGTCTTCGCCCTTTGATTGATGACTACTCTCGGCTTTTGTCTACTGGCTTGCCCTCCAGATTTCGCTGCTGTCTCCTGACCTGACCTTGGATCCTCCTGACGACGTCTCTTCACCCTCCTCTTGGAGCTCTTGGCTTTATCTGCAACGTGGAAGTAGTTTACTGCATTTCTAGTTTCTTTGTTTTCAAACAAGTTTGGTGTTTTCTTTTGGGAACTGTTCCTTTAAATCCACAGAGCTGGCTGGCTGTTACAGAAAGGGCTTGGACCCAAAAGTGCCATTTGCAATAGTTCTAAATCTGTTTTGCTTTGTTTTCCTGCTTGGAGTTCTGGATTTAAGTTACTCTTTGCAGCTCTTGGAAGGTTTCAAGTTCTTGTTTGTTGTGACTATCTTTTAGAAGCCAACTCAATTTGTTTTCTAAGCTGAACTAAAGCGTCTTTTGAGTTTTATTTGAATGCCTGTGTGGATAAATAGCTTGGCTTGTTAAGACATACTTTTGAGTTATATTTTTGTTCGGACTGCTCTTGAAACACTGATAGGGAAGTGTTTCAAGATATCTACTGTGTTTATGTTTACTTTTTGGCATATCTCCTGAATAAACTGTTTTGTTCGTCAATTGGCGTCTGACTCTTGACAGATGGCAAGCTATTTAACCTCAGCAGACTGAAAGCCAAAACCAAGGTCACCACAACATCTATTATAGAACTCCAATATGCCGATGAAAACGTAGTATGTGCGCATTTAGAAGAAGTCCTACCAGTCACTCTAAACACCTTTGCAGAAGCATATGAGAAGCTCAGCCTCTCATTGAACATTGAGAAAACCAAAGTGCTCTTCCAACAGGCACCAGCTAATCCCTCTTCAATGCTAGGAATACAGCTTAAGGGTGAAACATTAGAAAATGTTGACCATTTCTGCTACCTTGGCAGCCACCTCTCCACAAAAGTCAACATTGACACTGAAATACAATACTGCTTGAGCTCTCCGCGTGCTGGATTTTTCCAAATGAAGCAGAGAGTGTTTGATGATCGGGATATCCATAGAGATACCAAGGTGCTCATCTATAAAGCCATTGTCCTCCCAACACTGCTCTATGTCTGCGAAATGTGGATGGTCTACAGACGTCACACTCAACTCCTGGAGTGTTTCCTTCAGTGCTGCCTCAGAAAAATCCTGCAAATCTCTTGGGAAGACAGGCAGACAAATGCCAGCGTGCTGGAAGAAGCAAAGACCACCAGCATTGAAGCGATGCTCCTATTGTCTGAATGCCTGATCACTGTCTCCCAAAGCAGATACTCTACTCCCAACTCAAGAACAGAAATCGGAATGTTGGTGGGCAGGAAAAGAGATTTAAAGATGGGCTTAAAGTCAACCTTAAGAACTGTGGCATAGACACTGAGAACTGAGAAGCCCTGGCTGTTGAGCACTCTAATTGGAGATCAGCTGTGACCAGCAGTTCTGTGGAGTTTGAAAAGGCATGAATGGAGGGCTTAAGAGAGAAACGGGCCAAGAGGAAGGCACGTCAAGCCAACCCTGACCGGGACCGCTCGATGGTAGGCCCAGCAACCAGGGCCTACAAGCCATTGAGTGCTCAGTGCTCTTAGGCCCGGCTCACAAGGCCTACAATCGGACGCTCAATTGTAGGTCCTAGCTGCCGGCCCTACCATCAACTGTAGGCCCAGCTCACAGGGCCTAGCACTTTGCCGCCCAAGGCCTGAATTTTTTTTATTATTATTATTGGACATTGGATGGAAAAGTCCACTTGTATAAGCAACCATTTCCGTAAGCAGTGGATAGAAATGGAAATGGGGCCATACGACTGAGATAAACACAAATGGTAAGCAATTTCATATACATGTGAAACTCTAGTTTTACCTTTGTCTTCCTCCGAAACTGAAAGAGTATGCCTTGTTCAAAGTCGTTCAGTGGGTTTCTGTTACTAAGTGGGGATTTGAATCCTGGTCTCCCTATATCGTGTTAATATTCCTACATTTGCCAGGGGACAAGAAAGAAGAAGAATGCAGTCACTGAGTCAGAATAATGTGTCCATTTAACAAGACAGAAACTCTCCAGCTGTAAGGAGGGAGGGAAAAAAATGTATCTAATGTGCCATATGTAGCCCCCAATCTAGACTCTTTTTCTTTTTTTAAATCATCTTTAACCAAAAAAACAAACAAACCCCTAAATAGAATAATTTCACTATGTCTTGACCACACTCTGTGCTGCTTTCAATCCCAGAGAACCAATGAGGAAACCAGACATCAAAAAACAAACCAAAAAATATCAGAAGCCCTCAGGAGTCCAAAACATGGTGACAAAGTAGTTAAATATAAAATGTTTAAACATTTTTAGAAGTAGGGATGGGGAGATATACTGAACATAGAGGCCAATGCAAGCACAAACCTTCTGCTTGCATACCCATCACACCTTGAGGTAGAATCGCCTGCACAAAATCTTCTCTTAATCTCATACATAAAATTCTTTTAACCTGGAGAAATCTGGAAGTGAAACTAGAATTCTATATATTCAAATCATGTACCACTAAGCTATGACTTTTCCAAAAGTTTCATAAAGAAGCAAGGGGGTTACAAGCATGCAGAATAGTTGTGTCTACACATCTCTTAGGTATAGCTTATCCGCCAGTAATCACTACAACAAGTAAATGACTGTGTCTTCGGAATGTACATTTTAATCTTGGGAAGAATAGAATATCCCAGCTCAAGCCCATGTACATATTTTTAATTATTGCAAACATGATTTCAATCTCATGGCTGAGTAGTTGGTATATGCAGTGCAAAATAATGGTTACCCACAGTGAATAATTTAGCTGAACATCATAAAAGATGCTTTCTGGAGAATATCCTTTGTAATGCATAAAATCATCACACTGCTTCACTCCACACTTTTCTATTGTAAATGTTCACCTTCCAAGGTTAATACGCTTTTTAAGATTCTGGACGAGAACATCAATGTTAGTTTGTAGAGACCATGGCAATTGCTGAAGGGATGTACTGCTGGCAAACTATTGACTTTACAGGTTGTGTTCCTTTTTAAATACTGTTTGTATTTCATTTAAACTTTCACCCAGAATTTTCTTGCAATACATTTGCAACAACCAGACTAAACGATTTCTTCTTACTATGAGGGAGAAAGATCAGAATAAAGCCAATTGTTTTATACCACCCATTCTTCATTAAATTACCATTTTCAGAAAGACAAGGCACTTTAAGCCAGGATCTTGCTAGCAACTATGGGAGCATCCAGACAGCACACAAAATGCATGAGCTCCCGCATTTTTACGTGTAATTTTACACGTAACCTGGATCTTTCCAACTGTGGGTGCTGTGTGGATTGGACCTGGGAATCGTATCACTCAACTTCTGTTCCCAATCTACATAGCTGTCTCGAGATTTTTGATCTCCTGGAGCCCTAAAAAACCGACACCCCCACCCTCTACTAATCCCCCCCCCAGAAAAACCTTAAACAGAAACAACTTATTTAGTCAGAATTTCCCTGCTGCCAGCCCTCTCCTGATGCATAGAAATGACATGCCAGGAGAAGGGGAGAGGAGGAGGAAAATCACTCTTGGCCCCCCTTCTCCTGGAGTGTCATTTCTACATGCCAAGAGAGGGCTAGAAGCAGGGAAATGCCAGCTGGATAATTTATTTATTTCTTTTTAAGGATTTTCTGGGGGAGGGGTTTGTGTCCGGGAGGACACCCTCCCCCAGGAAAGCACGGATGTTGGGCCAGTGTGTGGAGTGTAATATGGGCCCAATTGGTTTTTTAAAAACCCGATTGGGCCTGAATTAAAGTCCTGTCTGGAACTGCTCTTATACAGGTGTCACTCTTGATTATGTGAATAGAAGCAAGCATTGAAGCAAGAGGAAACCTGCATCTAGGGAGAACATCTGTGTGCTACCCACTGGGGAAGGAGGTTTATACTCTACCAGCACTGAAACAGGATCTTGGCAATGTGTGGCTAGAATACTGACACTGTCAGGATTGATTTGACTGTATATTTCTGCATGGAAGGAGTTTGGACTAGATAGCCCTTGTGGTCTCTTCTAATTCTACTAATGTCATTTACTATTTGTTAGTTTTTGCTATTCTCTCTTCCCACATTAATTAGTCTGAGTTTGTCCTCTATTTTGTCATTTGTAATTCTGGTCTCTCCTCATTGTTTAAAGAGCACATGTTACAGGACGTTTCAACATGACATGTTATGAAACGTTAATTTTTGTAAGTAACCCTATGTCCCATGTTTATATAAAGAAGACTAAGGCTGATTTATTTTTTGCTAGATTTGGAGGGTGGGAGCAGAATGTTGTGGAGATGGTTGTTACTCAATGTCTATCAGCAAATACGAATTACTCTGATGGTGAGGTACTCTACTATTTCCCACTGTCAGAACCTGGAAGCTTTTTGGAATTAAGACATGCTCACAATTAAATTCACTAGAAACAAAGTCTTTATTTCCTTCTTTCCAGAATTTAAGAAAGTCAGATTCTCTCCTATTCCCTAGTATATATCAAGAAACTAATCCCCACCACTCTCCTGGTCAGAATGTGCTCTCACAGTTTCTATTTTCAATTCCCAAAACACAAGCTCTACTTTCGATTCTCAAAACGTTTATCTATGTTACATTCCCCATCTCCTACCCAAACTCCCCCTTTTGCCAGCATGGCCTTCATGTCAGGATGAACTGACACAAACATCCTTCAATAGTTTTAAATTATTTTTTTATTACTATTATACTTTGTTCAATTGCATTTTAATTTTTATGAATAATTTTATTAAAATACTTTATAACATATATTAAGAAAAAAAATAGTAGTGTATGGCAAAGGGGATAAGGGTGGGTGGGAGGGTAATGACTAATAGAAAGAAAAAGAAAAGAGGAAAAGAATATATATATATATATATATATATATATATATATATATATATATTCTTTTCCTCTTTTCTTTTATATATATACACACACACACACACACACACTAGCTGTGCCCGGCCACGCGTTGCTGTGGCGAAGTATGGTGGTATGGGAAATAAAGTATTGAGGAATTGGTGGTAGTTAAGGTAAAGGGTAAAGGTTTCCCCTGACGTTAAGTCCAGTCATGTCTGACTCAGGGGGTTGGTGCTCATCTCCATTTCTAAGCCGAAAAGCCGGCGTTGTCCGTAGACTCCTCCAAGGTCATGTGGGATGACTGCATGGAGCGGCGTTACCTTCCCGCCGGAGCAGTACCTATTGAAGCACTCACATTTGCATGTTTTCGAACTTCTGGGTTGGCAGAAGCTGGAGCTAACAGTGGGGGCTCTCTCCGCTCCCCCAATTCAAACCTGTGGCCTTTCAGTCCAGAAGTTCAGCAGCTCAGCGCTTTAACACGCTGCGCCATCAGGGGATATTATTTCCTAAAGGTTGTGAATATACAATATTTCTGATTGGTTTTTTTTTGTTTGTTGGAGGCAAGTATGAATGCTGCAATTAGGAAAAATGATTAGGATGTAATGGCCTTGCAGCTTTAAAGCCTGGCTGTTTCCTCCCTGAGTGAATTTTTTGTTGGGAGGTGTTAGCTGGCCCTGATTGTTTCCTGTCTGGAATTCCCTTGTTTTCAGAGTGGTGTTGTTTGCGATATTTTATGTGCTTCTACTGTCTGTGGCCCTGAGAAAACAGGATTTGCCAGACTTTGATGATGGGAATACTTTGTTGGGAGGTGTTAGCTGGCCCTGATTGTTTCCTGTGTGGAATTCCCCTGTTTATTTACTGTCCTGGTTTTAGAGATTATATTGTTCTGCATTATTCTATCCCAGTAATTATTTCATATTAAAGAAGAATCTCACTTATCCAACATTCGCTTATACAACGTTCTGGATTATCCAACGCAGTCTGCCTTTTCATAATCAATGTTTTTGTAGTCAGTGTTTTAAATTCATTGTGATATTTTAGTGGTAAATTTGTAAATACAGTACAGTAGAGTCTCACTTATCCAACATAAACGGGCCGGCAGAACGTTGGATAAGCGAATATGTTGGATAATGAGGAATTAAGGATAACCCTATTAAACATCAAATTAAGTTATGATTTTACAAATTAAGCACCAAAACATCATGTTAGACAACAAATTTGTCAGAAAAAGTAGTTCAGTACACAGTAATGCTATATAGTAATTACTGTATTTATGAATTTAGCACCAAAATATCACGATATATTGAAAGCATTGACTACAAAAATGTGTTGGATAATCCAGAACGTTGGATAAGCGAGTGTTGGATAAGTGAGACTCTACTGTAAATACTACATAGCATTACTGCGCATGGAACTACTTTTTCTGTCAAATTTGTTGTATAATACGATGTTTTGGTGCTTAATTTGTATAACGATTACCTAATTTGATGTTTAATTGGCTTTTCCTGAATCCCTTCTTATTATCCAACATATTCACTTATCCTGCCGGCCTGTTTACGTTGGATAAGTGAGACTCTACTGTATATTTCTAATCTTATATTATCTGCTCAGAACTAGATTATCTGAGGCCCTTTCTTCACAGCTGTATAAAATGCACACTGAAGTGGATTATATGGTAGTGTGGAGTCAAGATAATCCAGTGCAAAGCAGATAATATAAGATTATAAATGGGTTATATAGCTGTGTGGAAGGGCCTTGAGTCTACACTGCCATATAATCCAGTGCAAATTAGATAATCTGTGGAAGAAGCCTAAGTGAGGCCTAAATTTGCCTGTCCCCTAACTGAATCCTGGCTGTCCTTTGGCTGAACTGGTTGCTAGGCAACCAAGTGGGCAGAGATTAGCCCTCTAAACTGGCAGCAATTGGATAAAAAAAATTATTGCTCTCCCTCTAATTAGGACTTTATTTTTCTTTTCTTTTTGTTGTATCAACCTTGAGGCGTGGATGATGGGTTGTGTTGTCAAATTTTGAGGTTGGGGGGCCTGTACTTTTGTTGTTTTGTGAATTGCCGTGATGCCATCACTCTTTTATATATATAGATATGACAAGGGAAAAAGGGTAGGGATGTGTGTAGAAGAAAAGTTGACTTCCATTTTTTCTCACAATCTGTTATCGTTGTCTTTCTCTCTCCTATTTATACTTCTTGCTATTTCCTCTTCTGGTTTCACTTCTGGAGAGCAATTTTTAGTTTTATATATCAGTCCCTTCCGTCCACTTTTTTCTTGTTTCATATATTGCATTAGTGGCGACCAATCTGTTGTTTTCTTTTTTCCTGGGATATCTTGACATAATAGTTGACTTAATTTGCCCATTGTCATTATATCTATTAATTCATTTATCTGTTGTTATATTTCTTTCATTCTCCATTTTTCAGCATAGGTTATTCTGGCTGCTGTTATAAAATAAGTAAATAATTTCTCTTTTTGGTTATTTATTTCAAAGTCTAATATTCCTAATAAAATATTCTGGCGTAAACTGAAATCTGATGTCCAATATTTTTCGGATTTTCCCCTGTATTTCTCTCCAATATTTCTTTGCTAATTTACAGGTCTACCAAATCTGAAAAGAAGTTCCCGTCTGTTCTTTGCATTTCCAACATTTATCTTTTAAAATTGGATAAAATGTTGATAATTTTTGTGCTGTGAAATACCATTGATACATAATCTTGTACCAATTTTCTTTAAGATCATATAAATATGTATATTTTAACTTTTTGTTCCAGAATTTTCTCATTGTTCTAGTTTTATGACATTTCCTATATTTGCAGCCTATTTCACCATGCAGTCCTTAACTTGTTCTTCCTCTGTTGACCACTCCAAGAGTATTCCATAAATTTTGGTAATTAATTTTGTCTCTGTATTAATTACTGTATTACAGAAGGTATGTATCTCCATCTTATATTTATCTATATTTTATCTATTTCTTTAATTTCTTCTTGTGATTTAAGTATGACTTCTCCATTTTGTTTACTTATTAAATGTTTATAGTAATCCAGCTATTTTGGCTTTATTCTCTCTTGTGTAGGGCCTCTATGAGATCATTCTATCATTTTGGATACATTCTATTCTTGTATTTCTCCCAAAATGTTATCAATGACGCTCTAATAAAATGATTTCTAAAATTTGTAATCTAGTATTTCAACAGCCTTACCACAGTAGCTTAATCTGAGTTTCACTTAGGTAAGTATATGCTAAATCCAAAGGAAGCTGCTTTGAAGGAGAATTCAGAAAGACTCATAGATTTGTGATCTTTTTTGCAACCTTAGTTTTTGACATGCAATATTTCAGTTAAACAAAAAATCTTCCAAAACAAGATGAGGTAGATTTTCCCATTTGTTGCTTTCACCTGGGATGCCAGCAATATGAGTAAACTTCATAGGCTTTGTATTTTTCCTTCTGTGATAAGTTTTGAAATATAAAATTGAGTTTAAATGAAAATAAATACAGAATATATACCTGTCCTGATTGCTGATAGGAACCAAAGAACAATGGCAATACTAATGCAGACCTCTTTGCCTATCTAACCAAATTTGTTCTTAGTTACACTTTTGCAACTAAAATTAAATTTTAGAGCAGGGGTTCTCAAACTGTGCTCTGTAGAGCCCTTGGGGCTCTGTGGGTTATAGAGAGGGGCTCTACGGCACCATGCTTCTTCCTGCCTCCTCTTCTTTTCTCCTCCTGAGAAATGCAGAGAAATTAAAGTTTTGAGAGCCTGAAACAGCAACAGCAGCAGGAACGTCCTCCCAGGGCACAGACCCTGACTCTTTTCCTTGTAGCCCAGACCCTCCCCCACTTTCTTCCAAAACTCTATTCACTCCCATTGCTCAGGGGGTATTTTGATTGTATTTTTCCTGTATGGCATAAGGGGGTTGGACTAAATGGCCTCTGTGGTTTCTGCTATTATTATCTGATTATTATCATAACAAGATTAGTACACAGCAAACAAGATCATTATGCTGGCTGTTGTAATGGATTACATGTTGGACATTTCCCAAGTGTCTAGGACTATATGATGTATCAGCGAAAAATCCATGCAGATCCAAGTAGGGTAGCCTTTTGCAGCTGACTGATGGTAATTTTGTCAGTGCTGATTGTTTTTAAGTGCTGGCCAAGGTCTTTAGGCACTGCACCCAGTTCGATCATTAAATTCTCATATTGTGTCAGCTTTTCCAGTTGCTTCTAATTAATCCTTCATTTGCCTGGGATTGCAACATCGACGATCCATACTTAATTTTTTTCCATGATCATGAGGTCAGGAGTATTGTGCTCCACTAAAATACTGTTAAGTTTATATTCGTTAAAATTGGTCTTCATATTGAATATTGTACTGCTCTTTCTTTCCTTTTTTGCACTGTGTGAATTAGTTCACACAAACAATGCCCAGCCCATGCCTGATATATATACACTAGCTGTGCCCGGCCACACGTTGCTGTGGCATTGTCTGGTGGTGTTGGTGAGAAATTGTTGAGGTAGTGGTGGTATTGAATGTCTGTTGTATGGTTATCTTTATGTTTAGTATGCATTTGGTTGTTTGTGAACTGTGAAAGTGGTGAGGATAGAGGGGGGGTCTATGTCCCTGTGTAGTATTGTATAGTATTTATACGTTGTCCATGTGTTGTGAATGCTTGGATTGTGTCCTGCTCAGGGCCGGCCGGAGATATTTTTTGATGTGAAGCGGGGCTGCTGATTGCGGCCTGGAGGGACCTCCGCTGAAGTCTGGCCTGCTAGAAAAGGCCAGATGGGCGAGCGGGAGTAGTGTGGGAGGCGGGGCCAGCTCTGGCCCCGCCCCCCGCCCAGCGTGCCCTGGCCCCGCCTCCCACGCTGCGTGGGAGGCGGGGCCAGGGCACGCTGGGCGGGGGGCGGGGCCAACTCTGGCCCCGCCCCCCTCACTACTCCCGCTCGTCCGTCTGGCCTTTTCTAGCAGGCCAGACTTCAGCGGAGGTCCCTCCAGGCCGCGATTGCGGCCTGGAGGGACCTCCGCTGAAGTCTGGCCTGCTAGAAAAGGCCAGACGGGCGAGCGGGAGTAGCGTGGGAGGCGGAGCCAGCTCTGATGCCGCTCCCCCCCCCCCGCCCAGCGTGCCCTGGCCCCGCCTCCCACGCTGCGTGGGAGGCAGGGCCAAGGCACGCTGGGCGGGGGGGGGGGGCGGCATCAGAGCTGGCTCCGCCTCCCACTCTACTCCCGCTCGCCCGTCTGGCCTTTTCTAGCAGGCCAGACTGCAGCGGAGGTCCCTGCAGGCCGCGATTGCGGCCTGCAGGGACCTCTGCTGAAGTCTGGCCTGCTAGAAAAGACCAGACGGGCCAGGGCGCACTGGGCGGGAGGCGGGGCACCGTCAGGGCGGTGCCCCGCCTCCCGCCCAGCCTGACGGCGCCCCCCCGGGCCTGCGCCCGAGGCGGCGGCGTCAGGTGCCTCAATAGTGGGGCCGGCCCTGGTCCTGCTGCATAGTAGAAAGGGTTGGGCTGGATGGCCCTTAGGGATCTCCAAACTCTTGGATTCTATGCTTCTATTATTATTATTATTATTATTATTATTATTATTATTATTATTATTATTGTTGTTTAGAGGCTGGATGGCCATCTGTCAAGAGTGTTTGGATTGTATCCTCCTGCATGGTAGAAGGAAGTTGATCTGGATGATCCTTAGGGGTCACTCCAAGTCTTAGGATTGTATGATGTTTTTAGTAGTAGTAGTAGTATTGAGAGGCTGGGTGGCCATCTGTTGGGAGTGCTTGGATTGTGTCCTGCATGGCAGAATTGGGTTGGACTGGATAGCCTTTAGGGGTCGCCTAACTGTCTGATGCTATGATTCAATGTGTATTATTATTGTGCAGATATTGGATGGCCATCTGTCAGGAGTGGTTGGATTGTGTCCTCCTGCATGATATAAGGAAATTGAACTGGATGATCCTGAGGGGTATCTGCTAACCTTAGGATTGTATGATATTCTTCTTCTTCTTCTTCTTCTTCTTCTTCTTCTTCTTCTTCTTATTATTATTATTATTATTATTATTATTATTATTATTATTGAGAGGCTGGCTGGCCATCTGTTGTGAGTGCTTGGATTGTATCGTCCAGTGGCAGAGTTGGGTTGCACTGGATGGCCTTTAGGGGTCTCTCTTAACTATCTGATTCTATGATTCGATTTGTATTATTATTGTGCAGTTCTTGGATGGCCATCTGTCAGGAGTGCTTGATTTGTGTTGTCCTGCATGGAAGTTGAACTGGATGATCCTCAGGGGTGTCTCCTTACCTTATGATTGTATGATATTATTATTATTATTATTATTATTATTATTATTATTATTATTTATTGAGAGGCTGGGTGGCCATCTGTTGGGCGTGCTTGGATTGTGTCCTCCATGGCTGAATTGGGTTGGACTGGATTACCACAGTAATTATTTCATATTACAGTAGAATCTCACTTATCCAACATTCGCTTATCCAGTGTTCTGGATTATCCAACACAGTCTGCCTTTTAGTAGTCAATGTTTTTGTAATCAATGTTTTAAATTCATTGTGATATTTTGGTGCTACATTTGTAAATACAGTAATTACAACATAGCATTACTGAGTATTAAACTACTTTTTCTTTCAAATATGTTGTATAACATGAAGTTTGGTGCTTAATTTGTATAATCATTACGTAATTTGATGTTTAATAGGCTTTTTCTGAATCCCTTCTTATTATCCAACATATTCACTTATCCAACATTCTGCCGGCCTGTTTATGTTGGATAAGTGAGACTCTACTGTATATTTATAATCTTATATTATCTGTTTAGAACTGGATTATATGAGGCCCCTTCTACACAGCTGTATAAAATGCACACTGAAGTGAATTATCTGGCAGTGTGGATTCAAGATAATCCAGTTCAAAGCAGATAATATAAGATTATAAATGGGTAATATAGCTGTGTGGAAGGGCCTCTAGTCTACACTGCCATATAATCCAGTTAAAATCAGATAATCTGTGGAAAAGGCCTAAGTGAGGCCTAACTGTGCCTGTCCCCTGGGCTGAGTAGGTTGCTAGGAGACCAAGTGGGCAGAGCTTAGCCCACTTATTCCTGTCCCTCTAATTAGGACTTTATTTTTCTTTTGTTTTTGTTGTATCAACCTAGAGCCGTGGATGATGGGTTGTGTTGTCAAATTTCGAGGTTGGGAGGCCTGTAGTTTTGTTGTTTTGTCCGGTGCCCTGATTCCATCACTCTTTTATATATATAGATTATTATATATAATATAATATTTAATATATGTAAGCGTTTCTTGGGGCTCTATGAGAAAGTGCTCATGTCTGAAAAGTTTGATAACCCCTGGCCTAGAGGATCAGAATCAGTAGAAGTGCATCTTAATAATACTAAAAATTCCCTATATTATTCCTCTCTTCATTTGCACACAATCTTGAAAGATTGACGAACGCCAATAGGTTACCCCAGTCTTTCGACATTTGGAGTTTGAATAAACTTTACATTAATTGATTGCTCTAGGTTCAAAATTGTTCTTCTCAGATCTATTTTGAAGCACTCTTTGCACATTCAAAAACATATATAGCCTTTAAGCAGCTCAGCTTTAGAGTTCCAAATAAAGAAAAGATGCTACTAGAAATGGACTGAGAGGATGCTGTTTCTTTTCTCTTCCTACTGTGGACTTTCCATGAACAATTTGTCAGCTGACTAGAATACTATACTAGAAAGGCTTTTGTTCTGTTCTGTTGGAGTTTCTCATATGGTCTAATGTTCCTCAGATGCATTTAGAGACCTAAGTTACTGTAAAGATGAATGTTGCCAATTATACAGCCAAACAAATCAAGCTAAGGTAGATTTTCAATTTGTCAATAAAATCTTTTCATATTAAGCCATGATGTGATTCAACAATCCCTTCAAAATATTTTCTTTGAACGTATACAGTATATAAAGGAAAACTTTGTTTTTGTATCCAGAAACCTTTTCATATGTGATTTTAAAAGGAGGAGGAGGAGAAGGATAAAGAGATTAAACATCCATGCATCCCAATGGTGCCAGAATCTGTTGGGAGCAGCTAGATTACCACCCTTACCTTGCAGCTGTTTACACTGCCGTTTCACTTTTCCAATGCTTGGAAAGCCTGGAGATAGTACCTTGCCCTTGTAATTCTGAGCTTTGAGGTACCTACTGGGCATTAACATGGCAGTATTCAATACTCAGCATCTGTAAGACAACAGTCAGAATAATGAAACAATGCAAGAGAGTAGGGGTAATTGTTTTCCCCTACCTTCCACAATTACTTCATTGCTCCAGCTAATATCACTCCAAGCACCAAGCTATGAACACTGCTATTTATATGCCCAGTAGGCACATCAAAGCCCAGAATCCTTTGTCCCCAGACTGCCTGAGCCTTGAGAAAGTGAGGTAGCAGTGTAAACAGCCATAACCACTTCCCAAATAGGAAGCAACACAACTATTTGCACTGACTCACAATACAGACAAGTTCTGGAGTTTCCTCCAGCCCACTAAACTGTTAAATGGCTGGCTTAAATGACAGAGAATTTAGCAGTATCCTTGACAACCTTGTGGGTCAGACAGAAGACCTCCAGTGCTGAACAGGGCGACAATTTGCCCAGAGATATTTAAGGGGCTTTATTTTTTAATGACTTTTGCTGCTGTTCCCTGATCCTCCCCTATAACTGTTACTTGAGGAAGTTCCAAGACCACCCTGCTTTCTTCAGTGCTAAAAACCCATTTCCGCAGAGCTCAGTATATCCTATGGTCAGCCATAGGACCCAGTCACGTTTACCTCCCAGATCTGGAATTTGATATTGAAAATGTTCTGGCAGCAAGAATGTGCTGAGGGAGCAATGATGATATCGGCAAAGTTAGTACTGCATATAATAAAATTCACTTGAAGCACACCCCAAATATGCCCCAAATTCAATAAGTAAGGAAATTGGCATAGTCCTCCCATGAAAAATAGAAGATTCTCTCTTCTTATGACTTGGAAGAACAAAGAACAATCTTGGTTGCCTTCTCCATATTTTAAATGTAACCCATGCCTGAGGCAGAAAAAGATCACTACAGAGATACTTATATAATGAAATAGGAGAGGAGGAAGCATTCTATGGTCAGGTAGTCATCCACATGTATTTGTAAGTGGAAATCCCATTTCTTTGTTCCTTCTACTTGCTTTGAGACCTTTGCTGTTTCTTTCATCTGAATGTCACTGCACTTCACAGTGAAGACTTGAGTGACCTGAGTGATCTTATCAACAGAACTTACAGGATAGATACTGAATTCACAAAGCTCTAAAAATAAAGGGCATTTTAGAGCCACGTTTACAATCTATAGTCCAGTGCTTGCCTGTTATTGTTGGGTTGGATTTCTCTTGCTTTGTTTTTCTCTCTCTCTTTCACTTTTTTCAAGCAATTAATGATTCTGGTTTGCAAATACTGAGATATTGATCCTCTCAGTTTGCATGGGTCTAAGCTACATTTTCTTTCCTTGCTTCAGTGAAAGATATCAGCAAACCTTCAAATGGCTCAGTCAGCTTCCATCACATACAATAGAAACACCATGAGTTCTGCTATAGCAGCAAGTGCAGGTGGGAAGAAGTACAGCAGGTGGGAAGACAGTCAAAAAAGAAATGCACACACACTTAAGCTCCACAGCCCAAATAATACAGTTTTTAGAACTTTCCTCATGGAAATCAATTAATAGGAATGACAAATGAAAGTGATTTGCTGCCAATAATGGAGGATAAAAAGATCTCATAGAAAATTAAACCCTGCCTGATCATGCCCCTTCTACCTACGGTATGAATTGTTTTATAAATTTTGGTATCTAGCTTTTTTGCTTGTTGTTATCCCTCAAGTGCTACAACTTGAAAGATGAAAATCAATTAAAAGGTATGCCAAGACAAAAATGAACTGCTGTAATAAATTTATTAACCATGCTCTTTTCCACTGGGCATCCTTTTTATTAGAGCAGAGCCAAATATGTTTAACTGGCTTTGTTGTGTTCAGTTTCCTTCACAATTTCTTGTTTTAAAGATTCCCTTTGAATAGGGCTGCTAATAGCATTGGATAATGTTGGGCTCAGAATGAGAATTTAGTCAGGTCCCAATATGTGGATTGTTTTGTCACACCTCCACAATAGGGCTTCTGCTCACCAATTAAACTGAGAGCATTGGAAGTGTTTGTGCCTGTCGTAAACTTTATATTCTCCAGCTTTAATCCTAAATAAATGACAGCCATGTTGGTGGCCCATTATTCTCTCATTGTCCTGCTCATCATATTTTCCTCACTAAGCCCTATAGAAGTATGTCATTTGTAGTTTGGTGAGATATTAAGAGAGGGCTAGTGTTGTATTTCAGGTTATTGTTCAGAGAAGAATGATGAGCACTTCATCAAACTACAAATACCATGAACACATTGGAGACAACTATGGCAGCTAAGGTGATATCAACCTGCTTTTTTATTGTGTCAGAAGTGACTGCAAGTTGCTTCTGGTGTAAGACAATTGGCCATCTACAGACACTTTTTTTCCGTGTCAGGAGCAACTGGAGTGAGAGAATTGGCTGTCTGCAAGGACGTTGCCCAGGGGACGCCCAGATGTTTTGATATTTTTACCATCCTTGTGGGAGGCTTGTCTCATGTCCCCACATAGAGCTGGAGCTAATAGAGGGAGCTCATCCACACTCTCCCCGGGTGGGATTTGAACCTGGTAGCTTTCAGGTCAGCAACCCAACCTTCAAGTCACTTAGTTCACTAGCCATCTGGGGGGCTCCACGTTGTCATAGACACGTTACCCAGGGGACACCCAATGTGATAGCTGATAGGCATGTGCAATCCAAAAAAAATGGTTCTAAAATGTGTTCAAAAGTAGGGGGCATTGAATTCTGAATTTTGAAGATAAAAAGTTTGAAAGTTTACAAAACTTCCAAATCTTCATAAGTACTTCATTAATGGTGGTCGTGCTTACTCAATAAGGAAGACATCATTGCCAGTGGGGAAGGTTTAGGGGCTCATATCTCCCTCATTTTTAAAGCTATTGGGGTGAAACTTGCTACAATGATATAACACATTTATCACTCTTTACCTATCCAATTTCATAAGGTTTCACTCATCCACAGGTCTTTTGGGGAATTTTCAATTTAAAAAAAATTAAAAACTACAAGAGCGATCTCTGTCTCCACCTCACACTCCCTTCTTCATCAGCTCTGATTGACTGAGAGTCATGCCAACAGGTTTGGCTTCACCTCTCAGCAGGGCTTGGTCACAGCTACATCTGGGCTTGGCCCCATGCAAGCCACCCCAAGTCCCTTTGGGGAGATGGAGGCGGGGTATAAAAATAAATTATTATTATTATTATTATTATTATTATTATTATTATTATTATTACATCCGAAGACATCTGAGGCTTAAGAATCAAAGGCTCCTTTTTATTCAAATATTTAATATTTTGGGGGGGGGGGCAGCAAGGAGGTGGGTCGGAAGTCGCTTCAAAAGTGCTAAACTTCTGAATTAGATTCAAATTCAAAGAAATTCTAAACCAAAAGCACAACTCTAAGAACTGTCGCACCTCAGAATAGTTCACCTTGCTATGGATACCAGGTCACACACAGAAGGAAGTATTTTGTAGTTTTATTGAGCAAAAGCAAATATATATCAAAGTAGGCAGTTATAAGGTTTCCAAAATTGCAGTAAAAGAGTCAATAGAAATCCAATAGTTCATAAGCCATAAATATCCAATAGTTCATAAGCCATAAAAATCTAATAATTCATAAGCCAAAACAGTAGACAATAGATCCCAAGGAACAAAGGCCCAAAGATCCAGGAACAGGAGTCTTCTCTTAGGCATGAAGCAGGAACATCCACTCAGTTGAAGCGAGAATTTACTTTGACAAAAATCTATCTCAAAACACACAGTTTTAAAAACAACCCAAGAATGCATTTCTCTTTCCTTCTGAGACCTCTCTCTTCCCCGCCAACCTTACACTCCTATGAGGCTGAGACACCAGGGCTTGAGACATCTCCTGCTCATTAATTCCCATGGGAATGTCATCCTGGCTGTTATCTATGGCTGGCTGGGTCAACAGTTCATTCTGCTCAAGCTCCATTTCTCGAGCCTCTGAATCAGCCTGTATCATTCCCATCCCCATGCCATTATCCTGAAATTCATCCTGCATCCCATCATCTAGCTCTTGTATCTGAAACCCAGAATCCCCTTCTTCATCCTCACTCTGGCTATGCTGTTGCTAAGTCACAACAAGAACTGGGAGTCTTCTCTCATGTTCCCGCAACCTGCTGTAAGTGTAATATGGAGATAATAAGAAATTTTCAAAGAAAACTGGAAAAAAGAAGAAAAGAAGATTGGAGGGATTTCTCAGAGGGCCAGCCTGAGAGAGTGGTTTGAGCATTAGACTATAACTCTGGAGACCATGGTTCAAATCCCTGCTTGGCTATGGAATCCCACTGTGTAAAGAACACTCTCTTGGTCTCACATGAAGACAAAGACAAATCTTGCCAAGAAAATCCTATAATTAGTTGACCTTAATATTTAAAATAGAAATGACCTAAAGGCACAGAACAGCAACAACGGGGTGAGGGGAGATTGCCAAAAACAGCCCTATGGTGCACATGCAACTATTTTGCTTCTCTTTTCTCCATTGCATGATAAATTATAAATCACAGCTTAAAGGCCAACTAAGAACATACAACTGTATGGATGTTTTGATCCTTTAATGGTGATGCAATATAGAGATTCATTTGAATCCAAATATAATATTATTTTCTGCTATCTCAGTATGATCAGACATAAAGCAAAGTGTATGCTCATTTATCAGTACTTAAAAGATACTTAATCTTGTTTTCCTTACACTCCAGTGACACTAGGTAAAAGTTTTGACAAACAGAAAAAAGTGTTCCTTAAATGTGTGTGGGTTGGTGAATCTGAGGTTTCTAACTTGGTGGGTGCATGGTGGTTCCCCCTTTCAGATCACATAATCTTCAAGCTACATCAAATATTATTTGGCATCAATTTGTCTAGATGTTGATTTTTATTAGCAAGTGTCATTTCAAGTAAATAAAGCATTTGCATGAAGGATATTAGCCTCGGGGTGCATCTGAATTGGCAATTACCCACCAGTGGAAAAGAAACAGTAGGAGGTAATGGCAGAAAAAGCAGGAAGCTGGATGATCAAAGACAAATTTATTTGCATATCTGCAAGGGGAAAAAGTTGTTCAGTTTTCCCAGCTATAGCTTTGCTAAGAGTCCAAAACAAACTTCATATTTATGTTTCTGTGCCTTTGGTATCTGACTGTGAAATGGTAGACTGCTGCCTCTGGCTTTTTTTTACATAGTACATTTATTATTGGTATAATATATCAAACATAATATGTCAGTTAATCTTCCAGCCCTAGTAAGCTTTGTCATCCCGACATCAGTTCTAAAGCATGAGGATGCTACTGAACCTAAGGGCTTTCAATGTTCCTTTTCCTGGATTCTCAAACAATCTTACATTTGCCTGGTAATACCTGCTACACCTTTTGGAAAATGGCTAATCAAACAGGTTTGAAGAATCGTTAATCAAAACTACTTCAACTTGTATGGATGGCAAACAGACAGGCAAGCAGTCAGGAAGCTTTCTTCCACAAAGGTATGGAAATAATATCTGAAATACTTCTCCTCCCATTCATCAGAAATGGTTAACAAAAACATGCCTGAACCTTACATCACCCTATGTAATATAACTGAATGTATACTTAGCTATCTAGCAGAGAGCCTAAGATACCATTTAGTAAATTGCAACGATACATATTGAGACACCCCTATGAGTGCTCAATGCACATTATTGCTCAATGTGCTATGGTGGACAAAATATATCTGGCATTTTACCAGCTCTGCTATGGAGAAACATAACAGCAGTCCTCTACTGGGAACACATGTCACTACCCAATTGCAATTCCCATATCCATAAGTCCACTTGTGGAGCTGCAGCTCTAATATAGTGTTCTGGTCCTATTTGTCAAGTACTGAGAACCTCTGGTGGAAATTACTTTTAACATATGAGGTTGGGATTTGTACTGCACAAAGTTTGCACATAGTTGTTTATGCAGAAACCAACACACTAAACAATATTTTCTATGAAGAAATATGATTTTTAAAAAAGTAGAGAATACAGCTCCCTGTAGAGAAAATGGGTTTCTGTGTCAAACAACCACATGTGAAATTTGCACAGAATAAGTTCCAAATTATGAACAGTTTTGGAAAATTCAAGCGGAAAGAAAATTGCCAAAATCACTCAATGTTTCCTATAAGGAGAAAAATAGTGAAATGTTAGATCTCAAGCTCTAATCACCCTCAAATCAGATACTTACTAAGAAATATGATGATGGTGAAGGATCACTGTGTATATTGTGAATTGAGTAATAATGAGAAAGGAGACTAAAGCTGCCTTACACTTAGTTATACCAGACAAGATAGATATGCTGGTCAATAGGAAAACCATTCTGAAATTGGGATCACAGTCTGTTCTGGATGGCATTACTTTCCTCTGAAAGATGAGTTTTGCAGCATAGGGGTGCTCTTGGATGAGCATCGTTTCTGGAAAACCAGGTTGTGGCAGTGGCCAAAAGTGCATTTGCCCAACTTTGGCTGGTGAACCAGCTAAGCTCTTTCTTGGGGCAGTCATATCTGGCCACAGTGGTTCATGCCAGATGACAAATCCACATGTACCACTTTCCCTTCAACCTTCAAGCCACAGCAACATTGAAAGGGTATCTGTTCCAGTGGAGAGAAGGTGTCCACCCAGCAGAGTTGAATCTGGTTCAGCATGACCACCTTTACTGTCATCTTCCTGTCCCATTGTAGTGATGACAAGCACAAAATTGGTCATGGTTGTTGTTCATCACCATTGCTAACACTTGCTGAAGCACAACTTGGAGAGGAGCAATGGGAAAGAGGGATCATCCTCTCCTTTCTCCCTCTCCTCTAATTATGTTGATGCTTTACCAAGCTTCAGCAATGGCAACAAGCAGCAACCTCAAGAAATTTTGCACCCTAGGGTTGATGCTATGATGAGGACAGGATTGCAATGGTAATATACACATCCCCCACCCCCAAAAAAGTGTAGCCCTTCAAGCTAGAGTAAAAAGATTATCCCCCCCTTTCCACATTTTTAGGGGGATAGTAGATTTTTCACATTTTTGTACAAACCCCACATTTTTTACACATAAGTTGCACTTGCCCAAGTTGCAAAAAATATGACAGCTTTTGGAAAAACATTTGAAAATGCAAAATATTTTATAATGTCACCCAGCAAGGCGGGGGGGGGGGGGGGAAGTTATTTTTCCCTCTTATGTGTGAAAATGAAATACTGGTAAATGGCCTTTACATCTCAGTTCTAAAGTAATGTCATAGTGACACTTTCTGAACTTGGAACACCAGATAAAAATGGGAGGTTTAAATGGAGGCTTTAAATGTATCCCTGCAGTTATTTTTCCCTTTCAATTCATTGCCTCTTGGGGCTGAAAAATGCCAACTCCCCTGATGCAGAGGATTTATTTTTCTGCATGGATAAAGGGTTGGAGTTGTGTGGCCTAAGTCTCTCCTTCCAGTCTAAATCAGGTCCCAAACATCCATTTCTGAAGAAAGAAAATGTGACTCTGCTTAATGCTATACATGTAATATAGGATATACTTTAGCCCTGATAGTCCACTCAAATAGAGAAGTTATGTCTATTCAAAGTAGTTATCTCCCTAAATGACAGTTTCAGTTCACCTTATGAGCATCAAATCATCCACCTATTATTCATGGAAGTAAAGTAAGAAGCCTCTAAATGGTTTGAGGAATGACAATAATACATGAGTGGAAAAGTGTCATTTTAGATTACTTTTCAAAATTGGCATCTGAGGAGAGTTCAGGCTTCCACTTAATAGGTGGAAGATGGAAAGAAAACAAGACAAGGGATGAATAGATACAGAGAGCTTAACTCAACTGTAGTTTATTCTGTCTTTGTATGCTGCTAGCCTTCTGGGGGAACTGGTTCTTGCCTTAGCTAGTAATATTTTCATTTCAAACTGTCTTTTTTAAAGTTAGCAAATGGATAAGGATATCATATCGAGATATAATATTGCAAAAAAAAAAACATTTCACAATGGAGTGCAGCAAAAAAAAATTCAGAAGAAATTCAGCCTGTGTTTTATAGCATTTGATTGTATAGATAATGAAAAACAGGGGATAGCTCTTAATGAAATGGGTTTGCCACAATATTTGATTACCCTGATATATAATCTGTACTCAGGAGAAGAGGCTACTGTTGGGACAAAATATGGAGAAATTGAATGATTTTCCACTGTAAGCAGATCAGACAGATCTGCACAATAGGAATATTGCCTCCCAATTATGTATTCTGCTCCAATGACCTTTTGCTTTGGTATCAAAATTTGTAGCATTCCATAATTTCTGTTGAGCATTTAGAAAAACAATTTGGGCAAGACTATGGAAAAAGAAAGAAATACCAGAAGAGGGTGATTGGCTGACAAAAATTTTGGAAATAAGAAATATTGGACAGACTTTCTTTCCTGATCTCAAAAAGCAAGGGGAACCCAATGAAAGAGGCAGACTGGAACCAAATTATCTATACTTGCAATATTATGTATATATGTCATCTACAGAAAGCAAAGCAGTATATTTCAATGTCCATCTAGCAGTTTTTCCCAAAGTTACTACTCCCATTCATCACTATAGATAATCATGGGGAAGGAGAGAAAATAAGAAATAAGAATGGGGAAAATGGAGGAAAGGCAATGGAACAAACTATGTGAGAATGAAGAGGAAAGGGTTAATTTAGGAATGTGAGCTCCTTGAATAAAATTAATAACAGCAGCAGCAGCAGCAACAAGAGTAGCAGCAGCAGCAACAACAACAACAACAACAACAACAACACTACCTCTCCTTGTGGCTCTAGGTACTGGTACAACACAATTAAAATAGACATTATTGGATTAATAGTATTGGGTTAATCCTATCTTGCCTCATACTTTTTATGCTGCCTTCTAGACAGTTGAAGTACAAAGACACCTTGAGGATAATATATTTCCCACCTAAAATTAACCAGTTCAACAGGTCTCCCCCCCCCCCCCTAATACACACACACACCACTACCACTGCTATCCCTTATGGGGAATTTTTGGCACAATTTTCCATGTACCTAAAAGAGCTACAGAGCTACTTTTTAAAAGCATGAAAGATCTCAAAAACATCCTTCAGGGATTTCTAGACACCACCAGAGACCCCCTAGGGCTATAACCTCGAGAACCAGACATGCAATTCCTACTTCAGCATTTTGCTACTCTTTCATCTGGTTTGCTTTGATCAGAAACTCCTTGAGATCAATAAAATAGAATTCCACAAGAATCCTTAATTTCACACCCCAGTGAAGCATCATCATCTAGCAAGGCACATTGAGATATCAGTAGAGGCTTCAAGAAACGTTTGTTGAGATTGAGATTGTGAAAGGCCTGACAGAGAATGATGACCACCCATTTTCTGTTGGAGTATCTGCCAAAGCCACCTGCTGACCTATGGCAAACTTATGAATTTCATAGGTTTTTCTAAAGCAAGGAGTATTCAGTAGGGTGGCACTTTTTTTTTCATTGATCGCACAGCCCTAGTATTCAGGTGGTTTTGCCAGTTACTGCATCTGAAATATACAGCCCCTGGTCTTCATTGTTGGTCTCCCATCCATTTACTAATGAGAGCAGATTAATTTCTGAGACCTGGTGACTTTACTATTCCACACTTGTTAATGTAACGTAAAATAGTTGTCACACAAGATCTCTCTCACAGAATTTAGGCTTAAAAACAGTATCTTGCCAAAGGATTCAGTGTGAATCATAATGCTGAGCTTTCTTCTGAAATCTTCTGATCCCAAACCCAGAAAGATACCAGCTGTGGTGGAAATTACATGGTCTACAGGCTAGCTTTTTGTCCAGTTTGGTAACTTCCAAAAGACTGCTATTATCATTTTATTTTACAAAGTTATACCTCAGTGCATCCAGTGTGTTTTTTCATTAAATTAAGGGTTGCAAAAACCTGTGTCTTCTTTTGAGCCAAAGTAAGATTGCCAGAGAATCAGAAATGAATACATTATTTCTATGATGGGTATGTGTCACCATAGGCCACAGAATGAAATTTCTTCTTGGACCCACTAGACTTGTCCATCTTAGATTTTTGGCCTTCTATTAGAAGATCAAGTCTAGACATACAGCTGCATTACAACTATTAATCCAGGAGAAATTTGTCTGAACAACTTCCCACCATAACACAAGAAGTTGAGAATTCCTTCAAACAAGATGGAAAAAAACATCCAATTTTTTTAAAAAACTTGCAATGTGGAAAACTCTCATTTATCCAAACAAAGAATGTTTGGGTGTTGAGCTCTTAAAACTCTGTGGGTTTGAAGCTTTGTATATTCAACCATATTTATGATGTTGTCCAAGGTTCTCATCAAAGATAAATGATGCTCATGAAGTTACTAAAACATTGTACGTTTTCTATGCACCTACAGTTGCCTCTACAGGTATGTGTGAAAATTCATTTTCAACTTTGATATATGTGCTGCCACCCCTACAGGCATTCTATGTTCCATCAGAGAAAAGTTAATTTAATAATCTTGGCTTTTGAAAGTGACATATTTGAAGGAATGTCAAGTGGACATTTTCTCCATAAGTTCACAGTGCACTAGACCTTACTGACAGTTCAAATAATTAGAGTAGGATATTTTGTCCTATATGCCTTTCCTCCCTAGCCACTAGGCCTGTGTAATCAATGAAAATATGTTTCAATACCTATCACCAAATAAGGGGAGCAGCAAATAATTTATAAAGTGTTTCTAAAATATCATAAGGGGTCTGTATCATAACTATAATGATATAATGATTTTTTTTTGTTTCTTTTTCATTAAGTAATTGCACAAGTTGGGAAGTTTCCAAGGCTCCTTTCTCCCTCATCTTAGAGCTATCAGGATGAAACTTGCTACAATGATAGAACACATTTACCACTATTACCCTCCCCCCCCCCCCGCCCGATGATTCAGAATGTTTCACACATTCACTGATTTTTTGAGATTTTTAAAGAGTTTTTTTGAACAACATTTTTAAAAATTGCAAGAGCTATCTCCTTGAATTTCTAGATAGATTTGCACATTCACTGATTTAGGGAATTTTGGCTGACATCAACTTAACAGTACTATTTCACTGGAAGACCCCAAGGGCCATTCAAGCCAACTCTCTTCTATTAGGTAGGAAAAGCACAGTCAAACCACCTCCAATAGATGCCCATCTAGCCTTTGAAATAAGAATAACAACAACAACAATAATAATAACAGGAAACCTACTAGGTAAACTCTGGAGTTACTGCCTCTCAACTTTGCCTACCTCACAGGGTTGATTCAACTCCCAATAATCCCATTTTATCTTGAAATCCCTTTAGAGAATGAACACAAAAACTTTCAGGAAGGAATTCTGAGAAATATAATTTGGGAAGGCAAGGACTCCTGTGGCAGAGAGTTCAAAAGGCCCCACCCTAAACTACATTTCCCAGAATTCTACTAACTTCACACAATAAAACCTCAGTGTGATGGTCTGTGCCTGTCTCTCCCTGGGCCAGTCATGTGATGGAGGGGCTTCTCCCTTGCCCAGCCATCCAGCCAAGCATCCCTCCCTTCCCTTTCCTCCCACCCGCTCCAGGTCCCCCTTGCCACCCCCTTTGGGAAAAGAGCAGGGCTTCCCCCTTCACTCTGGCCTCACCATCCTCCTTGGGGCCCTTTGGGAGAACCAAACCCAACCCTTTTGGGAGAAGCAGAACTGACGACAGAGATGTGGAGCCATTTATAAGACTTACTTAACTCTTCCAAAAATCATAGATCAGTGTTTTGAATCTTACATTTTTTGCATGGGTGCTTCTCACATTTTTTAATATCAAGTTGTATGTACAAATCTTACAAAATGAGATCTACTAGCCACTATTACTTTGTTTTAAACTGGCATTTTAAAATGATTTATCCCTTTTGAAAACATCAGACATATTTTCTAAATAATGTGAACTAATTGAGGGTTTCACAAGGCATTACCTAAGGAAATTTTTTCTCTGCTGTCCGAACACTTAGACCCCTTTTGTCTGTGTCCTCCAGTGAAAATTGCCTCACTATGCTCTAATTTCTACCATTTTCCAGACATTGTTTTTTTCAATTAGATCACAATTCTCTATCCATCTGCAACTGGCCCAGCCCATCTGTCAAACTTTAAATGCTATGTGGCTCCTGCATCCAAAAGTTACTGGCGGTTCCATGATAAACTTTTCTTTCAAAAAAGGCTCCACAGTTTTAAAAGTTTGAGAACTCCTGTTATATAGAACTGCTTAGAGAAAGCCCATCTGATTTCAGTAGGACTTCCTGCTGAGTAAACATTCATTGGATTGCTCCTCCCAACCCTCTTCTGAATATCTTGCAAGAAAGTTGTGTAGATTATTAATAATAGCTGTTATTTCTCTTCCTTTGTATTTTCAGCATGATGCAGTGATATCCCCAGCACCTGCTATACCATGGAATATCATAAGCCCTTGCTATTTGAGACCTTAGTAAATCCATATAAGTCCCTTCCTTCCCACTGCTAATATTAGCCCATTTCTAGGTGTGCACAAAATTCAATGCACTTTTATTTCAGCCTCATTTATTTCACCGCTTCAAGAAACCCATTTCATTCATCAGCAGAGCTGATGTTTGAGCCAAAGCGACTTTCCTCCTCAGGGTACAGCCTTGCCAATAACCCTGAACTGCTATTTAAATAGAACAATTTCTAAATAAACCCAAGGCTCAAATGAAAGGGGAGGCTGGATGGCTGAAGGCAAGAGTGTTATTGAAATTGTGATGATTGAGGTGATCCCAAGATGATGATGTCATGCATGGGGGAAATGGGGAGGGAAAGCTGATGCAAGATCCTGGGCTGGATCACATTTACCCTCTTTAAACAGTAATTCAACATTGCTGGGAGCACTCAAAGTGATTTTCTGGCTGGTTGCTTAAGAGACTCCAGGCCAGCTTTGCTTGTAGTTCTTATTGAACTTGAAAGGATCTGACACATACAAAAAGTTTTTATAGGAGTGAACAATATAACACTCAAACTGGACACTAAAATGCATAAAGAGAAACGGTCAACATGCACAGTGAGAATAAACAGGTTAAACAGATGTTAGTCATCAATTGGAAGTACCACCCACAGAGAAAGCTGCCACTTCAGAGGTGTAACTAGGGGTGGGAATGATGGCATTTTGTCCCTTCAGGTAATTCCTGGTCTGTGGCAACCCTAAGGAGAACCTAGTATATATAGAAAATTTCTTATCCAAAATGCTTTGAACTAATAGTATTGTGTATTTCATATTTTCTGGATTTTGGGATACTTGTATTTTCATAATTAAATATATGCAAATGAGACCAAAATCTGCATATATGTTTATATGTATCTTTCGTATAAACCTTATACATATAGCCTGAAGTCATTTTATGGACAATATTTTAATACTTTTGGACATGAAACAAAGTTTGTGTACATTGTTAACCACCAGGAGGCATTAGTGTCTCTGTCATATGTATGAACAATTTTGGAATTTGGAATACTCCATATTTTGAATTCTGAATAAAGGATTCTCAGCCGGTAACTTTTTTTCTTGGCAAGATGTCTTTAGAGTGTTATGCCATTGCCCTCCACTGGGGCTGAAACAGTTTGTCTTGCCCATAATTTCTCAGTGAGTTTCCTTGGCTGAGTAGGGATTTGAGTCCTGGGTGCTTCCAAACATCACCAAAACCCTGTATCAAAGTGAGTTTTAAAAACCCACTTTGACATGGGTTTCTGTCTCCACTGTCCCCTAAATCCCCAGGCATTCCTGGAGGGGAAATGGTTATATGCCACCCCATTTAAAATTGGGATGGCATGTAGCCACCCCAAAGGCCCCCCAATTAAGCCCCTAAACATTAAAGAAAAGGTACCTGGCTGCCATAGCTTTCCTTCTCATGTCCTCTTGACACAAGGAAATGACACCAGAGGAGATGGGAGGGGTAAGGAGTGAAAGGGGCTTAATTGAGGGTATCAGGAAGGGGGTGTGCATCATCCCGCACCTTTGGACTCCAGGAGCCAAAGGTTTAGGATGACAATGGAGACTCACCCCTGGGTAGTTCCAGGACTACTCGAAAGTCAGTCCCCACAGGCCCAAAACCCCATTAGACTGGGACCTTGCAGGAAGGCCTGGATCTAATGGGATATCTAATTAATTTGAAACAAACCAAGGAATTAATTCATTTTTACTTGAATCATCATTTGAACATCTCTAGTAAAAACTGAGATAGGTCCTGGTTTTTGGGTCTGTCTGGATGGGTCCTTGGTTTTCTAGATTTCTACTTCAATACTTCAGTTCAGACATCATACTGTTTTTCTTTCTTCCTCTCTAAATGCTCAAATAATACTCAGCTAAATTACTGAAAGGCTAGCAACTTGGAGATTAAAGGGAAATTCCATGGAGGTGGCAAAAAATCTTATTTAAGGGGTTATGTTGGCCCAATATTATGCTTCTCCTGGCAGCTTAAGTGGTCTAGTGGCTAGTGCAATAGATTAGAAGTATGGAATAGCATATCGAGCTCCACCTTGAGCAACTGAAGTTGTGTGCGTGTGTCATTATCATGAATTAGCCTAATCTACTTCATGATGTTCTTAACAGGATGAAGGAAACATCCATGAAATCATAGGATCCTTGGAAAAAGGATGGAATAGAAGAAGCAAATAATAAATCATCTTTGAATGCATTGATCTGAATCCCAATATTCAGATTAGTCGCACTGCAGAAGGAAAGCAGTTTGACACCACTTTAACTGCCATGACACAATTTTATCTAATTCTGGGATTTGTAGCTTCATGAGATATTTAACTATCACAAACTACAAATCCCAGATTTTATAGCATTGAACCTTGGCAGTTAAAGTGGCGGTGTCAAACTGCTATCATTCTGCAGTGTGGCTACACCCTAGGAGATGGTTAAAGAGTAGGCCCTACTGAAATGAATGGGATTTACCGCAGAGATTCAAATGAATGTACTCAAAGCACAGTTGTGTTTAAATATGACTGGAACAATCCTATTCCAGAGTCATACCTATATCAGTATCCCTCCACAATAAATGCCAGTAATGGGCTTTTCACAAAAGAGGTAATTTTGTCATTTTAAAAGTAACCCCTTCCTGAAAAGTGTTATTTGTTCCAACTATTAATTAGGACCAAAAAAAAATCATGTTCCTCAGTTTCCGATGGCACTTTGAAATAAATGCCAATTATTGCCAAGGAAGCTGATCTCAATGTCTTGAGAACATGAATTTAAAAGCAAGTTTTCTCACTGACCAGTTTTTCCTCCACATCACACCTTTCATTTGAGGCTGATTATAATTTGACTTCCATAGACCTGGAGTCTTTTCACCTTAAACTATTTTATCACTATGACTCTACTTCAATCCTATGAAATTATGGGAATTGCAATCAGAGATGGCTACTTAAAATTCCTAGCCAGAGATCTATAGTGCCTTCACCCTTTTTAAAAATTTCTATAGAATTCAGCCATGACAGTTAAAATGGAATCACAGTGTTATAACTTTGTGACATAAAAAGACTCTTAGTAACCCACAATTAGCTAAACAGAGTTAATACAAAATTTATTTCTCTAATGGGTAGTCTTTGATGGGATTTACACATCATGCCTTCAGTTGCACTCACAGAAAGTGTTATTGAATTGTCTGCTGAGAACTATCATTTGTAGAGCTTGCATTAGAGCCTTGTTAGGCTCTAATAAGTTCCATTGTAGCCAGAGACTGTGGAGGCTATTGTTCAAAAAGGACATTTCCTCAAGGTCTTTTTTCCTCCTTTGAAAGTATCACAGTTGGAACAAGAGTCTGAAAAGGGTGTAAAGATCTGCTACAAATAGCTTTCTATTTCTTGTCAGTTTTGTATACATTCAATTCCACATTCATTCCATTTTATTTCCATTTCTGTCTGAATTTTTCTTTAGATGTGTGCATGAGCATTTGCATTTAAACACATATTTTAACACAGATAGAGAAATAAATTTTCTTCTAGGATTTAGATATCCTTTGAATGCTTAAAAGTTGAATTTCTAAACTATTTTCTGCCATTATTTTCTGCCAAAAGCCTGTTTCGGCAGGCTTTTGATTTCTGTTATTGATGTTTTTAAAATATGTGTTTAAGATGTTTTAAAGATGTTTTAAGATGTTTTTAAATTGTTAGATTTTAGCGTGTTCTTGTAAGCCGCCCCAAGCCCTAGGGGAGTGGCGGCATATAAGTTTGAATAATAAATAAATAAATAAATAAATAATCATCATTTTTGTAGTCCTTAGTGATTGACTAGATCTTCTGCCACAAACGGAAGTTATAGATAAGGCATAAAATTATCAGTGGGTAAATAAATCCACGTGAGTGAAAACTATCTATTATGAGAAGTTAGGGTGGTGACTATGTCAATTCATCTGATGTAGGTTTGGAATGAGCTTTAAAGAAGCTATTCAAGGTGCTGAACTTTCCATTCACAAATAAATAATAATAATAAACCTTATTTATAGACTTCCCAAAGGGACTCAGGGTGGTTTCCAACAATATAGAAACCATCCAATGCCAAAGGAAAACCATACAAACAGTTTACATCAGGACAAGCCACATTAGACGATATAAACAACCTAACTGTAACTTAATAAACAAAAAGACAACAAATAAAATAAAGACTAAAACAAATGAAAATAAGAAATAAGAAATAAAAAATAATAAATAATAAAACATAGGTTAAGCACTTCGAATATACTAAAATGTAGGAACACATAATCAAAGCCGTCCTGACAGATGGACATTAAGCTGAGGCTGGTTGGCCATCTGTTGGAATTGTATCGGTTCTGTGCTCTTACATGGCAGGGAGTTGGACTGGTGGCCTTGTGGTCTCTTTAAGCTCTATGATTCTATGATTCTAGAGTGGAGTCATTACCCCACTGGGAACCACTAGGAGCCACTAACTGTGGCTGTCATCTTGTTTATGATACAGATTGAGCATCCTTTATCTGGAATTCTGAAATCTGAGACACTCCAAAATCAAAAGTTGTCCACAGGGTGACTGAGATAGTGACACTTTTGCTTTCTGATGATTCAGTGTACGCAGACCTTGTTTCATGCACAAAATTATCAAAATATTGTCTACACATTACCTTCAGGCTGTGTATATCTATGTCTAAACAGGCAGTCTCCAAGTAACAAACAAGATAGGTCCTGTAGGTTTGTTCTTAAGTTGAATTTGGATGTATGTCAGAACAGGTAAATTTTGTAAGTGTAACTCCAGACAATATATAACTACAAGTGCTTTGGATAGCATAGGGAATGATTAACATCCATTTGGTGTTTTTCTTGCTGTCTATGTCCCTGTTCAGAAGATTTCACCTCACTTTCTGTCCCTGTGATAATTGAATTTTGAAAAAAAATGCATGTTGTGATGAAGTTTCAGTGGAGTCACCTTTTCCCTATGAAAACTCTTACAGGAGTGAATCTACCTCTGAGGGGTAGATTTCTTTCACTTCATGTTATCTTAGCCCCATTCTTAACTTTGAGTCATTTGCAAGTTGGATATTTATGCCTCGGGAACTGCCTGTATAAGGATTTCCCCAAAATTGAATTGTACTTTAAAACAAGATGTGCATTCCCCACATTTATTACAGATAAATATGTGGCTTTTATGTTACTTTTGTCATCATTTTGGAAACTTTCATGTTTGGAAGCTCCTTGTGGATTCTGGAGTAGTTGGTATTGGATTCCAGAATAAGTCCTAAGCGAATTTCTACTAAAGTAGATCTTCACCAACATTGAATTGCTATTTCATCCTAGCCAGAACAGTCAACGAATATACATACTATGAGTTGTACTCAAGTATTTGGAAAGCTACATATTTAATTGATTGTGTTTATTTATATTTAAATAGATTTATCGCATGTCTTGCCACAGAGGCACTAACAGTGGCTCATTGAGGAAAATGTCAATAGTAACGCTTTTCCCATCCTTATTTCAAGCAACTTTATCTGTCACAAATGGGGTGAAATGCAAAGACATATGCTAGTTATTTCTGAATATTTCACTTAAATCCATATTTAGCAAGCTAATGATTTTGTATGCTACACATTTAAACTTTATCATAATTATCAGCTTATGGCTTATATCATGCTGACATGCCATATCCCTGGTTCTTTATTTGGAATTGAATTCTTCCTGATATACATGGAAGTGACTGCTAAGAAACTTGTATTCTCGTCCTCCTTAAAATATGCAATTTAATTAGAGTTGTATTAGACTTATGTTTATTGCCATAGCATCTTTTCTGGAAGTTTGCTGAACTGGTTAGTCACATTCCACATTATTTATTCCAATAGTCAAGAATAAGGTTTTCAGTATTGTTCACTACTGAGCTGCCAGGAGAAAGATTAAACACGAGTACTCATTTATCCTTCACTCCCTTTTCACTTTTTAATCTGACTTGGGGATTTCTACATATAGTTCCCAACTGGAACTAGTCACAACTGTCTTGACTACCAACCCATATTCCTCAGGCTTGAGTGGCCTGAAGGCACAGGGTGGCAGTCTCCTGTGTCCCTCCCATGCTGGGATAGTCCCCAACTGTAACACAGCACTTCCTCAGCACTCTGCCTGACTTCAGGCAGAGCACTACCATGCTGAGGGAGGAGGAGGAAGGCTTTCTTCCTCTCCCTGCTTCCTTTCCTCTTCATCCCAAGGAGAGGGTAAGTGCCATGTCACAGGTGGAGACCACTGTAACACAGAGGTGGGAGGGGGGATGGGGACACATAAAATAGATCCCTTTTGGCACCAAACTTTTTTTGGTGTAGCTGATCAGTGCAGACTCTTTCCTGCCTCCAACATGGTTGAGGAAGTACAGACACCATGTGGGCCTGATTCGTCATGCAAGACACTGGGTTGGGTCACTTTGTCTGTGTAGAAGGATCTCTCATTTGGATGGGATTATGAAGCACAATTCATATTCATCATGTTTCCAAAAGCTGGCATATTCAAAGATAAAAGTGATGAGTTGGAGACTAAGAGCAGGACAACCCCCTGAATCCCAATGTGGAATGTACTTTTAAAATACAACTCAAAATTGAGATCTGTGCAGCAAAACTTCTCCAACATGCCTGAGTAAACAACAGAAAATAAGAAACAGGGACAGAGTCATGGAGACTGAAGGGAAGAAATCAAGAAGGGAATCTAGCTAAGTGTTAGACACACCTATTTTGAGATTCATGGATGTGATGCAGAGCCCTTTACAATTGAATTTTCTGATACATGTACATGTGCCCCCTGTGTGTCTTGTGTATGTGTATCCTGTCTCTTACCATACTCTCTGCTTCCCATCTAAAGTCTGCTGAGTTTACCACATTTCAAGTATAACTCAAGAAAGTTATCATGAGTAATGCTTGCCTTTTCAGGTAGTCAACCGGAGATGACTGGGAGATATGTAACCAAAAAAAGAAAGAAAGAAAGAAAGAAAGAAAGAAAGAAAGAAAGAAAGAAAGAAAGAAAGAAAGAAAGAAAGACCGCAGCCATCTTGAAACAATAAGGTTAGTTCAGAAACACATTATCAAAAGAAATACAAGAAAATTCAAAAGCACCCTGAAATTGAGACAAAAGAAGGAAAACCACTTCCAAGGAGGCTGAAAACTTTCAGGAAAACCTAAAAAAGGTTTCTGTAGAGCAGTAAAAATTAATCAATGAAGTATATCTTTGTGCCATTAAAAAGAAATAATTAATGTGCATATTTCCTTAATGATCTGAGATCCTCGCTAATTCAGAAGTTGTGATCTTTGTTGCAATTTCATTCATGTGTTGTTTATGATGCATTTAACAACTTTCCCTTTATTAAAAATGGAATAAAATTAACTTCATTTATAACTTCATCCATTGTTTTGAAACAGCTATACTTTATATAATTATTCTTGCACTCCTACTTAATGCCATCAATAATCTCTGAGTAATCTTTCTGAGTAATAATTTCAAATATCTATTTGCATTTTATTAATAACTTTTGACACTTCATTTTCTCCACCTGCACACTCCAAAATTAATACGAGTGGTACAACATATATAAACAATCAGTACAGGTGGTATAAAAGCATGGTCCTGCAAGTGAGATTGAAAACATAATGTGTTAAAAATAAATCTTAATAGAAAGAGTGTGGGAGTAGTATTGTCAAAAATATAATCATTGCTGGAAGAAAAGACGACAGTTCTTTCCTCTAAAGCATGTGTGGGAATGGTACTCTGGATGCTGAAGTACAACTTTGATCATTCTTTACCGTTGTATATGTTGTTGTAATGTTAAGTTGACTTCAATTGAAGTTGACTTCAATTCATAGCAATCTTATGAATGTGAGATCACCAAGTTATCCTGGAACCCCTAGTGGTGCAGTGGGTTAAACCTTTGTGCCAGCAGGACTGATGACTTGAAGGCTGGGTTGCTGACCTGAAGGTTGCCAGTTCGAATCCAACTTGGGCAGAGCGCAGATCAGCTTCCTCTATCAGCTCCAACTCCATGAGACATGAGAGAAAAGTCCCACAAGGATGGTAAAAACATCAAAAACATCCAGGCTTCCCCCGGGCCATGTCCTTGCAGATAACCAATTCTCTCACACCAGAAGTAACTTGCAGTTTCTCAAGTTGCTCCTGACATGGAAAAAAAAAACCAAGTCACCCTGTTGTCATCAGTCCTGCTAGGATCCCTCGGTGGCGCAATGAGTTAATCCATAGGATCATAAAACATCCGGGCGTCCCCTGGGCAACGTCCTTGCAGATGGCCAATTCTCTCACATCTGAAGCGACTTGCAATTTTTCAAGTCACTCCTGACATGAAAAAAAGTCAGTCCTGCTCAGGTCTTGAAAACTCAGAGCTGTTGCTTCCTTGATTAACCATCTGTATGCTGGCCAGTGTTGCTGGGAGCAGCAGTTCAGGCCATACAGTTTCTTCCTTGTGCCAAAGCAATCTGGAAGATGTACTGTTTGAACTAAAATGGAGATGCAAAGGACAGTCTTAGGGCACATCTATACTGCAGAATTAATACAGTTTGACACTACTTTGGGCCTCATCACATTAGACAATTTTCCCATTTCTGGACACTGTTAAATTGAAGTCCCTCAGTTGCCATCACATGATGCAGCCTACTTCTGATGATCACCCGATGGTCCCCGGCAATTTCAATTAAAAATGTGTCTTATTTGCAGCTGGTAATCTACCAGCTCCAGCCATCTGTATGTGCCTAGATGTAGGAAAGATCATGGATTTTCCCATGAGATTGCAACTGGTTATTTTTGCTGTGCCAAACCATTTTATGATGTCAATTGGCAGGCAAAAAGTGGCAGTTCCAACTGTTAACCATAAAGCTTATCTTGCTACCATTACTACCTAGAGTCTATCATTACTGTAAGCCCCTGCAGTCAAAGGTAGGTTGTGCTCCCCTTATTAAAAGAAATGTTTTGCATTACAATATCTGGAACTCCTTCTCATCTTGATTAACTAATGCAAGTTCCAAAGTAATTAATAACTGTAGACCCCTGTTTTGGCAGACAGGCATTCCAAACACCAGCCATTGATTCAATGCCATCCTTATTTCTCTGCCCCACAGCTGTTTCATACTTCCATTTTCGCGCAGTACAGGACAAAAAGAAAAAAAGGTGGGGGAAGTGGGATGGGAGAGGACTCCACTGATGCATGTGATGGCAAATGTAGCAGATGAATTTGGATAAGAAGAACAAATCTGATGGCAGAGAATTAATTCTCCATTTTATTTAAACATGGGCTGACACTGAACACTATTAGCAAGGTCTGGATCAACCCGAATCAACCCGCATTATTTGTCTAATATAATGAGGTCCACTAAGTGGCAATGCCAAATGCTATGGCATCTTGGGACCAGCAATCTTTTGCAGAAAATGTAAAAAACTTGTAAAACTACAACTCACATTATTCCATAGCATTGAGCCATGGTAGTTTAAGGGGTGTCAAACTGCATTCATTCTACAGTGTTTCTAAAGTATAGTTAGTGAAAAATCCATTACTATAACAAGAGTAACAAAATTTAGTTGCTATTTTTGGGGAATTTTCAATTTTTTATAAACAACATTTTTTAATAATAAAGGAAATATGTTCCTAGTTTGACAGTATTATTTTCTGTTTAATTGTGTAGTCCTTATTTTGAAAGTAGTGATTCTACACTGGAAACTTTGTTTTTGCACCAAAAAACTGTTAAATGGATGGATGATGATGTTAAATTGGTGGACTGGATAGCAAAATTGCTATAACACGATGTCTCTTGTGTAAATCATAGAATCATAGAATCATAGAATAGTAGAGTTGGAAGAGACCTCATGGGCCATCCAGTCCAACCCCCTGCCAAGAAGCAGGAAATCGCATTCATAGCACCCCCGACAGATGGCCTGCCAGCCTCTGCTTAAAAGCCTCCAAAGAAGGAGCCTCCACCACAGTCCGGGGCAGAGAGTTCCACTGCCGAACAGTCCTCACAGTGAGGAAGTTCTTCCTGATGTTAAGGTGGAATCTCCTTTCCTGTAGTTTGAAGCCATTGTTCCGCGTCCTAGTCTGCAGGGCAGCAGAAAACAAGCTTGCTCCCTCCTCCCTATGACTTCCCCTCACATATTTGTACATGGCTATCATGTCTCCTCTCAGCCTTCTCTTCTGCAGGCTAGAGACAAAGTAGGGAACATAGTTTAGGGCAAAGACTTTTGAATTATCTGGCACAGGGCTCCTCCCTTCCCAAACTACATTTCCCAGAATTCTGTGCAAATTTTCCCAGAAAACACTGCTCCCTCTTTCCCACACTCCTAATTGCAAGAGGCCATTAATTTACAAAAAAAAGGCAAGGCAGGCACTAAGGCAGCCTTTTCGGCTTTGCTTTTTCAGCTTTGCTTCCTGCACTGAATATGAAACTGACTTTGGGAGCCTTCTGAGATTTACAAAACTAAAACAAAAAAGTATGGGGTAAATTTTGATTCTTAATTTGTTTGGCTTGGGCCATGCCCAAGTATCGGCTATCACATCATAAGTATGAATTTAACAAATGTGATCCGAATTACGAGGACTAATGAAAAAATGCACACTCATAATAGTTACTTTACTGTATGGTCATCCCTTCTGTCATGAGCCTTTTCATTTCAGCCTGATGCCCAGTCTGTAAATCCTGACTTTTCATATAGTGAATGCAGTCCTCAGTGTGTAAAGGTTTGCCATTGGGTACTATATGGCTGGGATACCTCTGTATTAGAAAGAAGAGAAGGTGCCTGAAAATGGAACAGAACCAACTTTTCATTAAAATGTAATGTATCAGGAAAAGAGCAGAAATGAATGGTTTTTAGATTCTACCACATCTAGTGATCACATCCTAGATTTATATAAGAATATTAAGATATTGGCAGTGTGATTTTTCAATTTCTTCTCTAATAAAACCCAGCATGACATTTGCCTTTATCACAACAGCTGCTTAATGGGTTGACATTTTCATTGAGCTACCATCCCAAGCTCAAGTTCTTCTTCATCAGTGCATTGCCACCTTTCAGCAAATAAAAAAAAATCTTCCTCTGTGTGTATCACTTCATACTTGCTTGCTGTGAATTTCATTTGCCACAATGTCCATTCCACCGATGGGAAAGATCCATCTGGAACTCTTTATAGCCTGTTCTTACTGCAACCATCCTTGCTTGCTCATCAAATACAGCCACCTCATTACTCACCCCTAATTTTAGGTCTTATGAACAGATCGAAAATATCATATTCAGTGATAATTTATCTCTTCTTCTTTTTCTCTTATTTCAGATTTCAAACTTCTCCAAGCTTGAATCTTCTTTCTTGTCCTCTGTAACACACATTTACACTGACGGGACAATATAGGAACATAATAAATACGATGGAAGCCAAGTCAGATAAAACATGACCATCCACTTTGTTTATAGTCCAGTTTAATGTAGTTTAAAGCCTCTGATACTGAATAAATCACAGCATGAGCCCCACTTGGAAGGTTCAGGACATGGTCAGCTTGATGGAGATAAGACTAAATTGTGACATGTTTGCAGTCTTTAAAATATCTCAATGGCTTCCACAAAGAGAATGGTGCAGAGCTCTTTTCTGTTGCTCCAGAAGACAGGACAAGGTTTAATAATTTGGAATTAGAGTAGATTTTTATTGAACATTAGAAGGCCCTTAAGCATAACTTCAGCCAAATGTGTGTGTGTGTGTAAAAGTTTGGGATAGCATAGGGAAGAGTAACATCCCTGTGGTGTTCATTTTGCTGTCTGTGCCACTGTTCATACTTTCTGGAGCCCCTGGTAGTGCAATGGGTTAAACTCTTTTGCTGGCAGGACTGCTGAGCAAAAGGTCAGCATTACGAATCCGCAGAGAAGAGTGAGCTCCCATCTGTCAGCTCCAGCTTCCCATATGGGGACATGAGAGAAGCCTCCCACAGGATGGTAAAAACATCCAGGCATCCCCTGGGCAACGTCCTTGCAGATGGCTAATTCTCTTACACCAGAAGCTACTTGCAATTTCTCAAGTTGCTCCTGACATGAAAAAAAAAACCCTTGCTTTCTATCCCTGTGAGAATTGAATTTTGAAAAAAATGGCTTCTTGTGGAAACAAGGATTGGTGAGAAAACTTCAGTTGAGACACCTTTTCCCCAACATAACTTTTTCAGGAGTGAATTTCCCTTCTTACTTCCTATGAGTCGTTTGTATGTCAGATGTTTGTAAGTAGGGAACTGCCTGTATAAGTAGTTTAAGGATGACCTTTATCTTATGGATTGTTTGACTCTACCAAGCCATTTTGTCTGCTTCTATTTAATCTATCACTAGACCAGAGACTGAGCACAAACTAGGAACCTCATCTCTTAGTGTAAACAACCTGCTTTTCTCATCACATGGGATATCTTGTGTGGATGGACCACCAGCATTTTTATCACCATCTTTTCAACTCCAAGTCTTGTGTTGATCCTTCCACATTTAAGCTTTCACATTTTTTGCTTCCCTATCTGAGATTTACACAATCATATTGGAAGTCCTTGAACCAGAAAGTGCATTTGTGGTAAAAAAAAAAAAAAAAGAAAGAAAGAAAAGAAAAGAAAAGAAAAAGAAAAAAAGGCAAGTTTATAAGGAAAGGTTCAAAATAATAATAATAATAATAATAATAATAATAATAATAATAACAACAACAACAACAACAACTTTATTTTTATACCCCGCCCCATCTCCCCGAAGGGACTCGGGGCGGCATTACATGGGGTCAGGCCCGATAAAACAAACAAAACAGTAACAAAGCAATAAAACAATTATCCCAGTAAAAAACATCAACATCAATAAAAACAATCATTAAAATCAACAAGCAGGATACAGTGTTAAAAACAGGAGACTAATTCGTAGATCCCAGGCGAATGCAGAGTGGCCAGACACTGGTCCAGAATCCGAGGGGCTTCCTTGGATTTAGGTGGAAAAGAGTAGTAGAGTTGGGTGTCATCCACGTAGAGATGGCACCGTACTCCAAAACTCCGGATGACTTCTCCCAGCGGTTTCATGTAGATGTTAAAAAGCATGGGGGACAAAATAGAACCTTGCGGGACCCCACAGCTCAATGGCCAGGGGTCCGAGCAGGTGTCCCCCAGCTTCACCAACTGGGAACGACCCTCCAGAAAGGACTGGAGCCACTGGAGTGCAGTACCCCCAAGGCCCATCCCAGAGAGCCGCCCCAGAAGGATACCATGGTCGATTGTATCGAAAGCCGCTGAGATGTCCAAGAGAACCAGCAGGGTAACACTCCCCCTGTCCAGCTCCCTGCGGAGGTCATCCACCAAGGCGACCAAAGCCGTCTCGGTACTGAACCCAGGCCTGAAGCCAGACTGTGATTGGTCCAGAAAATCCGTATCTTCCAAGAATCCCTGGAGCTGAGAGGCAACCACCCGCTCCAAGACCTTGCCCAAGAATGGTAGGTTAGAGATTGGCCTGTAGTTACAAGGATTGGTCAGATCTAATGAGGCCTTCTTCAAAATAGGCTTTAACCACGGCTTGTTTTAGGCTGGATGGAAATTTGCCCTGCTCCAAAGAGGCATTAATTATTGCCACAAACCAATCAACTAACCCACCACTGGCCTGTTTTAAAAGCCAAGATGGGCAGGGATCTAGGGCACAGGTAGTCGCCCTCACCGCTCCAAGAATCTTGTCCACATCATCAGGTTGCACAAACTGAAACGAATCCCACAAGATCGAACAGACAGATGCCTCGGTTACCTCACCTGGCAATGCTTCAAGACTGGCATCCAAGTCGGAACAAATCTGAGCAAAATGGTGAGCGAACTCGCTACACCGAGTTGCCGAGGAGTCAGGTGCCCCCCCACCCTGAGAAGGGTGGAGGAGCTCCCCAACAACTCGGAACAACTCAGAAGATCTATTTGTTGCAGACACGATGTGGACAGTCGTGAAAACCTTCCTCGCTGCCCGCAACGCCACGGAATAAGCCCTAATAGCGGCTTTAGACCGTGCTCGGTCAGAAACGTCGCGAGTTCTCCGCCAGCGCCACTCTAGTCTCCTTCTCTCACGTTTCATCTCCGCCAGCTCCCCGGTGAACCAGGGAGCCGGGGCAACTCCATGCAGCGAGAGGGGAGCGATCATGTTAATAGCCCTGGACAACTCGGTATTGTAACGAGCGACCAAGGCATCGACAGGATCGTCAGCCTCCATAGCAGACAGAACCCCAAGAGACGTCAGGAGTCCCTCAGGATCCATAAGTCTCCTGGGGCGGACCATCTTAATGGGCCCACCACCCCTGCAGAGGTTTGAGGACACGGTGAGTCTTAAACTGATCAGATAATGGTCAGACCATGACAATGGAAGAGTAGTTTGCTCTTCCACTCTGACCAAACCGTCGCCCACAACAAAGACCAGGTCGAGTGTATGACCAGCTTGATGGGTGGGACCCGATATTACTTGGGACAGCCCCATGGTCATCATGGCGGCCATGAATTCCTGAGCCGCACCTGTCAAGGTGGCCTCAGCGTGGATATTGAAGTCACCCAATACCAAAAGGCGCTGGGAGCCCAACACCACACTAGAGACCACCTCAGCTAGCTCAGGTAGGGAGACTGCTGTGTCGCGGGGTGGACGGTACACCAGCAGAATCCCCAAACTGTCCCGTGTACCCACCTTCAAGTGGAGACACTCAAACCCAGCAGTTTGCGGAACAGCGCAACTGACCGGGCGATGGATTGCCGAAAGACCACCGCAACCCCACCTCCCCGCCCTCCAGGCCTGGCCTGCTGATGCACCCCGAAACCCGGAGGACAAAGCTGGGTAAGGTTTACCCCACCCAGTTCATCCAACCAGGTCTCGGTGATGCAAGCCAGATCCGCCTGCTCATCCAGGATTAAGTACTGGATAATTGCAGATTTCCCACTGACGGATCTGGCATTAAGCAGCAGTACCTTCAACCCGGAGGGGCTGCCATGGAGGCTACCACACCTAACCTTCTCCAGGGTCGCAAGACACCTGTTGCGCTTCTCCCTGGGAAACTGTTGACCACACCCCCTCCTCCCCCACACGACCTCAATGGAACCCTTCCCCCCCAGACCCCACCCCCCAGAGATCCTGGCTCTACTGAAATGCTATTAAGAAGGCCTAGTCAGCTCCCTGAATTAAAAGGGCTGCAAGGATCTCCATCTTGTGTAGTGTCTAGAGAAGGGGACAGATAGAGCCTATCAAAGGGGGGAGACCTTTCGAAGCAGCTTGACAAGGTGTTAGAAAGCAGGGCTTGTGGGCAGGGTATGGAGAGGGGTTGAGCAGATTTAACTGAAAGCGAATTTACCAGGGAAGAGGACCTGCACAAAGGGTTAAACATCCTGTTTGACTTAACCGGGGCTCGGGTATGTGAGGGCAGGTTGGGCATAAGAGGGCGAGTCGAGGGGTCTACAATTACCCTTCTGATGGTAATATAGACTACCTGACTTGACAATTTTTCTTTCTTTTATAGTTCATCTCAACTTGTTTTATATAAAGACTTCTTGCTTTTTTGCTCTAACAAGTGCACATGTTTTAACAGAATTAATTACCCAGTTCTGACTTAGTCTCCAGTTTTATGCCATTTTGTTGCTATTTTCAGTTTTTATTTTATTTTTTATTTTAAGATTTTATTTATCATGAGGCCAGCAACATGTACCTGTTATAAAATGATTTTCTTCCATTCTCTAAAGGTTTAGGTCTGTTATTGTCAAAGCAACACAATTCTTTAGGTGCTTACGCGAAAAACACTCAGTGCAAATGTGTTGTTAGGCCCAGGGAAACAAAGACCTTGAAGATAGACGTGGTAGTTCCCATGGCAACATCTGGTAAAAAAATAATGTTAAACATATGTTTAATTGTAAAAGAAAAACAGGGACAGATTTTTAAGAGCTCATTGTTAGCTAGGTAATAGAGATTTCTTTAAAAAAACCTCCACACTTTTTATTTTTCCCTTTACAGAAGAGATCCCTCTTCAGTAACCACATACACATATGCACATCAGGTTTAATGAGGAAAACATTTTCAGAGTATATCTTTGATGGAATTCGTATCCATGGTAAATCTGTTTAAGGGTGGCTGAATCAGATTGTCTATGCTTTGTGTGTCGAGACACAGAGGCCTTAAAGAGCCACACATGCTTTTAGTCAAACAAAAGGTTTATTATAAAGCAACAAAAATACGCTCAGAGACCCTTAAATCCAGTGACTCTAGTCAAAACTCAAAGCAAAAAAGCAACTGGAAAATAACCTGGATTAAACAGAAAGAAAATCCAGATTAAACGGAAAGAAAACCCGGATTAAAACTCAGTTCAAAATAAACAGTAAGCAAACAACGCTGTAACCAAGAGTTCCACTAGTCAGCGCTGTGCCCAAAGAGTCAGTTGCAAATAGGCATTGCCAAAGCCAGTCCAGTCTCAAAGTCACCATAAAAGGAGGCCAAATAAAGCGTCGTTTCCCAGGTAGTCAAACAGAGCCGTAGTAGTGGTAATCCAAGAATCCAGGGAGGGAGAGAGCCACGCTCACGATAAGCCAGTCCAAACGTCGTCACCAAGGTAGTCAAACAGAGCCGTAGTTGAGGTAATCTAAGAGTCCAGGAAAGGAGAGAGAGCCACATTCATGATAAGCCAGTCCAAACGTCGTCACCAAGGTAGTCAAACAGAGCCGTTGTCTAACCAATCCAAGAGTCCAGGAAGGGAGAAAGCCACACTCACGATAAGCCAGTCCAAACATCGAGAATCCTCAGGAACCAGAACTCCAAGCTGCAGAACCCGAACCCAAAACCCAACACGAGAATAGGCAGCGACATAATGCACAGGATACAAAACCGACACCTTGCCTTCTGCAAAGATTCCCCATTTCAGAGCCTACTTTTAACTTACACATCATTATCCAATGATGAGCTGGCCTCCACCCCATCATCATCTCTAGCAGCTGTCCTTGTCTCCACACCCAAGCTTCTGTTTCCATCTCTCCAGTTCCTCATCTCCTGTCAAGACTTAGGTTTCCCCATGACTTGGATGTACCTCCCGTTTGCCAATCCCCACGCCCCACCAACATATCACCAAAAACTGGTTCTGCACATATGTTCCCAATCTCTTGTATCCCAGTCCAATCCATTGAGTTCTCCCCATCCTCATCACTCCCAGACCCATCACTCCCAGAGAAACCCATAAATGACTCATCATCTGTGGGAGCAGTAAATATATCCTGGAGCTTCTTCCTCTCCCATTCTTCATCTGATTCCTGCTCCTGAGTAACCCTTTTTGTGCCTCTATTCCCATCCATCACATTTCCTTCCTCGCTCATTGACTCCCCGCCACTTGAAAACCCTTCAAATGTGTCCTCATCAGTAGGCGCCATAAGGATATCCCGGATCCGTTCCCTTTGTTGTTCTTCATCTGACACCTGCCCACGATTACCCCTTTGTCCCCTTCTGGTACTGCTACTACTGCTTGCAACATTACTTGCTGACTCAACTACAACATTGTGTCATTTCTGAGATTTCTTCATTAGACAGCACTTTATTTAAAATCTCTGCAAACACCCAGCATGAACTAAATATGTAAACAATACCTATAACATGTTTTCTCTGAAAAATGCACTTTGCTAAACTTATTTCTTTTATGAATATATTATTTTTAAAAATGACTCTAACAAATTTTACCCCCCCCCCCCCCCCAAAAAAAACTCAAAAATTTCATGTTAGAATTTCAGGAAATTGGCTATGAAGAACAAAGAAAAAACTTTATCAATGACCATTTCAAAATTTTGTAAAAAGAAAGAAAAGCAGGGGGATATAGAAGGCTTCGCAATTCAATTCTTCTAGAATTTTGTATGGAATTTTTCAATAATAATTATGCTAGAGGAAAGAATGAAAAACTATTTTACTAGGAAGAGAGGATATAACTGTACATGACTGCAGAGATGCATTATCAACAATAGATCATGGATAGACATCACAGAAATCCACTTTTCTCATTCTTGAGTATTGAAATAATTTGTCTGTATATAAACATTCTGTCCTTTTGTTTAAGTTTTCTGCTCAAATTAAAAATAACCACTTTCCACACACATACGCACTGTTGCTTTCTTTGTGCATTGATATTTTGATGTAATTATACAGTAGGTGTACATGATGACTTCCTTACTATTCAATAATCTTTTAATCCTTCATAACATATTTTAAAGGAACATTGAAGCAAACCTTTAATGTTGGTTAATACCTTTGTGATCATACATCATTGGTGAAATGAAGATGAAAAGATACAATGCACTATATTTTATTTGATATTCTTTGAATCAAAACATCAAGATTTAATTTTGTAGTTTAAGAGTAATTAGACAGAGTTAACATCAGTGCCTGTCATGTTATCTGTTCTTAGTGAATATTTTAATAATTTTGAATGAAAATGAAGTTGCTTTAGCTCTGTTACATATTTATATTGCACACATATTCAACACGGCACCATCATCATTATCCTTAACTCTTCCTGGGATCTGAAAGCCTTATGCACTCTGGAAATAAAAGCAAAATAACTAGGTTTGTGATTTCTCTGTTTTCTATTTGTATTTCCTTTCCTGAAAGTATTATCATTATCATATATATTGACATCACTTTGCATGCCGTTTCACAAGTACAATGAGCCCTTGGTATCTGCCAAGATTTATTTCCAGGATTCCACTATGGATTTCAAAATCCATGGCTACTCCAGTCCCATGGCTACTCCAGTCCCATATACATAATATATTGAAATGATGTCTCTTATATAAAACAATAAAATGAATTTTTTGCTTTTGAGAATTTCTTTAGTGGGAATATTTTTAATCTATGGTTGAATCTGTGGTTACAAATCCATGGATAGAGAAGGCCAATTCAATTTTCTGTAGTCTGTGAAGTTGAGACTGGTTTTTCTATGGATCTCTGTTCTCTGGTCAATATTATGGCAGGAAGTTGGGTAAGAGCCACAAAGTGTGACTTGCCAATATGGCATTACATATCACAGCTACCCCATAGTTGGGGAGTTAACTTCCATGGAGCTCATGATGTGGGTAAACTCTTCCTATTGGTGAGTTTACATAGTCAAATAAAGATAAATCTCATGATGTATAGTTATGCATGAACTTATTTCAATTCTGCGTGTCCTCCATATCCAGGCAAAATCATTTTAATATATAGGACGAGTTCAGAGAAAGCAGTAAAAATGATTAAATGGCTAGCGCAGCTTAATCTCATCACACTAATAGTAATTCCCTTCCCTTCCCCATAGAGGAAATGTTTAAAGAGCTAAGTATGCATAACTTAGCTAAACAATAACTTATGGGGATATGATCATCACAACTTTCTTAAGACTGTAGACATCAAAGGTTGCATATATATTATATAAAGTCCTCCAGGGTGATATAACTGGAAAGGATGTGATAGATGAATTGGAATGGACTGAAAAAGCTTCCTATCAGTTAAAAAAAAAAGATTAGCATAATTCTCAAACTTGCAAAAAAAATCCGATATATACCACTAAGGGTATGAATCTACTCTCTTTGATGTCAGCACTTGTTTATTTAAACAGTACTGGGTGAGAACGCAAGCTGAAGTCCCATACATACCTAAGAACACACTCCTGTGGGTGGAGTTATTCACCCTGATCTGGGACTTGACTTCTAAGAAGACATGTATGGAACTGGGCTGTCATTTCCATACCCAGCAAAAGCCATAGTTGTGATATGATTACTGATCAGGCATCCTTTTATGTCTTTGCTACTCATTCATCCCTTTCGACTCCTACCTTTTTGATTTCAATGCCCTACCCTTAGAGCAGGTGTGAGAATCGAATGGCACTTCAGATGTTACTGGACTGCAACTTCTGACATTTCTCACTGCACCTATGCTAGCTAAGGCACCTTGGAGTCATAGTCAAGCTATTGGCATGCCTACACTAGCAGGCTAATCTGGGATGATTGTGCCCTGGAGCTGCCCCAGATTCAGTACAAGAACTATTACATTGAATCCAGAACAATGTCACACCATAAGTCCATATGGTGCAGCTGGGCTGAGACCACAATAGCCTCTCTGGCCTACTCCTTATCATCATGCTACTGCTGTTTGGATGACCAAGGAACTCCAGGTAAGAGCTTGACCATCATGGTCACCTCTGCTGAGATCAAAAGGAGAGGGTACATAGAATGTGGAAAATAATTCCTGTTCATTCTGAGAGTCAATTTTTCTCAGCTAAGATATTTGCTTCTGATTTCATTCATTTGAGGCTTTGATGTCCTTAATAACATGAAATATTAATAGCAGGTTTTGCTTATGTGCTCTGATCTTTTCTGATCAGGGATAGCCTGGTCACTGTGGCATTTGGGCTTGTATAGGGTGCCTTTGTGGAGATGCCCTTGGGGCTCGTCCTGAAGAAGGAGCTGGTGTATAAGGCAACAGCTAGGCTGTCATGTGTGCTATTCAGATGGTAAAGCAACTGCACTGGATTAGGTAGAGGGGTGTCTGATGATGTATTTAATTGTTGTTGTTATTATGTGTCTTCCAGTCATTTTTTAACTATGGCAACACTAAAGCAACTCAGTTACAGGGCAATAATTCTTTTTGGCAATAATTGTTTTAAAAAGGTCTGTCAGTGCCTTCCCCTACGACTGAGAAAGTGCAGCTTGCCAAGAGTCGGCCACTTAATTTCATGGCTGAGCAGGGATTAAAATCCTAGTCTTATGCTCAAACTATTACTGTATTGTATTGTCAAAGGCTTTCATGGCCAGAATCACTGGAGTGTTGTGTGGCTTCCGGGCTGTGTGGCCATGTTCTAGCAGTTTGTAATCGGGATAGCATGTAGCCACCACCCCCCTCCCCCCAGAAAGCATGGGTTTTTGGGTGGGAGTGGGGATAGAAATCCACACCAAAGTGGGGTTTTTAAAACCTGCTTTGGCACGGATTTCTGGGCTTTGAAAGTGCCATAAATAAAGCTTGCTGTTGTTGCTGTTGTTTTTAATATGGGTGCATCCATGTTATCTCCCAGCATAGATGTGATACTGCTTGCAAACCAACAAAAATTCAACATGTATAGGTCTGTTGGGCTATAGTCCTAAACATCCCAAAGCCCATTGAAAAGATACGAACACAAGTGCACAATTTAAGATCTCTGGACCTTTTAAAGAAATTGTCAACAATGCCAGAAGAAGTGATAAGGGAAGAAAACATCATCTACTTAGTATTGAAGCTGTGGTGTCTGTGTAATGTTTTGGGTTGGATGTTTTTTAATATCCTAAATATGTTTAAAAGAAAATAAGCCCACTGACTCTGTGGGGCTTACTTCTAAGGAAATACACAGAGGATATTTCCTTTCATGTATGTCACCGAGATTGTGAGCTAAGATCCTTTGCCCCTCTCAATCTGTGATATATCAAAGCTGAAATGTTTGCTAGTCTCATTGGCAAAAGTTCACCATGTGGCAAGTGCAACACCTCAGCTGCTTGTCTTAAATAGGTTTTTAAAGCAGTTTTGATCACTGGAGACATTCTAGTGCCCATGTCATAATGTGTATGGGGATGGTGCTGGAATGAGAACTTACAGTTAATCCTTTATGTGTAGTCTTAGAACAAGTGAGTTCCATTGAGTTCAGTGAATCTTATTGCCAGGTAGGGATTGATTTTTGTTGTTGTTGTTGTTGTTGTTGTTGTTGTTGTTGTTGTTGTTGTTGTTATTCTGGAGCTCAATAGTCTCAATGACAATAGTGTGCTTTGTTTAGTTTATTTCAGCTTCCAAAATTAGGCACAAGAAATTGTGCACTTCACCTCAAACACTGGCATAGTTTTAAAGCCTACAGAGTACTTCCAAGAATTAAATATGTTCACATGTTAAAGTCCCAATGTATAAAATATGCACACTTGAAAACCATCATAAGCAGCCTTTAAGCAATGGAGAAAGATTATATAAATGAAATAATGTGCAAAAATAAATGTAACTATGAGGAATGTGTAAACATGTTTGCAAATTTTAGTACAAGAAGAAAATATAGTCTTATGACTCAATGAAGGAACAACAAGATATAGACTTGCACAGCCCATTTCCAAGACAAGTAGATAATAAGACTGCAGCATGAGAATGGTTAAATATTATATAGTTTCTATAATATAGTCCACATCTTCCAGATTAGGATAGTGCTTTTGTACAAATGGATTATAGATAGTGGTCATAAATGAATATTCAAGATCTTGCAAAGCATGAAACTGTACAGCAAGGTCAGTCTTATCTCTCTTTATGAGCTCATATTTAAGCCCCATGTGTTCTTGTATCTTTTCAGCATGTACATGACCTTCTCAAGTATGAGTTTCAAGTTCCCTTAAAGCATAAAAATCAGTTCAGAATGTCAGATGGGCTAGAAGACTTTTTTTATTATGAGACATTAGAAAATATAATATCTTTATTAGTGTTGTGGGAAGATAAAGGAAAAGAAGGATACATTAGCAGCATACCAGGATTATAGCAGTAATAAAATGTTAAATTGTGAAAAGGTATCACAAAAGGTCTGTAGTTCAAGAGATTAATTCTCTCCTGGTAATTTCACTGTATAAGTATTACAAGTATATACTTTAAAAGAATGTAATAACTCTTTGTACTTTTGGGAGGATATGTTATGAGTGATCCAATTGTACTATTCCAAATCTACAATCATATTTGTCATGAAAATGCTGGATGTTCTACAATTCTATCCACAAAAGAATATCAAAAGTTAATGGAGAAGAGGCAGAACCTCTTCTACATCAGTATTAGGCATATATATGGGGTATGAGGAGCTTTGATAGTTCCATAAATCCATCCAATATTAGGAAAATGCATCACTTATTGAATGAACATGTCAAGGAGTCAAGATCTGCATAGATTAGCTGAGTCTACTACCCATATATTTGATAGTCACAATGTCCACAGATGCAAAGAGCTCCTACACACAGAGACTCCTCATCTGATGAGGATGTTTAATGAGATGGATGTTAATTGAGAAACGATGGTGGAGGCAAAAATTGTAACAAATTTGGACTACATCTCCCTAATTCCCTCAGCCATCAAGGACAATGGCTATACTGCATTGTGGATTCTGGGAGGCAGTCAAAAAAGTTAATTTTCTAAGATCTGTATTGGGATGCTAGCTGAGAGATTCTGGGAGTTTTAGCCCAAAGGAGGAATGTTTATAAATTTTGGTTAGAGGTGTGTCATGGTTAAAGCTAGCCTGTATGGCAATGTGACCCATTGTGAGGTCTACTTATCATATCCTGTTTCCCCAAAAATAAGACATCCCATGAAAATAAGACTTAGTAGAGGTTTTACTGAATTGCTAAATATAAGGCCTCCCCTAAAAGTAAGACCTTTTTGTTTGGAAGCATGCCTGCCAAACAGAACACCAGAGCATGCAGGATTAGTAAATGCACGTACCATAGATTGCTGTACATGGAAATAATGGTAGTAACAAGAAATTATTGATAGGATTCACAGTTTGTCTGGTTATGCTGGTTTGTGATGACAACTACTGTACAGTTGTACAGTATAAAATAAATGTTCATTTTTTTGTTCAGTGATAAATGTGAATTCTTCTTCATGGAAAAAATAAGACATCCCTTAACACATCTTTGGAGCAAAAATTAGTATAAGACACTGTCTTATTTTAGGGGAAACACGGTATGTATACCTATTCTCATTATTCAGGAAAAGTTCTATTTTCACTATTAAAGCTAAGTGAAATGAAGAAGAATTTGTAGAGGGGGTGGGGAGGGGAATCTGCCTAAAATAATTTGGATTATCTGTTTTGATAATCTGGATTATATGGCAGTGTAGAAGGGGACTCAATGACCAAAGCTACTTTGTCACACTGCAATTTTTAGCACTTACCTTGAATGTATCTACTAGGCATGTGTGATTGATTTAAAAAATGGTTCAAAAGTACTTACAAAACTGGGGGTTCCTGGAGCTTCATTTCTAAAGTCTTTCTAAAGTATACTTAGTAAAAAAAAACCATTACTATAATGAGACTAATGAAATTTCGTTACTATTTCATTGCAGTATTTGTGCATACGCATTAATGCAATAATTACTACTATTGGGGAAACTTCAAGGTCTCCTTTCTCCCCCATTTTTAAAGTTATTGGGGTGAAACTTGCTACAATGGTAGAACACATTTACCACTGTTAGCCCACCAAATTTCATAACATTTCACTCATCCATGGAGTTTTGACAAATTTTCAAAGTTTTTATAAACAACATTTTTGAAAAAAAAACTACAAGAGATATCTACTTGAACTTTGTATACAATGCACAAGATAACCAGGACATCAATCCCCAGAAATTTCAGAACTATTCACACATCTACAGATTTTTGGGGGATTTTAAAATGTTTAGACAAAAACAATTTATCCTCCAAAAAATTGACAACAGCAAATCCAATTGAATGTCTGTTTGTCTTTATGACACACAACCACATAACTTCAACCTAGCATATATTTATATTATTACTTACTTACTTTAGTCCTTTTTTGCAGATTCAATAATTTTATTTATTACTCTAAATGGCTAGTGCTGCACATTGGTGCTTTTTTATGCTGATGCATTCTGGTAAATGTAGTTTAGCACAGGCATGGCTCCTCGCTACCCAAACTGCGCATGATCATAATTAAATTACCATAATTGGGGAAACTTCAGGGGATGCTATCTCCCTCATTTTTAAAGCTATTGAGGTGAAACTCGCTACAATGGTCGAACACATTCACCACTGTTAGCTCATAAAATTTCATTATGTTTCACTTATCCATGGAGTTTTGGCAAATTTTCTAATTTTTATTAAGAACATCTTTAAAAAACTACCAGAGCTAGCTCCTTGAATTTTCTATCCAATAACACAAGATAATCAGGGCATTAGTCCCCAGAAGCTTCAGAAATACTCATACATCTACTGATTTTAGGGATTTTTTTAAAGTTTTGATAAAAAACTGTTTAGGGAGGGACATATTTCTCTCCCCTCTCATGATTGGTACTTTCTGATTCTGATGCATATTGGGAAATGTAGTTTAGGGTAGAGCCTTTTGAATTCTTTGGCATAGGGTACCTTCCCTTCCCAAACAACATTTCCCAAGTCATTAAAATCTTCATGCTGAGAAGCCATTAATTTACAGGGAGATGAATGGCAAAGGAGACCTTTGGCTCTCCTTATGGTTCCTTTCACCTCGCTTTCTTCCTTTGTACTGAATGAAATTGACTTTGGGATACTTCTGAGCTTTACAAAACTAAAACAAAATGTATGGATAAGTTTCAATTTTGAAAATATTTGTTGTGCACCAGGAAACATCTTGGAAATGCCTTCCAACTTTCGAAATATTTGATTTTTTTCCAGTTTTTTGCACACCTCTAGTATCTACACTGTAGAATGAATGCAGTTTCACACCACTTTAACTGCGACTGTTCGGTGCTGTGGTATCCTGGGAGTTATTGTTTGGTGAGTCACCAACAGTATTTGGCAGAGAAAGCTGAATATTTTATAAAGTTACAACTCTCATGATTCCAGAGCAGTGAGCCATGATAGTTACAGTGATATCAAACTGCATTTGTTCTACAGTGTAAAGCACCTTCAGTGTATAAATGAGCATACTTCCAGGTAAACAAGCTTAACAGTTAAATTATTTCAAAGCAATTTGATGTTCACTGCTCATTTAAAATATGCTTGTAATAATTCTTGCATACCTGATAGAATTAGTTCTATCATTGAAAAACCTTTATTCCAATTTTAGTATCTCCTGAATTTTATTCTAATTTTATTAACTCAGAAAGACTGCTTCACATATGATTAATGACAGCAATATAATTGGAATGTGATTCTGTCAAAGGGTACAGATATTTATCTTTTTACTACAGAGTTTTACCAACCACGGCCTTTTGTTTAAATTCCAAAAATGCCACATTTTCCATCAAAAATGTTTTAAATGGATTTAAATTATATTTTAATTGCTTAACATTTTATTATGATTTATAGGTAGCCACATATTATGTTTCAAGGGACATGAAAGTTCTTTATAAAAGAGATATTAAGTCTAGAAGGAAAGACTAAGATGAAGCTCTTTGTCAGGTGGACCATTTTCTTACAAAGTTATGTTTTGTTCAATTGAACAATTTACATCACTGTTACTAGGAGAAGGCGTTCTTTCTCTTAATTGAAACCACAAATAATGTAGTGAATGATAGTGAATTAATAGCACAATTCCTCTGCTAAAGCCGACTGGGCAACCTGTGCAAATGAGAAAAAGCTTGAACTATTATTGTTGTTGTTATGTATATTTATACCCCACTTTTTCTCTCCACAAGGAGACTAAGCATTCTAAAATATTTTGCATAGTCTATTTTGCATAGGGCAGCTCACAATAACTTGTTGCCTGAGAAATCCCTCCTCCTTGCCCTGACCATAAACTTTTGTGAGGACTGCAATAAACCTCTGAGAGAACAGATGAACCTGAAGGAAGAGAGAACATGCCATGGTTTTCTTTGCCAAGCTCTCAGAAACTGTGAAACTTGGCTCCTTTCCATATATACATAGTTTGATCAATTTAAACAAAAAATGTCAGCTGGGTAAATATATAATATTTCAATTCTGTATATTTCATTGAGTTTTACTGTGCGTGATCACTCGCCGAGGACGTATTTATTCTGACAATTTCAGTTTGGAACTGGTATAGCAGAAATCAGTTTTATTGTGCAAATGATTAGATTGTCATGCCTGTTTGAGACCAGGAAGGTCATTATACAACCACAGAAGTTGGCCTTGAATTGGTTTCAGTACTGGTATCAGTACTTGAAAACCATCAGAGAATGCGGGGATTTTTTTTTTCATTTCCTTGTCAGGACACACACAACAGTAGTCCAGAGGCATATAAAATGGAGAACAAAGAAAAAGTGGAGGTAATTATTTACCTATGTCAAGTGGTCAATTGTGCCCCTATTGTCCAGGTATGCCTTTGGGGACATTTTTCATGGGCTCCCATCCCTTCATTCTGAATATTGCAAAGTGTTCCAGTGTGGGCAGCAATCTACAATGTGTTTCACATTCTGCAAAGTCAATTTTGTCATGTGATGTGAAGGTTATTTCAGAACTGTCCCTGAGTTTGCTTGATGTGCTTTGAAGACCTTAATTTGCATTGCAGCATTCTTTGGCAACACACATTTGTATCTGACACAGTTTGGCAGCACACATTTCTAGCCGACACAATTTGAAGCTAGCTTCAAACTGGGTTGGCTAAAAATGTGTTCTGTCAAAGCATGCTGCAGGGTGATTTAAGGCCTTTAAAGCACATCAAGCAAATTAGCTTCAAACTGGATTATATGATCAGTAGAAATGTGCCCAAAAATAAGCCAGTAAGATCAATTTTATCTGTTGTTTTTCATTCAAGATCTCTAGTGCACATGTCTTGGCCATTTTTATCCAGAGAGGGTCAAGATAAACACTAAGAATGCTACATATTCATAGTGATAAATATATTTTCCTGCCAGTCACTAAATTTGCTCAGAAATGCATGCTTTTAAAATAAGATTAACACAACGAGTTGGCCTTTAGCTTCTAAGGAACAATTAGAAAAAATCATGGACTTCCTTCATTGATTTTCCCAGACTTTCCAGCAATAGGAAGAAAATTGGTGAAATCGCTCATTTCCACCTTTTAAATATCCTTAGGTGCATTTACATAGTCTTACAATGAGACTACATAATGAAGAGAGATTAGTTATGAATTCGTACCTCCAAGTTATGATCCATAACTGCAATACTGAATGCTAACCATTTTCTACATTTTAAAACAAAAAAGTCTTCAAATTATATCTCAGTACCTTTAAGTACGCACAAAGCTGACAACTAAAGGGAGATTTGTTTTCTAGATTCACCTAATGTCTTTTACCCAGCTGGGAACAAATCCTATTGCAAACACATTTTTCCTCCAATTTGTATTTCGTTTTCAAAAAGACATGGTTTAACTCCACACCCCCAAATAAAATAAAATAATCACTAAAATAAAACAAGTGAAACAACATGAAAACATTCCTTGAGTCCTCCCTCCCAGCAACTTCCCCCCACCCCTGTAATCCCAAATACAATTTTCATTGCAGACATTGCAGACAGCTAAACTGATATAGAGTCCTTCTAGTACAGTGTTACTAGTACATAAATAAATGATAATCCCAATTTCCAACCACTTACTGTTAAGTTTTATTTCTGTAAACAAAAAAAGTTGGAACATAAACCTCAATAAATCTATTGTCATAGCTTCACTATGTGCCTTCTTTCCTGGGAAAGGAAACAAACTGCAAGTCAACCTAGTTATTTTTAACTAGTACATTTCAAATTCTGAAATTATTTAAGAAGTAAAAAAATTACACAGGTCATCTTTCTGAGGATTACAGGATACTTCCAAAAATTAAAGTGCACACACAATGCACATTTTAATAAAGATGAATGTTTAATATTGCATTTTGGAAAAAAACAGTAAATGGCAAAAGTGACGAGAATTTGATAAATTCCACGAATAAATACATTATTTATTTATTTATTTAAAAAACCAAGAGAGGCTCTGTGAATTTCAGAAACTGAAGAAAGGGATTTGATCTCACAACATGTTACAAAGCAAGGATATGGAGAAAGTTCAAGCAAAGTTGAAAAAGCTGAATAAAATTATGACTAAAATATGTTTACATCCCTACAACACAGTTGATTATAGTGAGTAGGAGCCCTTGGTGGTGTAGTGGATTAAAGCCTTGTGACTTGAAGGTTGGGTTGCTAATCTGAAAGCTGCCAGATTCGAATCCCACCTGGGGAGAGCATGGATGAGCTCCCTCTATCAGCTCCAGCTCCATGCGGGGGCACGAGTGAAGCCTCCCACAAGGATGATAAAAACATCAAAACATCCAGGCATCCCCCGGGCAACGTCCTTGCAGACAGCCAATTCTCTCACACCAGAAGCGACTTGCAGTTTCTCAAGTCGCTCCTGACATGAAAAAAAAAGTTGATTATAGTAAGGGCCAGAATATTGTTGAGGAAATTTCTACACTGGGCAATATTCTTAGCTATTTCTCTATTAACGTGTGTTTATTGGTGAGGAAATTTTCTACACTGAGCAATATTGCCACTTCCTTATACATACCTAGTACAAAGACACTGTGATATATTCTCCATGTTAAAAAAATCTTTGGCCATGGATGGTCAAAGAAAGAAGAGAAGATGGAGGTCCACCCCTGCTTTGCTTGTTAATGCATCTCCAACCACTTGGGGGAAAATTCTGATACAATGGCTCTTTCTAGGGGTTAGGAATTTCTATGCAAACATTTAAAAAGTAATATTTTTCCAGGTGAATGCCTGAAATGATAGAATTCATAAATTACATACAATACTATAGTTTCTCAGCAAAGTAATCTGGAAAATATGTACAGAATCCATACTTCTTTCTCTGCAAAATAATCAATTGTGTGCTATATTTGCTGCCTTTCTCTATAGCTCTACTTTTCCAAACATTTCTGCGCTGTCAGAGAAAATGATCATGCACAGGGGAGAGGGATTGAGGGTAAGCTTCAGGTGAAGAAGTTTTGGTGTACTTCAAGAAGTCTAGACAAGTTGGAGGTAAATTAATCCCTGGAGAAAAAAAGGTCATAGCCTTGAGATAGTTTGCTTGTTTAATCACAGGTTATCAGGAATGAACTTGTCAGATGTTAAGATCCAGGCTACTTGACAGCCCCAGCTTCCCTAAGTATGGGAACCCATATGGGCAGGTGACTTACAGAGATAAGTGAGGGCCCAGATGTTGTTGCTGTTGCTCCACCATTAATATGAATACCTAACAAAAAGAAAGGTTAAGTTTAGATCCTGTTCAGACATTTTCTTGACAGATCATCAATGTATTGTATAGACAGCAGGCATAATTTTAGCATTTATTTTCACAGCTGGATTGAGCCCAGTGGTATCACCATGTTTGGTGTTCCCAGGTGACTCATAGTTTCATTTCCATTGACCTTCTCCCATATCAGACCATTTGAAAATTTGACAAAATCAACAAATATTAAAAAAAAACCTCCAGCAGAAATAATAACAACAATGTGCACTTGTAGCACAGACACATTGTACAGACAAAACCATGAGATTTGAGGTATGGGTAACAATAAGGCCCCTTTCACACAGCTATATAAAATGCACATTGAACTGGATTATATGGCTGTGTGAACTCAGATAACCCAGTTCAAAGCAAATATTGTGGATTATCTGCCTTGATATTCTGGGTTATATTAACATAGAGTTTTAGTCACTTTTGTGGCATATTTTGTAAACATTTTGGTGTCACTGTGTCACGACCCAGGCTACAGAGCACCAATAACCATACGCAGAGGCCAGATTCTATCTAATATCTTTATTAAGGAAATATATAAAGTTAGTAAAAGCAAATGTAAAAGATAGTCCAGAAGCAGACCTTTCAGGAAAGGTCAAAATTAGTCCAAGGAAATAATGTCCAATATGAAATATTAAGGTCCAAAGTTGTAATCCAATAACCGAAACACTCACTTTGCCAAGCAAAGTGAGGGGAGATGACAAGGTCCTTTAGTCCATAAACTTGAGCAAGGCTAGGAAATAACTTGATACTTGAAACAAGGCTTAAAACGTGGAACAAGGTAACTAGGAACAAGAACAAGGTCCGTGGAAAAACTTGGTAAAATCCGTGGTACAAGGCAAGGATTGGTCCTGGGAAACAAGGCAAACTCCGTAGGTAAACAAAGGCTGGGAAGCAAGGCGAAGGCTGGATAGCAAGGCAAGGCTTGAGCGAGAGCGAGGCTTGAAGCGGAGCGCGCTGTCCAGACACAACCCGCTCCGTAGGCTGACGAATTGACTCCGCGAAGTTACTACGCGGGTAAAACACCTAAATAGAGTCTCACTTTCCCGCCGAAGCAGTTCTCTGAGAATCAGAACCGAAAGCCAAACTCTGAGACCAGATGTGAGACTCCCCAAAGATTCTCACGAGAAGCAGTCTTAATTGGCCACATTCTTAGCTGCAATCCTCGCACTCCTGCGCGAAGCTGATTCCAAACTTCTCTGTTGTTTACAAAACTCCCGGCGCAAGAACACGGGAGAAGTAGGCTCTGGGGTTGTTTGACATACTTCTGGGAGACAACTTTCTTGCAGGTGCAAAGTTCCCAGATCTGCCTGGGAAAGATCTGGCTGAGAGGAATCCAGTTCAGACTGGGAAGGTAAAAAACCCAAGTTTTCATCTTCATCAGGAATTACAATGTCCTGAGCAGGACTACAAGGCCCATGGATCATCACACTATCCCCCTCCTCAAGGCCCCTCCCAAACTGGGACTCTCTCCCCGAAGCGCGAGGCCGCGGTTTGGTGGGATAGGTCTGATGAAAGCGACGGGTTAGATCAGGAGCGTGAACTGTGGAGGCGTCTTCCCAAGAGCGCTCCTCAGGGCCAAAACCCACCCAGTCAATGAGATATTGCAGGCGGCGGCGGTGAAAGCGAGAATCCAAAATGTCCTCAACCTCGAACTCCTCCTCCCCATTCATCAAAACAGGAGGGGGGGCCGGTTGGTCTGTATCAGGACGCACACCATCCGCCGGAAGGAGCAGGGAACGGTGAAACACTGGGTGAATGCGCATTGAACGCGGAAGTTGGAGTTTGAAAGTCACGGGGTTTAATTGCGCCACCACTGGATAGGGGCCAATGAAACGGGCATCTAACTTCCGGCAAGGGCGGTGGGAGGGCAGAAAGCGAGTGGACAGGAAAACCCGATCTCCTACCTTAATTTCGGGGCCCGGCTGGCGATGTTTGTCAGCGTGGCGTTTATAGTCCTCCTTGGCTTGGTCCAGTTGCTGGAGCAAAAGTTGTTGTACCGCTGTGAGTTCCTGCAGCCAATCCTCTGCTGCGGGAACTTCTGAAGTTTCAATGACAGGGGGAAAGAAACGTGGGTGGAAGCCGTAGTTTGCAAAGAACGGCGTTTCTTTTGTAGAAGCTTGAACTCCATTGTTATAAGCAAACTCTGACAGTGGTAACAGAGAAGCCCAATTGTCCTGTTGGTAGTTTACATAACAGCGAAGATACTGCTCCAAGGTGGCATTGGTGCGCTCCGTTTGCCCATCTGTTTGAGGATGATGAGCTGAAGATAAGCGAGAGTCTATGTCCAATAGTTTTTGTAGTGCCTTCCAAAAACGAGAGGTGAATTGAGAACCACGGTCTGTGACTAAACTCTTGGGCAATCCATGTAGTCTGAAAACATGTTGGAGGAATAGATCTGCAGTCTCTTTGGCCGTGGGAAGACCTTCACAGGGTATGAAATGGGCTAACTTGGTGAAAAGGTCCACCACCACTAGGATCGTGGTGAATCCACAGGAAGGTGGTAGGTCAGTGATGAAATCCGCAGAAATTATTTCCCATGGGCGAGATGGGGTAGGAAGGGGATGTAGAAGCCCTGAGGGTTTCTCCCTTCTTATCTTGGAGCGCTGGCATACTGGGCAGGTGTTGACATATTTTTCCACATCTTTGCGGATCTTGGGCCACCAAAAATCCCTTAGGATCAGATGCATGGTTTTAAATAGTCCGAAATGCCCTGCTGGTTTGCAGTCATGACACAGACGAAGCGCTTTTTCCCTGCCCGGTCCGGGTGGGATATAAACATGATTTCTATAGCAAAGTAGTCCATCTTTAAGCGAAAAGGGAAAATGCAGACCTTGACGAAGTTGGTCCTGCGCCCAGGCATCTGCTTGCTGACTAGCCCTGATTTCTTGAGCACAGATGGGTCCTGGAGTAGAGGAAGTTGAACCAATGGGAGTGGATTTGGTGTTCCCCACCGTGAGCGTGGCAAAATTCTCGGGTTGTAGTAGTTGGGATTCAAAGGTCTCTTTGCGTCCTGCAGCGTATTCCGGTTTACGTGACAGGGCGTCTGCTTGCTTGGTTTGGGCTGGGGTCACATAATGGATCTGGAAGTTGAAACGTTCAAAGAATAAAGCCCAACGTTGCTGCCTCTGATTTAGTTTGCGGGCAGTTCTTAGATGTTCTAGATTACGATGATCAGTGTGGACTTCAATGGGAAATTTGGCCCCTTCTAGCCAATGTCTCCAAGTTTCAAAGGCTGCCTTTATGGCCAGTAGTTCTTTTTCCCAAATGGTGTAATTCCTCTCTGGTGTGGTTAATTGACGAGAGTAAAAGGCACAGGGATGGAGGTGATCTCCCACCGGTTGTAAGAGTACAGCCCCAATTGCCACATCAGAGGCGTCCGCTTGCACCACAAAAGGGGTTCCAGGATTTGGGTGCTGTAGAATTGGCTGGGAGGTGAATAGTTTCTTTAGTTGCTGGAACCCTTTCTCTGCTTGATCAGTCCAGCGGAAAGGCTGCTTTCCACGGATGCAGCTAGTGATGGGGTCGGACCAGCGGGCAAAATCTGGAATGAACTTGCGGTAATAGTTCGCGAACCCCAAGAAACGCTGCACCTCTTTCTTGTTAGTTGGCGCCCGCCATTCCAATACTGCTGAAACCTTGGCTGGATCCATGGAAAGCCCTAGAGGCGAGATGCGGTAACCAAGGAAATCTACCTCTTGTAGATCAAAGGCGCATTTTTCCAGCTTGGCATAAAGTCCATGATCCCGCAATCGTTGTAACACCATTTTGACGTGGTTCTCATGTTCTGATTGTGATCTAGAAAACACCAAAAAATCGTCCAGGTAGATTATCAAGAACCTGTCTAGATAGTCCTGAAAAATGTCATTGACAAAATGCTGGAACGTTGCGGGAGCTCCGCATAAACCGAAATTCATAACTCGGGACTCGAATAATCCGAATTTGGTCTGGAAGGCGGTCTTCCACTCGTCCCCTTCCCTGATGCGAACTAAGTTGTAAGCCCCCCGAAGATCCAGCTTGGTGTAAACCTTGGCTCCTCGAAGCCGGTCCAGTAGATCCGAGATTAAGGGCAGGGGATAGCTGTTCCGCTTGGTGATATTGTTCAATGCTCTGTAGTCCACCACCAAGCGTAGTTCCCCTGACTTCTTCTTCACAAACATCACTGGGGAGGCGGCTGGGGATTGAGAGGGTCTGATGAATCCCTTGCGAAGGTTTGTCTCTAGGAATTCCCTGAGAGCTTCTTGCTCTGGTTCAGTCAGGGAGTAGAGATGCCCTCGCGGGATCGGGGCCCCCTCCACCAAGTCAATGGCACAGTCATAAGGTCTATGTGGGGGTAACTTTTCGGCTTCTTTCTCATTGAATACATCCCAATACTCGGAGTACTTCTTTGGCAAGGTGATGATGGGCTCGGTGTCTGTGGCATGGCAGACCTTGGCTACGAGGCAATGGTTTTGGCAGTACGGTGAAGCAAACTGCAGTTCTCTGTTGGACCAGGAAATGTTAGGGTCGTGGAGAGTCAGCCATGGAATTCCCAAAATCACAGGGAAATGGGGAACCTCGGTAACAAAGAAGGAAATCTCTTCCATATGTTCCCTTATCCACATCCTGGTGGGTTCCGACCACTGACTTACGGGCCCCGTCTTGAGGGGGCAGCCGTCTATGGCTTGCACCACACGGGCATTCTTGAAATCATGATATTGTAATCCCAGAGAGTCGGCATACTCTCTATCAATGAAATTGTTGGTAGCTCCAGAGTCTATCATGGCGTGGATCATGACGGGTCCCCTTTTTGCTGACCATAATGTGACCACGAGAAGGAACAGGACCCCGGTTGGCGGCTCTTGAATGGATTTTATGACCGGGTTGGCGAGCCTCTCTACACCCGGTCGTTGGCTTCCCCCGCCGGCTGTGTGCCAGTCGGCTCAGACGCCTTCGTCTCCGTGGAGGACGCCGCCGCAAGACGGGCGGCAGGCTTCCCTTTGGCTGGGCACTCTCTGGCGAAGTGGCCCCCGTTCCCGCAGTACCAACAGAGGTTTAAGCGTTGACGACGGGCCTTCTCGGCGGCATCTAGTCTGGGGCGCACATTGCCCAACTGCATCGGCACCTCCTCGCCTCCTCTGGGGTATGGGGTTGGCGGTGGGGGTCTCCACACTGGACGTGGCTGAACGCTGGCGGGAGCGGGGGATTTTGCCCCGGCTCTACTGCCCTGGCCTCGAACCCACTGTTTCCTGTTTGCAATCATGACTTCAGCCCGTAAACATTGATCAATGAGTGCCTCGAGGGTCTGGGGAGGATCCACCTTGGAGATTTCTTCCAGCATTTCAATGTTGAGACCCTCCCGGAATTGTCCCCTGAGGGCTACATCGTTCCAGCCGGTGTTGTGGGCCAGCACTCGGAACTCGGCTATATACTGAGACATAGGTCTGTCTCCTTGGAAAAGGCGACGGAGTTTGTGACCGGCTGCCTCCAAATTGTCCTCGATTCCCCAAGTCTCCTTGAGGTGGTCCAAGAAGTGTTGCGCTGATCTTAGGTGTGGAGAGGCTTGGTCGAACAGTGCCGTCGCCCAGCTGGCCGCTGGCCCGTCTAGAAGACTGTAAACCCATGCCACTTTGATGTCTTCTTGGGGAAACTCGGCAGCACGGGCCTCTAGATAAGCTTGACATTGGCGACGGAAAACATGAACCTTAGAAGCTTCTCCAGTAAACTTGGTTGGCAACGCCATGGCCGGAAGACGAATTCCGCGTTCCTTCAAACCCTTTATTTCTCCATCCTGTGCATTGAGCTTATCACGGATTCGGTCCACCTCATCCTTGTCGATGGTGTAGGTAATCGGCTGGCCGCTCGGCCCAGGTACGACTCCGGTAGACATTCTGGCCGAGGTTAATTGGTGCTTAGGGTGGCGGAGTCAAACTGTCACGACCCAGGCTACAGAGCACCAATAACCATACGCAGAGGCCAGATTCTATCTAATATCTTTATTAAGGAAATATATAAAGTTAGTAAAAGCAAATGTAAAAGATAGTCCAGAAGCAGACCTTTCAGGAAAGGTCAAAATTAGTCCAAGGAAATAATGTCCAATATGAAATATTAAGGTCCAAAGTTGTAATCCAATAACCGAAACACTCACTTTGCCAAGCAAAGTGAGGGGAGATGACAAGGTCCTTTAGTCCATAAACTTGAGCAAGGCTAGGAAATAACTTGATACTTGAAACAAGGCTTAAAACGTGGAACAAGGTAACTAGGAACAAGAACAAGGTCCGTGGAAAAACTTGGTAAAATCCGTGGTACAAGGCAAGGATTGGTCCTGGGAAACAAGGCAAACTCCGTAGGTAAACAAAGGCTGGGAAGCAAGGCGAAGGCTGGATAGCAAGGCAAGGCTTGAGCGAGAGCGAGGCTTGAAGCGGAGCGCGCTGTCCAGACACAACCCGCTCCGTAGGCTGACGAATTGACTCCGCGAAGTTACTACGCGGGTAAAACACCTAAATAGAGTCTCACTTTCCCGCCGAAGCAGTTCTCTGAGAATCAGAACCGAAAGCCAAACTCTGAGACCAGATGTGAGACTCCCCAAAGATTCTCACGAGAAGCAGTCTTAATTGGCCACATTCTTAGCTGCAATCCTCGCACTCCTGCGCGAAGCTGATTCCAAACTTCTCTGTTGTTTACAAAACTCCCGGCGCAAGAACACGGGAGAAGTAGGCTCTGGGGTTGTTTGACATACTTCTGGGAGACAACTTTCTTGCAGGTGCAAAGTTCCCAGATCTGCCTGGGAAAGATCTGGCTGAGAGGAATCCAGTTCAGACTGGGAAGGTAAAAAACCCAAGTTTTCATCTTCATCAGGAATTACAATGTCCTGAGCAGGACTACAAGGCCCATGGATCATCACACACTGTCTCTGATGGTGTCACCCAATATGCTTTGCACACACAACCCACATCCTGCTAGTGTCCCCATTGATTGAGCCTTTGACATGCTACCGTGGGCCCTTACACACAGCCCTATATCACAGAATATCTAGGCACACAATATCTGCTTTGAACTGGGTTATCTGAGTCCACACTCAGATAATGTGGGATTTTCTACCTTGATATTCTGGGATATAAGGCTTTGTGGAAGGGCCCCAGGAAATAACATTGTCCTCCTTTTCTGCATATTTAGCATGTATGTAGTAATGAAGCCTAGTTATTAAAGGTGATTAAGGGCCTATCTACACCAGGCCAGCACAACCTGTGGCCCTCCAGGTGTTGGGGATTTCAACTCCCAGAAGCCTTAGTTAGCTTGTCTAATGGTCAGGAATTCTGGGAGCTGAAGTCCAAAACACCTGGAGGGCCACAGGTTGTGCAAGCCCGATTCTGCACTGACTATTTAACATGGTCCAAAGCTACCTTCAAATTGTGGCAGCCAGTCAATAAACTCCCATGCAAGTGTGTGAAAACAAATCCTTAATATGCATCAGTGCTCTGAAATTTCCATAATCACAATTCAGACCTCAAACTAGTTCCAGGATTTCCTATGTAATTGTCTGCAAAGTGAAACCACTTTCTTCAATACCGGTTTGAATCTGCATTAAATGATCAATGTAGATGGGGTCTCAGGACTTCATCAGATGGAGGTACTCAAGCTGGGTGATAGCAGGGGCATCCATAGGGCAGTGGAGCAAATCTGGCAGGCAGCGGAGGAAACTGTCACTCCACACCCTACCTTGCCCCCTTCCCCATCCCATCTGGTGCCCTCCTTCACTTTCCCTGGCTTGTCCTATGAGAAAACAGGAAGCCTTCCATGTTCTCAGGGTTCCATCATAGGATGCTGCCAGGATGCAGGGAGGACGGAGCCCTGCCAGATTAGCTGTGCGTCATCTGATGGGCTCTGGCAGGCTCCATCCTCCTAGCATCCTGGAAGTATCCCAGAACGCTGAAAAAGTAAAATATGATGAGGTCCTCAGTCACCTCTTTCCACTTGTTGAGTTCTAAAACAAGTAGCACTAGAAGCTAGGATGGACAATTGTAAATAGCTGAAATAGTACTTCATCTCCCTTCTCCAGTCCCTGAAACTGCCTCATGTGTTGTATTAAGGCATTTTAGATATAGCAGAATTAATGCAGAAAAATGTGAATGAATCTGGTTGAATAAAAAGTGATCTTCATGAATAATATAGTGATCACAATTAGTTAGATTCTACATGTATTGCTGGGCTCAAAAATAATAACATTTTGTTCATATCTATTGCATCTGGAACCTAGGCAGATTGCATGCCTTCTCTAATTTGTGGCCTCTGAAACCCTTCAAGTTTGCTAAACGTTCCATTAGAACAATCTCTCCAATAGTCCTAATGTGTCAAAACTACCATATATGCTCAAGTATAAGCTGAGTTTTTCAACCTTTTTTAGGGCTGAAAATGCCCCTCCTCGGATTATACTCAGGCGAGAGTCCTGAGCGGCTTATATTCTGGTTGGCTTATACTCAAGTATATAGAGAATCAGAGGTGAACAATGTTATCTTATTAAAGTCTTAGTATCATCTTAAATTACAATTTTATGTAAATATTCAGAAACATTTAACCTACTGATGCTCAGTTAATGTAATTTTATTGGTATCTATTTTATTTTTATTTTTGAAATTTACCAGTAGCTGCTGCATTTCCCAGCCTCATCTTATACTCGAGTCAATATCTTTTCCCAGGTTTTTTTTGGGTAAAATTAGGTGCCTCTGCTTATATTCAGGTCATCTTATGTTTGAGTATATACTGTAATACAAAATGCAGTAGTTTATTCTCTCCATAACCTGCAAAACTTAATGGCATACATTAAGCAACATTGGACATGACAGTGTGGCCTGCCAGGGGATGCAGGGGTGAAAAACTTCACCTGTCCTTTTGCAGTTCTCTACTTCTGTGGAAATACAACATAGGGAGCTGCTGGTTGCATCTTACCAACAGAGATGACATTACTCTGTCAAACTTCCCTGTCATTTCCAGGATATACCACCTTTTAAGTCAGTTTGCCACTGATGAAAGAACTGGGCCTTTCCAAGAATCTGTTGAGTATTTTAATTAATATATCCTGGCACTTCCAGAAATTAGTTTCTTTCTTGGCTTTGTTTGTTTTCATTTCCAATACCATCTCCCCTGTTTTGCTCTCCCTTCTGCCAAGATATCTTTTCAAACATTTTCACTCTCCCAGTGAAGTCAGCAAGTGCTTGACATGGTTAACTTTTGCAGAACAGAACTCAAATTGTGGACACAATTGTGCAGTGTATTCTTTAATGAGCATGGCAAAATCCATCTCTGAGGACTAATTAATCTTTTGTATTCTCTTTCAGCCCAGGAGAAGAACAGCCAAAACAAAGATGAACACATTTACAATAGCCTCTAGAGTCTTCCCCCACCAACATACATCTTGGAGCTTAGAAACTCCATCCACCCTCTTTGGGGTCATTCCTTATTATTTGAGACTACAGTCTTTTTAGAAAAGAAAAGAAAATGCAAGCTTTGATGTTTTATTGCTTGTGTAGCTAATTCAACCGAGGATGAAGTCTGACTCATGCATACAGCTGCTCTCCCACCTGGCCAATTACGATCAACTTCTTTGTTGATGCCCTGAAGGGCTCTGCTCTGAAGACCTAGTCTCATGATCCTCTGCAAGAGCCATTGCACATCTGACGAAGAGTCAACTGTATTATACTAGACAACTTGTTAGAGAGCTGGAGGGTTTCTCATTAACAGTAATCTTTTTAGTGCAGCAGGGTTTGTGGTTGGGAGGCAACCAAATGAGATGGCACCTTATGAACCTGCTTATTTATATCTACTACATTTAGATTCACTCTTCCTTGCATGATGGAATTCAAGGCTGCTTACTTGGGAAAGATTTTTCAGGTAGCTTCCATTCTTTAAGACAACAGTAGCCAGGCTAGCTTAGTTTTAATGAGGTTGCTTCTTCAAATGCCCCTGGGTTATTTGCCTATGATTATTGAGTTTCTCTAGCAAGCCTTCCCTTATTGCTTAGGGGAGAATTTTGTTGCACACACAGAAAATGAGGTGAAAAGTTCTGAAGATATATGTCATAAGTAGGAGCCATCAGAGGCAGCTACTGAGTCCACTAGCCACCACTGGCAATCTTGTACAGCTTTATCTTTTATTTGTGTTGTTTCTGCTTGCAGGAGAAAATGAATATTGCTATGATAGTCACAGAGGAATAGTATTCCTAGATCTCTGGGCCTGCACCCATTTCTTTGGACAAAAGTAAAAAAGAAAAATCTCGAACTGAAAAAATCATTCTAGAAAGTTTGTATATCTTTTTGCTTTGTTAGAGGTAGTGTTTTATTTAAATGCCATAATCTGCACAATTATGGTTGATGCTTAAGGTAGTATACTTAATTGTTAATGTGGGATTTGTGTATTGGTAGTGTTTAAATGAAATTTGTGTCTTTTCTGTATTGCATACTGATTGCATCATCCAGAGTGTACTATAGTCTGGAAAGAGTTAATTACTGAGAAGCTGTGATGACCTTGATGTGTGGCTGGAGTTGGGGAGTGTCCAGACACAAGTGTGTATGCATTACTGATTGCATCAATTTAGTTCAGTTCTGAGTTGAGTCGAGTGCTGTCTGCTGAAAGTCAAGTCCTGTGTCCATTGTCTGCAAGTCTGTTTGTCTTGATTATTACTGAAGTCAGTAAAACTTTGTATATAGTTTTACCATCATTTCTGATGTCTCTTCGTTCTGCGTCCACTGACTCCATCCAACTACTGCTGTGCTGCAAATTACTCTGACAACTTAATGGCATCAAAGAATGTCATAAGGGGACAAGTTCTGTGATGCCATTTCAGGGTTTTGACTCTGAAATCTCATGGCCTGGGGTGGTCCTGATTTGGAAACTCTAATGGAATGTGGCAAATATCTCATTCAAGGACAGAATGCCTTTGCATATTTTGTATGCAGAGATATCATGAGGAGCTAAACCTCTTACTGTCTCAGGGCTAAAGTTAACCCTGGCAAGCAGCAATTTAAGGTGTCTTCTTATATAAATGTGATATGTTTAAGTACCACAGCTTATTAAAGTCTGCAGAATCATATTGTTAACTGGAATCTTTCATTGGCTTTACTATAATACAGCATGTTGAGAGGGAAACCCCTAAAAAGTGACAGGTTAGTATCATCAGATTTCCAGTTGTGTTTATAGGATGGCAATTTGTGGCCAGCAGTTTATTTTCTTTACAGTAGTTGCCCTCAATCTGCCAAGAATTTCTTTTAAAAGACATGAATTATTTTAAAATATAAGCCACCTATATAGCACTGCCTCTCAATTTCAATTAATGAGATACTATTATTTATGCATTCCATTTGTTGCCTTTTCAAAGAACGAGAGCCCCATTTAGCTATAATAGCTTTTCCCACAAAGGACATGAATATTGCAACAGTGATGGAAAATAGAGATGTGCAATTTGGCCAAAAGGCATACCATTTCAGGGTCATTCTGTTTACCAGGAAGTTACTTGAATCGGTAGGGGTGTTGCCATTTTCATTTGGCAAAGATTTGGCAGCCCATTGGCTACAATGGACAATTTTAAAGGCTTAATCCTCAGTTTTAGATCCTATTTATAACTGTGGGCCTGCCAAGTTTCATAACAATCCACCAATCTACTAATTTTTATAATTATTTTAAGATTTTACCATAGCATTTTTTAAAATAAGACAAACCGCAAGAGAGGGGATTGTAGATGCCAGTTGTGTCCATTCTCAGCCAATCAGAGCATGGACACAACCAGGCTTTTTATTGGCTGAGAAATAGAAAGAGAGAAAAAAACTTCAACTCCCATCATGCTCTGAGAGAAACTCAGAGACTATTCAATGTACACCTTCTGAAAGTGCTACTGGGAAAGTGAATTCCCAGCAGGGCTCTCTCTGGAGGAGGAGTCTAGGAAACTTTACAAAAAGAATGGACACATGCTGCTTCTGCCGGATAAGGAGAAAAAGATACTGCAACAATCACATCTTCTCCAGGACCCTACGACACACCCCTGCCTCAGGTATATTGCAGATCTAACTCTATCCTCTCCAGTAGCCGATAAAATCCGTTTCCCTTAATCCATTTTGGTTAGCTTTTCAGTTCCTTCCTCCATTCTATTTTTGGAGGTTAAACAAAATGGACCACTGAATATTACAAATAATGTTCATTCAAAATCACAGATTACCCTTAGGAATCCCAAATGTTTAGCCTGTTAAGAGCAAAGTTTATATAACTTTGAGATTTTCACAAGTTACAAAAATATAATAAAGGAAACTAAAAATAGATGTCATTCTCTAGTAACAGAATATTTATAAAAAGAAACAGAGAACAGAAATTCATCATCTGGATTCCTCTTGAAAGCTAAAACTGAAATTATCAGAGAGGATATCTAATCATACTCCTAATGTCTTTAGTCAAAACAATGACATATTTAGTAAATTCAATTGCAATTTTTCATTTCTTTTTTTTTCTTGACCTGGCTGGGGTCTGGGTTGTCTGAAAGACTATATCATCTTGTATGATTCAATCCAATTTTTAAGATCTTGGGGGGGGGGTCACCTCATTCACATGTCATCTTGTATGCTTTCAAGTTATTTCTAAATATGACAATCCTATCATGAGGTGTTCTTGGCAAGATTCCTTCAGAGAAGTTATGCCATTGCTTTCTTCATTAGTTGAGAGAATGCAACATGCCAAAGCTATGAATAATGTTAGCTATTTTCTTCCTATTGTGAGAAAGTCTTCAAAACCTTTACAGTTTTCAAAAACTATTCACAGTATGGAACATTATCTGTCCCAAATATCATGTGGTATTTTTGTCCCCCAAAAATATGTACAGGAAAAATTATTTTCTCTGCTATATATTTGTTATATACACAGAAAATGTTATTTTCTGCATAAAAAGTCTGGAACTGCAAATATTCTTATCACTCATCAGAGTTTCCTGATACTTGAAAAAATTGTTTTAAATTATTTTTTCAAGTATTTCTAAATATTCTTACCATTGCTATTTCTAACAAACGCTACAGACTTATTAATGTAATGTAGGCAGAAGTCTTAGCAAATATTTATCCACTTTAAAGGGAGGTATGAGTATTTATAATTTGTAAAAAAAAATGTACAAGTCATCACACAGGAGCAGGATAGAGACTTAATTATATGTGTGGTCCATCTTTGTTTTACCGACATATAATAATTTCTTGCAAATCAATTTCATGTCTATAGGCAAGTATCACCCCACCAAGTGAAAAAATGCCCCAAGCTTTAAAATGTTTGCTACCTTGATTGCCATTATGAGGTGGTCTAAGAGAAAAAAGGGAAACTATAGATCAGGCAACACAACTGTGAGCTAATTAAAACTCCCTCCATTATCTCCCATGCAGAGAATCAAATGCATTATATATATTTAATGAGTCAATGTGAAACAGAGGGCACCCAACCTCATCATGTTAACACTCTGACAAGATTGACTTCCTGGAGATTATATGACTTCAGTAATAAGCTCAACCTCTGCAACCATTCCAGAGTTATTTTTTTCCATGTACAGTGGGAATAAAAATAATGGGTCAGAACATCAATAATAGATTAAACACTGCCACTATAACATGGCTGGATTGGCAATGCAATAAAATCTATCATTCTTTTCACATTTATAACAATATACCTTCCACTCAATAATGGGTAGTGGGGCCCTATGTCATGAAGAAATGCAGAAAAATATCTTGCAGCTGAGAACAACCACAAATATCATTCTGGAAAGCTATTCCTATACAAATCAGAATATTTTCTTAGCACAGAAATTTTAAAATCTGGGGTTTTGATATGGAACACAATGTACAACAGCACAAAGAAGTGTAAGAAAACATATACAATCCTCATACTCATGATGTATACTTTCCCAGACTTTGCATGAATACATGGAAGCATGGATAATAGTGACACCCGCCCCCCCCCCCCCCGCGAAAGGAGAGTGGTCTATAAAATAAATAAATTAATTAAATAAATATTGTTTACAGTATGATGAATGACAGGGGAACTGAGAAGTGAGCATAATCTGTACAGGAAGCAACTGAATAAGTGGAAGCCAGGATAAGTGAAACCATGTATGCCAGTTCCATGGACTGCATACACATACACACACAAATCTCAGTGAGTGTGTTATTACTGACCAGTATCTTTGATAGTTAACAAGTCCTATGCAAAAGTTCAAACAGGAGAAACTCCACAATGCCTCCTTTGTTTAAAATAGTAGTTTCCAATCTTTGGGCCTCCAGATGTTTTGGCTTTCAACTCCCAGAAATCCCAGCCAGCTTACCAGCTGTTAGGAACTGTGAGAGCTGAAGTCCAAAACACCTGGAAGACCAAAAGTTGGGAACCACTGGCTTAAAACATCTTTTAGCTCAAAATGCTTCAGAGGGTGGTTGGGAAATCCTGATAAATGTGGTGCTGTATGTCATAGATGATGGAACAGAATCCCTCAAAATTGGGGCAATACACATTTTGTGAGCAGAGCCCTTCCTTTCTCAGAAGCTAGGTCCCTACAGGTCCAGTCCACACCCAAACACATTTAGAGTTGAGGAGAGGGGGAGTGCAATTTAAAAACTGATGACATGAAGTTTGGAAAATGGTGGGAGAATTTGACATGTGTTATGTATAAGAGATAGTTTATTGGAACAGAAATTTATAAACACACACCTACCACATCTCCTTAAAAACAAAACCTAAAATAAATACATTCAGTATGTGATGAAATAACTGTGCTGGAAATAATTGTTTCTGAAAAGATAGATTGTTTAGTACAGATACATTTATTTTCTCTATATGCTTGCATTTGTTTGTTCATTTATTTATTTTTTCCAGTAGGAAATATCAGAGCGTGAGTTATTAACAGAGTGGAAAAGTAATGTTTTAAAAACTTTGATGCAATTCATCAAAAAGTGCTCTAGGAACTGTCTCTGAAAATGTTGGCTCACCTAATGACTGAACAGTGTGAATGTCAAGCACGAAGTTCCTATTTCAGCTGCAAACTTACCAGGCAACTCCCTGTGAGCCATTATTCTGTTATTCTGCTTCTCATCAATAGTAGTAAATAACTAAACACATTTCTTAACATGGCTGTTGTTACCATTGAGATGATGTGTTTATTTTGGCACTCAGAGGAATACCAGGATCGGGAATAAATGTTGCAAAGGTGCAACAGGAGAAACTCCATAAAGGGGTTGTTGTATGTTTTCCGGGCTGTATGGCCACGTTCTAGTAGTATTTTCTCCTGACGTTTCGCCCACATCTATGGCAGGCATCCTCAGAGGCTGTGAGGTTACAACATCTGAGGATGCCTGCCATAGATGTGGGCGAAACGTCAGGAGAGAATACTTCTAGAACATGGTCATACAGCCCGGAAAACATACAACAACCCTGTGATCCCGGCCATGAAAGCCTTCGACAACACAACTCCATAATGCCTCCTTCCACCAGAAAACCTGATGGCATGCAGTTGAGAATATGGTAGGAGGATTAGACACATACTAAATATAGGAGATAGTTTACTGGAATGGAAATTTATGTGTGAAACAATACTTGACAAGTTTGAAAAGGATTATTGTGAATCTAGGATGGAGAATATTGGTTAGCATACTGTTCAATACACTGGACTTACATTCTTGTAGCATTGTACCCTGTGATCAGACACCATTTCCAAGGGTTGTGCATTTGGTGCAGATATTATTTGAATTTGGATCTAATTTGAAAGTTTAGCACTTTTGAAGAGAGTTCCAACCCACCTACTCTCTGCCCTCCCAATATTAAGAATTTGAATAAAAAGGAATCTTTGATTCTTAAGCCTTGGATTTCTTTGGATGTAGCTGTGACCAAGCCCTGCTGAGAGGCAAAGCCAAACCTGTTGGCATTCCTCTCAGCCAATCAGGGCTGACAAAGGAGGGTGGGCAGAGGTAGACATCACTCTTATATTATTTTTTAAATGATGTTTTTTTAAAAATTGAAAGTTCCCAAAAAATCTGTGGATGAGTGAAATGTTGTGAAACCTGGTAGGCAAAGAGTGGTAAATGTGTTCTACCATTGTAGCAAGTTTCACCCCAATAGCTTTAAAAATGAGGGGGATAGGAGCCTCCGAAGTTTCCCCATTATAGTAATTTAATGGAAAGCTAAGAGAAGCCATATGTCTGTGCTAAACTACATTTCCCAGAATGCATTGGGCTGCAGAAGCTAGCAGTGGCATTTAGACTCGGTCTAATTATTATAACATATATAAAATCATGGAATCTGCAAAGAGGACAGTAAGTAATAGTATAAATCTGTGCTAAGTTGTGTGGTTGTGTGTCAATAGAGGAAGCATATTAATTGGATGTCAGGACAGTTTGGGTGGTGCCTTTCTGCCCAGAAGAAGGGGATCATTCCAGATGTCCCTTGATGGTGTCTGTACTATAATTTCTTTTTCTGGATTATAAATGGCAGTCCCTAATTGGTTCTGTCATGAAAACATGGTGAAAGTTTATTACACCACAAAAAAACTTTCTCTTTCTGCAAGGGACATCATCCTACATATATTATATAGCACATTTTATTATGTTTAATGTCCCCAATTTAACACAGTTTCTACAACAAAAACAAAGACCACACAATGAAACAGGAAATAACACTTTCAAACCAGGAACCGATTTTCTTTATTATTAAAAATGTTTTTATAAAAACTTTGAATATTCCCCAAAACTCTGTGGATATATCAAACATTCTGAAATTTGGTGAGCTAACAGTGGTCAATGTGTTCTACCATTGTAGCAAGTGTTACCTCAATAGGTTTAAAAATGAGGGTGATATGAGCCCCTGAAGTGTCTCCACTGGCAATGATGTCTTCCTTATTGAGCATGCATGACCACCATTAACAAAGTATTACAAAGATTTGTAAGTTTTTTTGGAGTTCTGAATTTTTTACCCTCAGAATTCAGAAAGGATTTTAGAAATGGAGCACCAGCATCCCCTACTTTTGAACACCATTTAGAACCATTTTTTATCACAAATAACCAATAGTTACATCTGACAATGCATAATCATTGCTTGGGAGGGAGCATATGTTTGATAACAAAGTTGTTACTGAACAGCGGCAGATTGGTAAGTGAATTGTCAGTATGCAGCAGATAATAACTATTGATGCATGCATGGATGTTTAATGTGGGTTTTAATTAATTACACTACAGAGTTGTAGCAATTTTATACCACATAACTCCACTCTATGGAACTTTGGTACTCATGGATCCAAATTTTGATAGAACCATGTGTACAAAAAGCCTCACTACGTATGTGAGGCTAATAAGTCATCACTGTGCAATAGACACATTCTCCTATTAGCAGCAAAAACAGAGTTATGTACCTTGACTTTACAAGTTGTACCCTGTGTATTATATGCTATGGTTATGTATACTTTACTTTTCATTGAGGTTGTGCATCATGTATTGCATTGCGCAATGGCACCTATACACTGTTGCCATTTTGCATGGGAGTTGTGCAGCACTCACGCAGCATATATCTGAACGTGTTTACTCTACACTAAGGGGATATTGAATTGTGGTCATAGTTTGGGGTAGTACTTAGAAAGGTTTCAGACATTTCCCCAAACTACAATTCCCAAGGCACCTCAGTAAGAGGAACTCACAATGAATTCTGAGTACCTTAGAAAATGTAGTCCAAGAGAGTGTTCTAAAGCTCTCTGGCAGAATATTATAAATTCCTGAAGAAATTGTAAACGTTGGGAAGAAGAAATTATAAAATCCATGGTAGTTGTAAAAGCAGCCACAACAGTTAAAGAGCTATATTTTTGAAATCTAGGTTCTATTATTTTTTTCATTCTAATTTCAGAGATTCTGTTCCCATAAATTCCATTCTTTCCCATTCATCTTCTTTATACAAATTCCATATTTATAAAATAATGCTAAATTAGACTGGCTTTGGATTGCCAAAATGCAGCAACATGAGAGATAGAGACAGAGACAGATGTATTTTTGCTTACCCCAATCACCAAAGTAGTTAAACAAAATAAGTAGGTGTTACATCTACAAGATTCTTTACATTATTCAAGTGATATAATTAATAAGGAAAACAGTGCTTGCAGAAATGCATGCACAAATGAACATATAAGGGAGATCTGAATAGCTCAATCTGTCTATATCTCAGCCAAGGATATAATATCTTCATTAGCATTTTCAGTTATTGTTTACTGGTGTCAAGTTTATTAATGCTTTCCTACTCAACTTTTGTTTTTCTGCCAATAACCATTCTGTGGTTGACAGTAAAGCAATCAGAGCTGCAGTGAATTGTAGTTGTTTCCATCAAGGTAATTCACAAACCGCATAATAAGAAGTCCAGTAGGAACCATTGATATTTAAAGTTTAATACATTATTTGAATTTCACTTTCCCTTATTAGTCATATTTTCTAATTACAAGATATAAAACGTACCCAAGTTTTAAAAGTTGGCTATATTTGTTTTCATGCAAAGTTAATATTTTTTTAAAAAGTTTTGTAAAAGTTAGATGAATTTTTTCATGGGACAATTTTTACAACTGCATGGTTTTGCAATGTAGATGTACTTGAGCCCAATCGTGAACAAATCCATGAATGTGGAGGTCCAACCATTCTTCTAAACTATAATTTTTGCGTTTCACCAATCACACCCTGCCCGACATACCTGGCAGGGAAATTGCAGTGGTGGGCATTCCTATGCCCACCATCTTAGGCAGGGTTCCTTCTTCCCAGGGAGCTCTGTATCATGCATGTTCCTGGCATGTCTTTCACCTTCCACCCAATCGGGGCAGGCCCCCTCTCATGCCCTTATTGGTTGCAGCAGCTGGACTGAAGACCTCTTCTCTCTGCCTGCTGCATATTTAAGTAAGTGTCCTAGCTCTCCCAGCTCAGTTGCCTTGGAACTTTTCCCACCCTCCCACCCTCTATTTAGTTTGCTTTGTTATATTACTGTGTAGTTGCTTATTTGTTGTATTTTCATCACGACTTGAGGGCGGTTCGCATGCGCCCTGGATCCAGTATGCTGGTCTCCCCCGCTTTCCCTGGGGGGGGGGGATTCTACTGTGTGGCTCTTGGGGATGTGTGGTGCAGGTGTCCTGGGCCAAATAGAATGGGTACCTGCACTATACCTCCTATTGTATTCTGTGGTTCATCATTCTTCGGCGGACTTTCTGATATCTTGATCCAGAACCCATGTATGGCTGCCAAGCCTTTTTTCAGTTGTAACCAATAAACTATTTGTGACCTTTGGTTATCCCAACATCTATTATTCTGCTGGTGGAGTGTGTGGTCACCCTTGCCCATGCAAACTGTACATAAATCACAGGCTTTCTCCTAGCTACATATTTTTGGTGACAAGAAACAACATTTATCCATTCAAAAACAACTGCCATAATTTTGAATAGAGCCATCCATCCAGACCTAAGCCCTGGGAAGTAACCTTATAAGAGATAGGTTTTGTTTAGGTAAAGGTAAAGGTTTCCCCTGATGTTAAGTCCAGTCGTAACAGACTCTGGGGGTTGGTGCTCATCTCCATTTCTAAGCTGAAGAGCCGGCGTTGTCCATAGACATCTCCAAGGTCATGTGGCCAGCATGACTGCATGGAGTGCCGTTACCTTCCCGCTGGAGCGGTACCAATTGCTCTACTCACATTGGCATGTTTTCAAACTGCTAAGTTGGCAGGAGCTGGAGCTAACAGCGGCCGCTCACGCCGCTCCCGGGGTTTGAACCTGGGACCTTTCGGTCTCCAGCTCAGTGCTTTAACGCACTTCGCTAAGGTCATGTTGTGCTTTGGGAACTATGCACCTTCATGGATGTTCATGTCATATTTTCTTCTCTGTCTCAAGTAGCCAAGTGCCTCATGCTTGCTCCAGATCATCTGTGTACATCAATTTATGAAAGTTAAATGTAAGAAGGACACTTCTCAATATCTGGCTGAGGTTTTAGTAAGTCAAGACACAACTATCGAATATTGTCAACCTATTTGGAAGATATAGATTCAGAACCTTGCATAGTTCAGAGGACAATATTAATGGAAGCCTCAACTATTCTGCCTCCCATATAATCTCCGATGTAACAGATTTTTTCCTCAATCTTGTCGATGGCTCAGTTGTCCACTACAAATGCCAGATTTGTTGTTGTTGTTATTCAGTGTAATCAAATGATATTATGATGATCTTCAATTGACTACATAGATTTATCCATTTATGTCCTTCCTAAATTGAAACTCTGCCATGGTATTTTAACATTTGTGTTTTTATAACACATGAACCAAACATAGATTCCATTCTATGGAGCAATGTAGGTGGCATGCATAAATAGGAAGTTTTGGCTGGCATAATTCTTGCTCCACTAAATAAAATGTAGTATATCCCCGGCATTTGTGGTTTATGGGATATTTGATCCATCAAATATTGGTACACTGTAAGTCCCATCATCCCTAGACATTATAGACTGCAAAGACAGATTATGAGAGCTAGTATCTAAGAACACCTAAAGAACAACAAACATCCACCTTGATTAAGACAAGAGTGTTCACTAATACAGCGGCAGAACAAAAACTTTTAAACTAAAGAGCAGGTGTTTAATAAAGCATGAAATTTAAAATACTGTTCTAGCTAACTCATCTCCCAAATGGGGAACAGCAATTAGGATTTCTATCAAAAGGTTACACAATTGTAATCACTTTGATCCATGTTATATGAAACAGAGGCAGAGCTCTTTGTGGATATCAGCAGACATTGTTAGAAACAAGGCGCCTCTATCACTGAGCAAGTGGAACATCAATGTTCAAATCAGACTGAATACCTCCCTTATCAACAGAAGGTGAAGTAATGTGAAAACCTCTGAAGGCAAAAGCAAATCTACAAACTATACTGAAGCTTTATTTTTTTAAAAAAAACAGGAGACTGAAACACTTTTGCAGATTATCTGATGTCAGAAAACAACCACATTTACCAATGACAATGTTATAAGGAGAGAGGAGATTTTCACTCACCTCCAAATTGCTTTTAAAACTTGGGCAGATTATAAAATCATCTGTGATTTCTCAGGCAGGACAGTTCAAGGTAGAATGATGGAAGCAATAATAAGCCACACATGAAAATATCCTTCTCTACCATTTGTCTGCTAAATTAATTAGAGCTTGTATTATGTGTTTTTCCTCCTATCTTACTTGAACATCCTCCATTTAATTGGTTAAAACATATCTCTCTTTTCACATACCTGAAGAGCTTTATTTGTTTCAGAATTTCTTCCAGTAGCCCAACTTTAACTTTTTATGACATATACATCATTCCAATTTGCCACATTGTTTATGCAAATAATATTATTATACAACTGTGACTGAAGTTGAGGACAGGCCGCCTCTTGAAGAATATTTAAATCTGAATGGGGAAAGGGACAAGCAATTACCAAATACTTGGTAACCTTTCTTCCATGTATTTTCATGTTGCCTGGTGAACCTCAATAAGTAATTCAGATTCCATACTGGTTTGAGCAACAGAACAAGTATGGCTGCATATGCAGCTCCTTCAGAGGGACTTAAAATCACAGGCTTTCTTCCAAACAAAGGCAGCAGTTGAAAAGTTTGATAGCAAGGTTAGATTGCTCTTAAGGGTCAGTACACAGCTAATTAACTCCACAGTAATGTAACACATCCTATTGTACATTGTTAGACTGAGAAAGTTGTTCTTTATTTGAAAAGGGACAGTGAATTTGTATATTCCAGAGAGGCAAGTAATCAGGCTGCAAGTAGAACAGAGTTTGCATGTTCACAAAACCCCCATTTTCAGGTTTGGGTTATTTTTGTCAAATTTTGGTCAATGCAAAGTTTTTTTAAAAGGCAAAGATATATCAGTCCCCGACAACAATCCATAACTCACCATACCTCCCTAAAATAAAATTATCCCTTCTCAGACCTTCAAAGTCATCCTATTTCCTTTTTCAATTCTATCTATATTAGCAACTAGTCTTGAAATTTCTATGTAAATTTTTCAACCACAGGTAAAGAATGAAAAATAATTAAATACTGAATAAATGAAATGGAGTAGAGAAGGGGAGAGAGAAAAAGCTTTTTATTTTATTTTGTGTTAAAGGTATTGCATAATAAATAAGTTTAAAAGCAATAAAATAAAGGAATCATAAACAGCTAAATAGTTTTAGACCAAAAGTGGCCAACAGCAATCGCATTGTCCATAGCTTTGAACAACTCCTCCTCCGTGCATGAGGCAGGGCATTGTGGGCAAGCATACATATGCGGAGTTGTTTGTTCTGCTCCACAGTCACACAAGGTGGAAGATTCCTCCAGGTAGTGCCATCTTGCCAAGTTGTCTTTTGATCTGCCCACTCCGATTCTCAGTCTATTTAGGGACTTCCAAGTTGCCCATTCTTGGTTTGTCCCTGGAGGAAGACCCTCATGGGGGGCCATCCAGTTGGGATTGCCTGGTTTAGCTGCCCAAAGGAACACCATTGCTGTTGCTGGGGAACATCAAGAGGAGTGGTGGTTCTCATGAAGCCCTTCCTTGATTTGAGTCTGGTGGGAGGAGGCTGATAGTCATGCAGTGGGTGGCTTTCACAATGTTCGATCTTATTTCTCTCACCATTAGCAGCAACTTCCCATCGCACATCGGGGGGGGGGGGAGGGGACAATGCCAGCTAGCTTATAGAGTTTATCAACAGGTGTAGGTTTAAGGCATCCTGTGATTATTCTACATGTTTCGTTCAGGGCTATGTCCACCTGCTTCGCATGGACAGACTTGTGCCAGACAGAACAGGCATACTCAGCAGTTGAGAAAGACAAGGCCAGGGCTGATGTTTTTATTAATTGTGGGTCTGCACCCCATGCACTACCAGTAGGTTTATGCAGAATGTTATTGTGTGCATCTACTTTGTGCTTGGTGTTCATGCAGTGTTTCCTATATGTTAGTGTTCGATCTAAGGTGACACCAAGATATTTAGGATGGAAACAGTGTTTGAGCTCTTGGCCTTCCGAGGTAACTTTCAGTTTCCTGTTGGTTTCATGATTACGTAAGTGGAAAGCACACACTTGTATCTTGGCAGGGTTAGGCTTCAGGTGGTTCTCTTTGTAGTAGCTGGAGAGATCTTTCAAGGCATTAGTGAGTTGGTTTTCAACTGTTTCAAAATCGTTAGCTTGTGTTGTTAGGTCAAGGTCATCAGCATATATAAAGTTCTTTGTGAGTGGTGGTAGTAGCTGATCGTTCATGAAGATGTTAAACAAGGTCGGTGCAAGAACGCTGCCTTGGGGTAAACCATTATTTTGCCTCCTCCATCTACTTTTCCTGCCACATAGAAGCTGCAGTTTTCCAGGAGGGTCTGGACAGTTTTTTTAAAGTCAAAGTCCCGGGTGATATGGTAGACTTTATGCAGCATTTTTCTATGTTGCACCGTGTCATAGGCTGCCGTAAGGTCCACAAAAACTGTTCCCGTAATGCAGCCTTTCTCATAGCCTTCCTCGATATACTCAGTCAGATGAAGAATTTGACCTGTACAGTTTTTCCCTGGTCTGAAACCTGCTTGTTGTGCAATAAACTTAGGTTCGATGACAGGTCCTAATCGATTTAATAGCATCCTCTCATAGACTTTATATAGATGACATAAAAGGGATATTGGTCGGTAGTTCCTGGCATTGGAGGCATCTTTACCAGGTTTTAAAATGGCAATGATCTTAGTTTTCCTCCATGCTCTGGGAATCTGTTTGTGTGCCAAGCATTGATTGTAGAATTTCAAAAGCCAGTTTTCAGCTTTGGGCCCCAAATGTTTGATTTGCTCCATCATTAAGTCATCTAGGCCAGGTGCTTTCCAGTTTTATATCACTTGATAGCTTCTCTGAGTTCTTTCAGGTTTAGAAGAGATGACAACTGGTGGGTTTCAAGTTCTGGCACCCTGTTGATTTTCATCTTTACTCTACTGCGGTTGGTTTTCCTTTTCTGAATTAGCTGGTGAGCTATCTGGTCTGGTGTCACGTTTGTGTGTCCATGGTTGACCAGAGGGTCACTATCCAGGTGTCTCAGCAATTGCCAGGCTTTTCGGCTATTCTTGGACATATCAAGGTTCTCAAGCAGCTCTATCCAGCAGTCTTTCTTAGCATTAGCTATGGCTGTAGATAGTTTTTAGCCTTCTGCTATAGTTTCATTGCTGTATGGATTCTCTTGAAATAGCCTGAGCCATTCCTGTAGCTGATTTAGTGATTCTTCATTTAGGCCTGGTAGGTAGCTTGCGCGACAGCCTCTAGGGTTTGAGAGCCTTGAGGATCTTTTCACAGCTTCTACAATCAGATCGTAGCTTTCTATAGAAGGTTCTATATCAGGAATAACTGCTTCCAAGGTTTCTGTAAACTTTGTCCAGTTAGCTTTATTGAAGTTATATCTTCTACAGAATGGGACACTTTTTGGTCTTACAGCTGCATATGCTATGCAGCATATTGGTCTGTGTTGAGTATTGGGTATCGGGTTTAATACCCTTTTAATGCATTGATGGATTATTCTTTCATTTACAAAAATCAGATCAGGGTTATAACCCCGCTTCCATCAGCCACTATTAAAAGATGGTGGCAATTTACTGTCATGGAGGAGGCTCATTCTATTATTGTCGGCCCAAGTTAGAACTGCTTGGCCATGGAAAGAGCCTCCTCAAAGATTGAGTAAATCCAGTTGGGCATCCCCTGGGCAACGTTTCTTGTAAACGGCCAATCTTTCCAACCCCAAAGCATTGCATCACAGGAAAGAAGCTAAAAACAAGGAACAAGGAGAGAATATAACATATGACTTCAAATACATCTCTTTATCCACTGAAGTAATATTATGCAGTCATAACAAAGAAGTGTAGTGGACTCTCCTTTATTAGAGGTCTTTAAACAAAGTTTAGATGGCCATTTCTTAGGAGTTAGCAATGTATTCCTCCATAGCAGAGGGTGAACTAGATGGCCCTTGCAGTCTCTTTCAACTCTATGATATCATGGTGTAGTGATTTGGTACCAGAATATTAGAAGAAGGGGCTGACTTAGTCCACTGCATCACATGTTTTTTCATGTGGTCAAGATTTCCTTCCAGCATTATCTTTTACTATACACATACATGCAAACCCAGGAGCAGCTTCACCACTGTTAGATATAGAGGGATATGTAAAACTGGCTGCAAGGAATGTGACAATAGTCCAGAGACAAAGCACGTGCTCTGCATAAGAATTATCTCTCTCAATCCTTAACATCCTTAGAAGGGCCAGGTAATCTATGTTTGCAAAAGCCTGTCAATGCAGGAAATTCTCAGCTAAAGTATGTTTGATGGATAAACACAGTATGAACAAATACAAGGAGGCTTCCTATGCACATGTAAAGAATATTAGTTTAAAAGATTAAGCTACACTGCCTACAGGAAGTCAAGGAAGGAAGGCTGAAATCGCATGCAACATAATAACTCTGCAGTCTTGAGTTGCTAGCCTCGGGAGTTCCAGTGTGCAAACGTGGACATCCCTGATCTGAATTCCCAACGGATCTTGACAGCACTACTGAAACAACATCCTGCGGCCATGTTATGCACATCCAGAATTATAGCAGATGTCATATGTAACAGCTGTATTTGATACTGTGAGAGAGTTGTGACTCTGGCCTTAGATGCAGACTAGAAATTGGTCCAGCGGGCAGATGAGGGCATGGTGACGATAGGTTTGTGAAATATGGCTTGCTTTGTAATTGATGGAGAAAATACTGTAATTTCAGCACGCCCGTATTGTTGAGCAGCTGCGCAGACTGTAGATTTATGATTGCTGCCAAATGCCTCTTTATTTCCTATCAAAGACTGAGAAGATGTTACCCTGAGCCTCTGGCCCTAGTTTATATCCTGAAAAACAAGAAGTACTGTTTCCTATTTGCACTGCAGTATTGTTTTTTTTGTTTTTGTTTTGTTAACTCTAAAAAACAATCTTTAGATTTATAGCTAGTACCCAGGCTGGCTGTTATTATAGAATCATAGATTGGGGAGGAACCCCAAGGGCCTTCTAGTCCAGTGAAAGATTCCCCTGCTAAAGCACCCCTGAGAGGTAGTATCCAGTCTCCAAAAACTACAGATACTTTTCTAAGAAATATGTTCCGATTAGGACATATTTAATCTTCCTGCATTAGGAATTCAGGAAACCAATTTGTTCCTTTTCATCCCACTGAGAATTTCAATATGTTGGCAGTCCCAAGAAAGATTTCTATGTATGCCAATGCTAAACCCTAATCTTCGTATGTTATCTTCAAAAAACTACTATTAGACTGAGAAAGTTGCTGTTTATTTGTTATCTTCAGTTTGGGTGATTTACTGTTTATAGGAGAAAAGGCCTCCATATGAGCAGGTGCTGAAATTTGGAGACATTATTTATAACTATGTATGTAGCAATGTTGCACCATGACTTACACTGTATATCCTATAATATTCACAGATGAAATCAAGGACTTATGTGGGCAAGAAATATCAGAGTGGGATCATGATGGTAAAAATTATTAATGAGGAAGGACAGGCAAGCTAGGAAAGGGTACAGCAGATTGATTTTGCCTGTGACTACAGAGAAGGGCAAGATTCTGACCTCTCATCTTCCCATTGAATCATTTAAGCACGAACAATTAAAGTAAATTAAGGTGAAAAGTGGGAGAAGGAAACAAAAACAGGGACATTTTAAAGCACCTGAAAAATTGAAAGAGGACTAATTGAATCTGACACTACAAAACGGGAGAAGTTGGAAAGTATGACACTGCAAGTACATTCCATTTGAATACAAGACATAGTGCATCAAGGAGACAATAACTTCTCAGTGTAATACATGAGGGTTAATTACTGGAAACTGTTCTTCAGCTCCCATCTTTTCACTGAGGATTTACTAAGAAAACTCCCAAGTGCATGGTGTCCTTTCTTCTTTGCTGTTCACTGAGGACATTCTCCACAAATTGGTTTTATATTTCCATGAATGTGGAATAAATACTCCTTGTTGATGAACAATTCAGTAAAAAATCAAATGATCTAAATTTTAGGACTTGTCTAGTAGCAACCTCTTGCATGGCTGACTTAGTATTTAGTACTTTACCATTAAAAATAATGTAAACTACCTTTTCAATGTAATTTTTTTTCAGTAATTGTCTGAAGTCTTTGCTATTGTGCATTAGTTGTATGATGTTCATCTCCAAACAATAATTCTTTATAGGCTTTAGAGTCCATCTGGAGAAGTGCCACTTTGAAATGAAAATTTAAAACAAATGCACATTTTAAGGAGTCAGTAAAAATATTCCACTGGGAATGAATGGTGGCAACATGTATAACAACCTCCATATATCCTATGATCTGATTTGAATATTTACGTTTTAAGCTAGCAGATAGTCAGTGTTAATTCAATATAGTGGGCATTTTCTTTCATTAACATGTATAGCAATATAAGAATATTCTGTTTTCTACTTAAAACTAACAAACTTATTTCTGAAATTGTCATCTAATATCATTCAACAATATTTTCAATAGTATTGTATTCTATTTTGTCTCCACATATGAGTTTGGTTCCTTTCCGTCCCCCCAAAAAACTTCTGTGAATAGAATAGTAGTAACTTTTGCTGGTATTAAGAAATTATTGCAAATAGTCTAGAGGAGGCTGTAAAGATTTATAGAAGGATGTGACAACACTGGCAACAAAAGAAGAGAACAAATCCAATTTTAATAATTACACAGATTCACCTTGGAAAAATATTGCTCTGAAGTCTTTTTTCTAAATCAGATTCTGTAGGCTATGTTTCAGAGGAAGGAATTGGCAAAACCACTTTGGAGTATTCATTTCCTAAAAAAAAAAAAAAAACCTAGGAAATGCATGAGGTTACCATAACTCAACAGGCAATGTGAAGGCACATAAACACATGAAGTCTTACTTCTGAGAAACATTTTATGAAATACTTCAAAGAAATCAGTGTCTTCAACAGGAATGAAAACAGAAAGCAAATTAAGGGTAAAATAGTCATAAGCTTTACTAATTAAATAATTGGCATTGACTATGCACAGATAGTTTTAGCATTCAATTTTTATTTAATGGAGCCAAGCAATCCCATCTTGGCTAAAAGAACCAGGTCATTTACGAGCCAATGTAGGTTTTCAATTACCTTCCCATAATAAAGTTGGGCTGACCTATTCCAGATCATCACAACTGACCAGTGTTTAATGGGCTAGAGCCTAAGTTGTTTCCCTTTTTCCACCCACTTAAGCCAGACAGAGGCCTCTTCTACACAGCTGTATAAATCCACATTGACCTGGATTATATGGCAGTGTGGACTCGGTTAATTCAGCTCAAAGCAGATATTGTAGATTATCTGCCTTGATATTCTGGGTTATATGGCTGTGTGGAAGGGCCTAGAGCTAGTGATGTTCAGGTCAAGGTGCTTACTTATATACCTTCCTGGGTATTTTCACTTTCCAGTCATGTGTGTCTATTTGGCAAGCCAACTGGCCATATGAAACCACCTCTAGTAACCAAACAATGCAAGGTAGGAAAAGAGATGTGGTCTATATACCAAACAGCATGCAGCAGCTTTGACTAATCTTGGGATGTGCAGTTTCAGTGGGTTTCTCAAGACATGAAAAAAGTGGGTTGAGAAATCAGTTTTATGCCTCAAGACCTTCACTGGTTCTCAACAACCACTAAAACATTTGCCTCCAAAAGTAAAAAAAGAAAAAAAAATCAGAAGTGACCAGAAGTCCACCTAACTGAAAAGTAGGTTGCTGTTTTTTGTTTTGTTTTGTTTGTTTTTCATATTAAATGGTGCTAGTGAGATGGATTGTGAATTGTTTTCCTGAAAGTTTCAAGGACAGGCAATTTACCAGAGAGAAAAAGAAGAGGTGGTCACAGGCAGGGTGTTCAGGAAGCAGCCACAGGTGGCCTCAAATGTGCATTGTTCCCCTCCCCCTAGCTAGTTCCACATTGTTCTCCATGGCAAATATTTCTTTATAAAGATGCATATCCAGCTAGGGATGCCAAGTGTCCCTTTTTAAAGGAATGTCCCTTATTTAAAACTCAAGAAACATTGGAAAGAGCTACACTGACCTGCTCTCCTGGAGCTGTTCTGGCATGGATTACATCCCTTATCTCTCTCTTTTCTTCCCCAATTGCCTTGTCATCTTGGCCAATGTCACTGGAGGTGACAAATGACCGGTAGGACTGATACAGAGGATTGGAGGTGACAGTAAGTGCCATTACATGTCCCTGAGTTACCTGAGCCTGGGAAACACAGATAGCAGAGAAAACAATTGCAGATGGTTTTATCATGGAACCAACCCAACTGTTTACACAGGGCCAAAGCCTGGGAATAATCCAAATTTGAGGCCAGAATTCAAACCATACTCTAACTTTGCTTAATGTGGGACAGGGCTACATTAAAGTGGCTTTGTTCTGTGTTACTCTGCCATGTGGCTTTCGTTGCCACAGAGCTGATCTGGGCACATTCCGGCTTAAATGGTCACTGTACATGTACCCCTTGTCCCTTATAGGACTGGCAGGTGTCCTTTATTATGAGAACCATCCCTTATTTGAGGGTCCCTTTTATAGGGAATGAACAAGACTCCAAAAATTCCTGTTATTCTGTTGGGGACTTCATAAAGACATGAATGTGTGCATCATGTAATTTATTAATGTGAACCATATGTTTGCAGGGAAATATGTGGTTTATGTAAACTAAAATCAATACTTTCATTTGATACCTAGGTAAGAGCACAAATTTGCTAATAGCTTCTTCCTGATTGTCAACCCTGCATATCATGAGGTTTGACCTTCTCTTATTACTGTTTTGAAAACCTAATAATACTATGTCCAACTCTTTGCTTAGAAGAGCATCAATGTGTTGGATTGCCCATGTAGTCTTTCATGTGTCTTCCCTCCACCCAAAAGGAAGAAACAGATCTATATGAAGGCACCACATTGTTGTTGTTTATTCATTCAGTTGCTTCTGACTCTTTGTGACCTCATGGACCAGCGCACGCCAGAGCTCCCTGTCAGCCATAGCCACCCCCAGCTCCTTCCAGGTTAAGCCAGTCACTTCAAGGATACCATCCATCCATCTTGTCCTTGGTCGACCCCTCTTCTTTTTTTAGACCTAGAGGCACCTCAGTAGGTCAAAAAGCCAAAGCACTTTTGTTTGTTTTTATTAGCTGCAGAAATTTAAATCTGAGAAATTCACCCAAGTGTTATGCCACACAAGATTGGATAATACAGTCAAGTAAAAAGCTTACAGTTGCTGAAATTGAGGACACAAAAAACTGCTGATTGTCATATTTACCCCAACAAGAGACAGGCAACAGTCACATTAACATTCCCTGCAAACAATGAGCTGCTAATGATCTCACCATTGGTTCCTCTGAAACTATTATTATCATATTAGACAAACTCATTATAGATGTTAACACTCCACAAGATCTATCAGCCTTCATGAGGAACAAAGGAAATGAGACAAGTACCAAATAGATGTGTTTGCAATAAAGTGGCAGAACATGCACTCACGCTTGTTCGAGCATTGAAGCATTTACGTACCCTAGGTGTGCGTTTCCTTTTTTTTCCTCCCTGCAAACTTAATGCACACTAGAGTATACTCTCTGCAATGTCAAATAGAAGAGGCGTGGATGCAAAACAAATTGGTATCAAACCAGTAATAAATAAGGATTCCTCAATCACTTTGGGTATCATTCTGCTAGAAAGATGATTCATAAATATTTGAAAGAATTAAATAATTAATTCAGTACAGAGTATCTTCTGTGATGTGTGGCATACATGGTGTTTGACTTTCAAAGTTCTGTTTCAATTCCAGAGTGACTAGACAGTCAAATGCTTGCCTTTTTTAAATGGTTGTCTGTTTTGTCCGTGAATAGTTTATGTGCATATTCACCCCAGTCATGTGAATAGTCTTTGGAAAGTCCTTTCAGTTCCAAAACTCATTTGCCATGTAGAATTAGTGTGCATCACTTAAGAAACAGAAGACAAAAATCTCTTGAAAGAGAAATTGGATATATTTCTGTGTCTTGGAGGGTCTTGGCTAAAGTTACTAATTCAGCCTGAGGCAGGGAAAACATGTCAACCTCCAGATACTTAAGATGGCAACTCCACTATTCCCTATTACTGGGCTTAGGAGATGGTGTCACTTGCCTGCAAACTTCTAAATGACTAATCTTCTCCACTTGCAAACAATACTTGGCTGAATGAATTAACAAACCTCAGTTGATCCTAATATCATAACCATAACCATGTACAGACAGTCCCCAAGTTACCAAGATAGATTCTGTAGGTTAGTTCTTAAGTAGAATTTCTATGTAAGTAGGAAAAGGTAAAATTTAAATATAACTCTCAATATATAATAGCATATGGAAGGGTTCACATCCCTAAGGTTCTTGTTTTGCTGTCTGTGCCCCTCTTCGGTAGATTTCACCTCACTTTTTGTTTCTGTGATAATTAGATTTTATACAATTTGGCTTATTGCTGAAACCAGGATTGGTGATAAAGCTTCAGTAGAGACACCTTTTCCCCATGATTACTATTCTAGGAGTGAAGATCCCTTCACAGGGGTAAATTTCTGTTGTCTCACCCCCATTCTTAACAATGAGTCATTTGTAAGTCAGATGTTTGTAACTCAGGGACTGCCTGTATACTCAAGTAGAGGAACCCAAAATGGACTATGATACAATGTCGTATTGTGCACTCTCATTTTTCCAGAGGTGAATAAATTCAATATTATCAAAGTGCAATGACAGTGCAGACTCCAAAACTGCTTATATAAGTGTGCAAAGATGTTTTGAGCTGAGGCTATTTAAAGCCTGAGACTGACATAAAGGGACATGAAACCACACAAAAGCTGTTTTTGTGGCCCTCAACACCTCATCCTTCCAGGACCATCCTTTTATTTTTATAATAAAAAGGATACAGTACTTCTTCTACATTGGTTTTCCTGTTTAATACTCCAAGCAACCATTTTTTTCAAAAACCTGAAGTGCATCTCTAGACAGATTTGAGTTCGGTTTCTTCTCCTTCTCCTCTCCCTTTCCTCTTTTTGTATTTTTGGTAGTCTGGGCATTTTCTGGCATTGTTTACATAGTGATCAACTTCAGTGCATTTTATAGTGTGATCTAGAATCTTTTAACATGCTGGATGCAAACTGGAGGTCACATTGGAGGCATATGTTTTGTAGACACATCAATCTGGAGCCAGTTCCTAGACAAATTATGGTACCTGTGTGGATGGGGCCCAAGCCATATGGCCTATCTGCTGCCAGTTGATAGAGAATCATTATGAGTGCTGCAGTTAAATTCAGCTATGGCACTTCAGCATGGAAGTGCTATTTTGTCCATCATCTTGTGCAGCAAAATGTCTTGGACCTTCCCTAGTAGAAACTCAGCATTCGTATCAAGTTAATTCCTGGATTTTTATTAAAGACTTCAGGCCAAATAGATCTTATTCAGGCTGCACATATTTTATGATTCAAAATAACTTTAACCAGATTTAATCTATCTGTAAGAAACCAATTATTTCATATCTTATTATTTTTAAACTTTTATAATTATTTATTACATAGTTGAATCTTTGGGTAATGGGTAGGATTTTAATACTCAAATCAATATACAAGCAAGCAAGCAAGCAAATAATAGAAGATAGATGGTAAATAGATAGACAGACTCTTCTCGGTAACACATAGAAGCATTATGTGGTTATGGTTTTCTCAATTCTAAAGCTGTCACAATTCATCACTTACAATACAAGTCAATACACTTACAAATCTTTTAAGTGCCTTCATTTTGTTAGTGGGACTACTTTCTATTATAATCCTAACTTGGATTGAAGTAAAGTATCTTAAATATTTCAGAAGATGCTTTAAAAAGCATTCACCAAGTAAGGCAATTCAAGATTGAATTCATACATACACAAAACAGAAGCATTGGTGTGAGAATTGGTGTGATCTAACTAGTTTGCACTATATCTAGAAAGTAATAATATTTTTTGTGCATTTCAGAAAAAAATGAAGCACCAAAAAGTATTTCATATGGAAGCATGTTTCTTGATACTTTGTGAAATGGCTGTACATTTATAGATTTACTTAGTCTACAACTAGCAGTTCTAACACAAAAATATGGAGTCTATCCGCAGACTGCAGGGAGCAAGGTAAACAAAGGAAAATCAATGTTAATTTAAAACAAGTAGATGCAAGTAGAATTCTACAATATATTTTACAAAGAGAAATCCTGGATGAGCCATAAATGTGTCCTCCTTTATTGTAGTATTTAGCAGAATTTCAGTGTGCTGTGATTCTCTCCATATTTAATTGATGCAGAATGCGTTATCTTTTATCTTCATGTTGTCGAAAACCAGAACTCCAAAATGAACCCTGAAACCCGTGGCTTTGAGGTATCCCAGAAATAGGAGTCCACAGTAACCTTTTCCCCAGTTTCAAGCGATTTCCCGATGAACTCGACATATTTGCACAAGCACCCTCCTTGAATATCTTACCATTTAACCTAGGAAAATACAAGTTTATTAAAGTTTCTATCACACTTGCAGGTCAGTTGATGTCAATGACAGATAACGCTTCTGGACCAATCAATGACTAGATCCTAGCTGGTGCCAGTCTGAGCCAATCGGTGGTCTCAGTGGCAAAATTTCTGTTTTCAATAGCTGTCAAAGTACTATTAATAAACCTGAATTTTCGCAATTGCATTTATGTACGTTTTTGGAGCACAGACTCTGCTGATATCCACTCTGTGCCAAGGTGAATAAACATCTCTGTTCTTTGCTTTCAACTTGTCTGTGACTTATTCAGTTCTTTGCAGCTAGATATGCCAGGATCCCAAACCCATGACTTTAGCGGACCTGAAATCACTTCACATTCATGGAGTTGGAAGAGACCACAGACCATCCAGTCCACCCCTTGTCATGAAGGGATACACAGTCAAAGAACTCCTAACAGATGGTCATCTGGTCTCTGTTCAGAAACCTCCAGAGAGGGAAAATCCACCACACTCCAAGGCAGTGGATTTCACTGTTGAACAGCTCTGATCATTAGAAAGTTCTTCCTAATGTTTAGGTGGAATTTCTTTTTCAATAGCTTCAATACATTGCATCATGTCCTATGGGCATCTATACAGTAGAATTAATGCAACAATAAACCATTTTAACTGCCATGGCTCAGTGCTATGGAATCTTGGGAGTTATAGTTTGATAAGATCCTTAGCCTTCCAAGGCAAAGAGTGCTGGTGCATCACCAAATTGCAAATCCTAAGATTCCATAGGGCTGACTCAGTTGAAAGTTCTTTAGACATCCATCCTTTAGACACCTCTTCCTTATTGGACCTGTTTGAAATTATGCCTACAATATCCAACTTTTAAGAAGCTCCCATCCATCATGAATTCCCTTCTTCTTCTTTTTTTAAATATTCCTAACCACAAGAACACAGTTGTTATTTCTCTAAGTTTACTGAAATTGACTTTCTTAAAGTCTAAAATATGTGTGTGACTTCCCCTTTCCACTGTATACCTTATTTTAGAAGAATATGGTCATGACTATGCAAAGATATACCATTTTCACCCATTATCCACGTCATCACTGTTGATTAATACCAAATATAATATAGCCCTCACAACATCTTTACCCAACAGAGCAGCCAAGGAAACTAGTAAAAGATAAACATCCTTATTTTGAATGGTGTTTCATCTTTTTGTTTTAACTATGTTATACCCTGCCTCCAGTCATGAGGAGAGGCAGATAACAAATAAATCATCATCATCATCATCATCATCATCATCATCATCATCATCATCATCATCATCATCATCATCATCATCATATTCCCCTATCCCCGATACTGGTCCACTGTTCACTTGCCTGGAAGAAATTTGACACATTCAGTGCATGAAGTATCTGAACACCAATCATGACTATTCAAGTGGTTAAAAAAAAAACTGGGATAACCTTGGAAATTACAGGATTTTAGATACACAAAAAGATAACATGCACCTGCATGTCACCTTCATAATTATAGCTTTGCAGTTTAATTTACCCAAAGCTTAGAAGTAATACCTTACCTTTGGGAGGCACGTGTGCAATATAGATACTTAAAAAAAAAAAACAAGTTAGAGGAAATTTATTTGATTGGTGTAACTTATTTGTAGTTGCTTTCAAAGTTTCTTTTCAAAACATTTTAAGAGGAGTTTTGACATGAGCTTATCATGTTTTATACAGTACACTCTAAATTACTGGCACTCATTGGGATTGGAGGATATCAGGTAGATGTAGGGTTTTTGCACTATAAGATATGTAGGAATTGCTTCATGTTTTTTTTTCAAACTATAACCCCCCCCCCCCCCCAAAGAAAACAGTCTGAGGGACAATGAACCAGCCCTTTGCTTCAGAAGTTTGAAGACCCCAATTTTAAGGGCATTGGACCTTTATTCTTGGAGGTTGGAATCTTTGGCTGTATATTATGTTAAAATTTAACGTTAGGTTGGCAGTTTTTGAGGGAGAAGGAGGTGGTAAAGAAGATCATCAGTTTTTGCCTCTGCTGCTCTTCCTTTCTCTTTACTTCTGTTGTCTACTTGTCATCTGGCAGTAAAACCACCAACTCCGCACTGTTTGCTTGTGACAGACAAACTTGGCTATGCAGTTCTTCCTTTTTCTTTGCCTCTGGGTTGCCTCTATCTCTTCCTCCTCCTCTTCCTCCTCTTCCAGTGGGAAAACCACCAACTCCCTGCCATTCATTTCTCTCACTTGTGAGGAAGAAACACAGCTCCACCAATAAGTTGTTGTGGGGTTCTCATAGCAAGACTAGATTTCTCCCTCACAATTGAATGGTGCAAAGTCGGTGGTTTCTCCCCTTGGTAGAACAAGAAGACAACAGAGGCAACCCAGAGGCAAAGAGAAAGGAAGCACAGTGGGGGCAAGAACTTAGATGCTTCTTCTTTCCCTCAGAAAAGGGCTGCAACTTGCCACCATACTGAAGTGAGGCAGGGAAATGAAGACTAATCCATTTTGTTGCTTGCTCTTAGAAAAACACACCCTCTCTCAAACCCTTGTGAACTGCTGACCTGAAGGTTGGGTTGCTGATCTGAAGGTTACTAGTTTGAATCTGTGATACAGGGTGAGCTTCTGTCTATCAGCTCTAACTTGCAGGGACATGGGAGAAGCCTCCCACATTTGGGCGTCCCCTGGGCAACAGCCAATTCTCTCACAAGCAACTTGCAGCATGTTCTCAAGTCGCTTCTGACACAATAAAAAAAAACCAAACCCAGAGTGAGGCGCTAAAAATCTATCTGCATCCCAAAGATTTAATTTATTTAATTTTGGTCCCTTACTATTGCCAAGTTGTGCAGGCCTGGTCTACTATATATTCTTCACTACTTCGTTTCCTTCTTTGAAATAAGTAATGAATATAAACACAATAGTAAAGCCACAACAAATAATGCAACAAGTTACTTTTTTCAAATTTGTGCTTTCATTTCTCATGCACTATGATGAGTAATGGGAACAAATTAATTTCAAAGCTAACTTCCCAAACTTCCAGTTTACCTTGCAAAGTATTATGATCTAATAAATAAAGTGACTGAATCCTGAACACCTATATCAGAAGGGATATATAACTACCCTTGGGCTTTGAAACCTATATGCCAGCATTCAGTGGCATTTAATATTGATTCCACTTGTGTGCTGTTTAAAGACCAAAGCTAGGCAAAATAACCACTTTATCCTTTAAGAAGTCAACTGATTTCTCATCATAGAAGCCACTGGGAGTCTGCTGCTCAGTCGTTTAGACTATTAATGCTATTAATGCTATTAAATTTGTATCCATTAAACAGGCAGGCTCAGTGCAGCAAACATTCATACATGTTGAACCAGTTGAATGCAATGCAAACAGCTATAGTTTCTGCCCAAAATTCAGTTTTGCACACTAACATTCTTTGCTGTCATCTGCCATCTGATTTCCAGAATCCAGCTGTCACTGGGAGTTTATATTTAGTCATGAGAAGCAAATTCACCCAAATGCCCCATTGAAAAGAAATGCAGCTTTATCTGGAATCCATCATAATATCCTTTTGAAAGGAAATGTATCATAGCTGTAACAACTTGTACAATTGCTCTGGGTAACTCTCTCTTCACCATTCCCATTTGCTCCATTTCATTTGTAAAATTGACAACATACCCTCTCATTTACTGGTGCTTGACACAAGGCAGTGAAATTTCTCATGAACCAGGTGGTTGTGTCTGAATCTGAAATCATAATAAAAGCATATCATTATAATCTGTAAAGCAATTGATACACTGGGAAGTGTGCTATATACAGACATTACTAAAATAACTTTTTGAACATAAAGCAGCAATATATTGTTAGACTATTGATCTATCTAGGCTTATGTAGTCCTGATGAAGCAGACTGCCCTGTACATTCCTTATATTTATGTATTCTGAAACAGACTAATTTAAGTTTTTTTACCCTTTAGAATTAATATGATTAACTGCTGCAGTTCAGTACAATGTAATAAAGAGAGTTTTGCAAGATTTTAGCCTTCTCTGCTGAAAAGTACTGCTGCCTTACCATGCTACAAATCTCATTAGTTCATATCATTGAGCCATGGCAGTTTAAGTGGTGTCAACTACATTCATACTATAGTGTAGATGATCTCATGGAAACTAGCTCTATTATCCACTTTGACATGAAGTAGCCTTCCCAGAATTTCAGGCAAAGGATGTTGCCATCACCTATCGCCTAACAATCTTACCTGGAAATGCCAAACATTAAACTCAAAAAGCTGCATTTGCAAAGCATGTGTTTGGTGTAGAGTTTTAGAAAATGTACTAGAATCATACAATGATAGAATTGGAAAAGGAAGACTGAACCCCTGCCATACAGGAAAATCACAACCAAAGCTACAGATGGTCAGCCTCTGTTTCAAAGACTCCAAAGAAGGAGCCTCTACTGCACTCCGAGGTACAGAGTTCTACTGCTGAATGACTCTTATGGTCAAGAAAGTCTTCCTTATGTTCAGGTGGAATCTCCTTTTCAATAATTTGAACCCACTACTCTGAGTCCTAGGTTCCAGGGTAGCAGAAAACTAGTCTGCTCCCCCTTCCTTATGATATCCTTTCAGATATTGAAATATGGCTAACATGTCTACTCTCAACCTTCTCTTCTGCAGGTTAAACATACCCAGCTCTTTAAGCCACCCCTCATGTTAGTTTGTACAGAAAGTACTGTTCTAAGCCAGATTTGTGCACTTCTCACAGGAACATTGTGTGATTCTGAATCATCCCAATTCAACCTTCTGTCACAGAGAGGAGCTTCCAGATGAATTGTAGGTCACCAAACTTGTCTTTAAATTTAATCTCAATTTCTTTCTTTTACCGTGACTACGTTAAAGCTAGTAGCAAAACGTTTTGGAAGACTGAAGTTGATCTGTTCTTTCATTTATATCGCATTTCTCATTTTACTCTATTCTTTTTATAAAATTCGGGCTGTGCTGGCAACTCATGGTTACTTGAGATAGCAGCTTGTTTGACAAAGTGCAATAGATGGCAAGATCCCCCCCCCCCTATTTTCTGGGAAGGAACCCCATCAAAGAAAATGAACAGAGCATCCAGCATTCACTCAGTTATTTTCTTTTCTTATTGACTCACTGTATACTAACATCCCAAAGGCAATAACAAATATTTAAATGGTGCATCTGCACCATAGAATTAATGCAGTTTGATACCACTTTAACTGCCAAGGCTCAATGTTATAGAATCATGGGAGTTGTAATTTTCAAGGTCTTTATCCTTCTCTCCAAAGTGTGCTGGGAACTTTTCAGACTATGAACCTGATAATTCCACAGCATTGACATGGCAGCTTAAGTAGTATCAAATTCTACAGCGTAGATGCTCCCAAAGCCACTCTCTTACTCAATCATTCATGCGACAGAACAACGAAAATTTACCAATTCCTTGGTACTTGAGCAAAAAAGGCATAAGTCTTTCTATAAAGACTGTATCCCAAATAACATTTTGATGCCCTCCAAGTGAATTTTAAGGATAGTCCCATTTAATCCTCTGTCATCTCACTATTTGAGCTGATTTTAAAATATCCCAATTCCTGATTTCTCACAGTTTACTTTGTCCTCGGCTTACTTCAGATGCTGGGTTCTATGAGAAAAACTAGCTTGCACTCTACTCAGAGTTGGGTAAGATAGGAGATAGCCCTCTCAGGGTCCTTCCAGACAAGCCCAAAATGCGCAACCTGTCATGGCTTTACCTGAGGTGTCCAAATGACACCATAGGTAAGCCCTAATTAATCTGGAGTAAACTGGGAAATGCTCAGGCCCCTCCGGCAGAAATTTATGGCAATAAATTTATGCAATTTATGTAATAATGCATCGGGAGGTTGGAGTTGGGAAAGAAATCCCTTATCCTCCTCCAACTTCCCCAGGTGTCATTTTGACGTGCCAGGAGCTTTTGTCAAGGGGGTCTGAGCATGCAACCAGGCCCCTCAAATAGGTTTTGGAGGTAAATGGGGTTTGTGGGCTGGCTGAATGCCATCCCGGGTCAACCTGCTGCAGCTTCTGCTGTGATATTGTTTGGTCACATGTTCCCCAGTTGTTGTTTTTTTGGAAACTTGGAGGGCATGCATTTTCCCCAGACCCATATCCAATACACCACATGTTGCAATCAAAGCCACATCAGTTATAGAGAAAGTTGCCAGAGAGAGCAAAAAGAAAGAAAGAAAGAAAGAAAGAAAACAAATGCACTCTAAAAAAGGCTAAGAAAATAAAATCTATGTTTCTGAATGTAAATGCTTAAACTTACTAGATAAACTGCTAATGTTTTTAATCTTTACTTGATACATTTTGGTTTCAGATGGCAAGTTAGTATTTTACTTCATTCCCACTTCTCCCTGAGGGAGTACTTTATCGCTTGTGTTATTATCTTTACCTCCTGGCTGAACTATGTATTGTGTTAATGTTTGTAATTGAAAAATGAAATGCCAGTAAAAACACACACAAAGAAAACTCAAGTACAAATGTTTAAACCACGCTTTCCCCTATCTCCTCTCGATCTCACTAGCATTTAGTTTCTTGCCTCTGGTGTTCCAGAGACACATAAGTCCTGTTTTGTTTTCCACTTGTTTTTCAATACAAATCTAATGAGTACCCATTCAGAATACAATTAGCTATGTTATTCGTAATATTGAGCTGCTGACACGGATGTCAGGAAACTAGCTTTTTACTAAAGCAAAAAGAAATTTACATAGAAGAACATTATAATTTGGACATTCAGGAAGTGACCCCTCTGGGCCGGGCTGTGGCGCAGGCTGTTGAGCAACCAGCTGCAGCCAGCTGCAATGAATCACTCTGACCAGGAGGTCATGAGTTTGAGGCCAGCTCGGAGCCCCGTGTTTGTCTTGTCTTTGTTCTATGTTAAGGCATTGAATGTTTGCCTTATATGTGTAATGTGATCCACCCTGAGTCCCCTTCAGGGTGAGAAGGGCAGAATATAAATACTGTAAATAAATAAATAATTTTTAAAGTCAGTTTCAGTTTTCCTGGACAAATGGTAGACACTTATGAGGCATCTTATACTCTGGTGTACATACATAAGGCTCATAAATCACACTAGATATGCAGAGTGCAATGCCATGTGTAAAAAAATTGAAGATATTCATTGAAGTGCCTCATTTTGAATCATGCAACTGCTCACCTTTCTGGCATAATACAACTTAATCTTATTGGTCATCTAGGATCCACAGCTGAGACATTTATGACATTATTTAGCTGGATATGCAAAAGCAACAGTGTGGACATTAATTCTGTGGGGTTCTTTGTTCTAAAATAGTGTTTCTCAACCTGTGTGTCTCCAGATGTTTTGGCCTACAACTCCCAGAAATCCCAGCCAGTTTACCAGCTGTTAGGATTTCAGGGAGTTGAAGGCCAAAACACCCACAGGTTGAGAACCACTGTTCTAAAAGAAGGGATCCAGCATCCCCCAAGCTAACAGATAGTTGAGACACACATTAATGTCAAAGGCAGCTTGGGTGTGACAGCACAGAGGGCCTCTACATTGGACAAGTAGCTACGTTGATCAGTGGATCCCAGATCTTAAAGTGGGACCAGATTTCTTTAGTAATTGTTATATTATAACACAGCGTTTCTCAACCTGGGGGTTAGGATCCCTGGGGGAGTTGCAAGGAGATGTCAGAGGGGTCACCAAAGACCATAAGAAAACACATATTTCTGATGGTCTTAGGAAACCATTTGGAACAGAAGGCTGAAGATCTCTCTGCATGTCCTTCTCTTTCGTTTTTGGAAACAGATGGCAAAACCTCCCAAATTTGTGCCAAATATGGTCCACATCAATTGTTGTTTGGGTTCACAGTGCTCTTCGGATGCAGGTGAACTACATCTCCCCTAAATTACTGTCAATTCCTCCAAAATCCCTCCAATATTTTCTGTTGGTCATGGGAATTCTGTGTGGGAAGTTTGTCCCAATTCTATCATTGGTGAGGTTCAGAATGTAGGTGAGCTGTAAGTCCCAGCAATTACAACTCCCAAATGTCAAAGTCTATTTTCCCCAAACTCTACCAGTATTCACATTTGGGCATATTGAGTATTTGTGCCAGGTTTGGTCCAGATCCATCATTGTTTTGAGTCAACAGTGCTCTCTGGATGTAGGTGAACTACAACTCTAAAATTCAAATTCAATGCCCACCAAACCCTTCCAGTATTTTCTTTTGGTCATGGGAGTTCTGTATGCCAAGATTAGTTCAATTCCATCATTGGTAGAATTCAAAATGCTCTTTGATTGTAGGTTAACTATAAATCCAAGCAACTATAACTCCCAAATGACAAAATAAATCCCTCCAACGCCACCAGTACTCAAATTTGGACAATCGGGTATATGTACCAAATTTGATCCAGCGAATGAAAATACATCTTGCATATCAGATATTTACATTACAATTCATAACACTAGCAAAATTACAGTTATGAAGTAGCAATGAAAATAATTTTATGGATTTGGGTCCCCACAACATGAGGAACTGTATTAAGGGGTTGTGGTATTAGGAAGGTTGAGAACTACTGTTGTAACAGATACAATTATAGAAAATGAAAACAGTAAAAATGTTATTGCATGACAGCTGACTTAATCAGGAACTCCCTGAAATCTTTTTCCATTCCCCATTCCCAAAATCCTGTACAGAACTTCCTAATTTTTCTCTTTTTGACTGAACTAATTTTATATCATATTTTCCCTAATTCTTCAGACACACCTATGTCCTGATAGTTAGAATATGGAGATCTATCGATTTTTTTTTAATCATTTTTGTAATCATCCCTCCATGCTATCTAGGGCTAAAATACAAGCTCTCAGTGCAAGTGGGAAAACTGCAAATAGAAAAGGCACTTCCTTTTTTTACGCAAGATAATACTCCCTAGGATTCTGTAACTCCTCCAGTGTGACTTTGCAGTCAAGTAACACTGGACCAAATTTGGCACAAATACGTAATATGCCCAAATTTAAAAACAGGTGGGGTTGGGCGGGGGGATGATTATGCATTTGGAAGTTGTAGTTGCTGGTATTTATAGATCACCTACAATCAAAGACCAAACTTGGCAAAAATCCTCAATATGCCCAAATGTGAACATTGGTGGAATTTGGGGAAAATAGACCTTGACATTTGGGAACTGTAGTTGCTGGGATTTGCAGTTCACCTGCAATCAAAGAGCCCCTTGAACCCCACCAATGATAGAACTGGGGCAAACAGGCAGAGAGATATTCAGCATTCTCTGCCAAAAGGATTCCTAATACCACCAGAAATATGTGTTTTCTGATGGTCATTGGCGACCCCTCTGACACCCCCATGCAACCCTCCAGGGGTCCTGACCCCTAGGTTGAGAAACGATGTAGACGAACCCCTAGTAAAACTAATAAACAGTTGCCTAGGAGATAGCTACAAAGTGTGCTTCAGACATTTTCCAAATGGTGGTTTCTAAAATGTATTTAACAGTAGAAGAAGAGTCAAAAAGAAAATCATTTTAGATTATTCCTCCCCAAAGGAGCTACTGGAGGCAATGATTGTCTTAATGAAGATGATTTAAGGTACAAGAAAGTAAGATTTAAAAATAAATGAGATTGATTTTAAGATATCTCTGGTGTTTTGAAAGAATCTTGGTTCTCAAATATATTTTATGCCTTTCTATTTAAGAACACACGCAGGGCATTTTCAATTGGTTTAATGATGTGTCACACTTATTGATGCAGTAAAGCCTGCCAGATATTGCCTAACATTATCTTTCATCACCAACATATTCTTATCTGTATTGAATATTTTTTTAAAAAAAAGAAAGAACAAAAGCTACTTTGTGTTATTTTATTATCTAAGAAAAAGAAAGAACTATAGCTTTGAGATTAAAATCTTAAGGAGACAAAAGGCTCAGTTCTCTGCCATGCGGCCCCATCATATTGTAATTGTATAAATGATCACGGTTGCATTATTTACCCTTTGTGACTAAGCTTTTAGGCATATTATCTGAGGTTAATGTTCCAGGGTTTTCCCCCCAGTAACCCACATTACTAAGCCTCATGAAATCTGAAATTGGCCAGCGTGCCAAAGAAGAGAACAGCAGCTTTCACCACCACTCTGCAGGCAGTTAACTCTCAATTGTAAAATGGAAAACAGATAGATTTTACGATCTAAGTCACTCACCTTTTCTCCAATGGAAATTACAACCTTAAGAAATACAGACTGAGTCAAGTTTTCTGGTGGGGTAAACTGATGTCACCTGCAGAACTGTGTGCACTGCTTAAATCATAAGTATGTTTTGGTAATATATGTCATTGGACAAATTGTGATAGCAGCTTACAGAAGTACTTCCCAAACTGTGTGCTACACATACTAATTTTGATATGGTCAGTGTAGATTCATATAATGCAGTTAAACTGCAGTTTATGGATCTACACTGACCATATCAAGCAGTTTCAAACTGCAGTTTCAAATCTATGGTAATGTAGATGGGGCCTCAATAACATCTGCAGGAAGAAAAGCAAAAATGAGGCATGGAAATAGTAGGAAAAGGAAAGTATTGATTTATGAGTGACCCAAATCTCCTCCAGTAAAAAAACAAAAAAAACCTACATTAGTACCAATAAGATTAGGACAGGTCAAAGTAATTCTATAGGCTCAGGGGAGTTGAAATCAGTACAGATGCACCTTCCCAGGTATCAGTTCTGCTAGGCTTTGGTCATCTTTGCCTGTCAGGTTCTCACTGTGCTCCACAACAATTAGCAAAGCAGTTCTGATGAACATATATGTGACTACATAAAATATTTCTTATGCACAGTCTTTGCCATTACATATCAATAATGCCATGCTGAGAAAATAAACTGAAGGAAATGAAAACTGTGAGAAAACTGTATGTGGACAGCATGGTGTCTAAAAACTAGAAATGCAAAAGAGGATCAGTGAGCATTCCTGATGCACATTGATTTCATGACAGGAACAAGATCAGGTAATCCTAATTTCCCAAATCTGAATGTGAAAGAAATTTGCATTGGATTCAAATTTTTTTTGGAAGAAATACTCATGCTGTGACTTTATATTGGGGTGATCAACTGAAGCTGAAACAAGACTATGGAAAATTCAAATGCATCTAGGTCATATTTTTCAGAGTATTCTGTCACTTTTTTTGCTTGTTTCCTACTGGTTTCTTTAGATGTCATCTACTGAAAAGGGCTACTTTTGCCTTCTGGTCTTTCAGTTATTTATGAACACTGATTTTTTTTCTGTTTCGTTGTTGACTGTTTCCACTTGTCATCTAAATGACTTTGTGCAAGAACAGAATAATATATGTTTAATTTTAGAATCAGTATAAAAATTCCACATATTTCTAAAGCTTAAATTTCTTGTCTATAACCTTGTTACTGGTTTTAGCAAGTTTCATCCCAATAGCTGTAAAAATGAGGGAGAAAGAAACCCCTGAAGTTTCCCTACTTGTGTAATTACTATAACGAAAATGTAATACTTTAGAAACATTTTAGAAATGAAACACTGGTGCCCCCTAATTTTGTAATAAGTTTTGAAACTTTATTTCATCAATCACTCAGCTCTAATATCTGCATATGAAATCCAGGTACGTTAAAATATATTTGAATGGTTGCATCCCTCTTTTTTCAATCATCTGCTTCTAGATTTCTCAATAAAATGGGAGTAGATTTCAATTTACACTCCCCTGCACAGATAGGAAAAAAAATCTTAAAATTAGATGCAGTCAATCAAATACAAGCTGCAATTGTAGGAATATCTTATTTTGCTGAAATTATTGGGACTTACTTTCACAAAATGAATTTAAGTTTAAGGCTTCTAATCATTTGCTTCTATCTAGCTTCAGTATTATTACTCAATGATATATTGGTTGTGAATTAAGGTTTCAAAGCTTTAGTTAACAATGAGCCTTTTTAGGTGGCCAAAATATCTTTGGTTTTACTCACTTTTGATATAGTATTATTCTCCCAAGTACACTGATGGTGTTATGTGTCGATAATAATAATAATAATAATAATAATAATAATAATAATAATAATAATAATAATAGATACTTTTATTTCTTACCCGCCTCTCCTCATGGCTCGAGGTGCGTTACAACCTAGTTAAAATACATCACTATTGTAAACATTCTATAAAATACACATATTAATATGTATTTCTATAAAATACACAAATATAAATATAAACTTCACAAATTGGAAATACACAAATAAAATACATATTAAAATACACAGAACAAACAATAAAATTCAGGAGGTGAGTTTAACATTCTTTAAACTGGCTGGGTAGGCCTGCTGGATGTTGCACCTCACCTTGCTCACAAGGTTCACCTTGCTCACAACACCCACCAAGAAACCAAATGTGATAGTAAAAACAGTTTATTAAGAAAACATATATAAAAAGGGGGAAATACTATGAAGGAAGTAAAGGGTAAAATCCAAGAGTTAATATAGAAGTCAAGTCTCACAGGCAATAAGCCAGGTCAAGCTGTACACAGGAAAACAATCCAAAGGCAGGATAAATTCAGGAAACAAGTCTTAAAACAGGAGCATGAATCCCAAGGTAAATCTAGAAAACAAGGAGCAAAACATGAACATGAATCCCAAAATATTCCATGAAACAAGGAGTGAAAACATGAGCATGAATCCAAAGGTATATTCATAAAACCAGCATCAAAACATGGCATGAATTTTGGGTCTTGAGCTAAGGCCTGAACTGGGAACTGGACAGGAGTACTTCACATTGATAGCGATGTTGTTTGATCTAAAATCCCAACAGAGCTCTCTCTGTTTTAAGGACTGCAAAAAATGAATTCATTCCTTTGACCTTGAGGAGCTCGCTTCTGCCTCTCTTTCTCACAGGATCTCTCTAATTTCCTGCACCTGAATTCCCCCCCCCCCCCAGAAGCAATCTCGTATCTGTAGCTAAGCCAACTGCTCCCTTGAATGAGCCAATATTATCAGGACTGCTTGTAAGTGAAAGATCACCTCCCCTACTGTTGGATTCCAAAACAGCTCTACTTTCACACGGAGTCTCAGAGACAGCATCTTGCTCATCTTCCCCCTCCTTAGCTGCATCTGGTTCCAGCACTCTCTCAGACCCTGAAACCCCAAGCCCCTCATCTAAATCAGGCTGAACCATAACACCAGAAGAAATAGGTCTTCAGATGGGTTTTAAATTCCAACAGCTCATTTAGCTGTTCCAGCTCTTCTGGCCGATCATTCCACAGTCTTGGAGTGGCCAATGAAAAGGTCCTCTGGGTGATGGTTGCTAGTCAGATTCTGGCAGGCTGGAGTAGCCATCACCACCGCCCAGAGGACCTAAGTGTTCAGAGTAGATTGTACAGGAGAAGGCAATCCTGTAAGTAACCTGGACCCAAACCATGTAGGGCTTTAAATGTCAAAACGAACACCTTGTACCTAGCCCAGAAACTAATTGGCAGCCAGTGGATTTTGGCCATCTCCAAAACTTACCTACAGTTTGCAGTATGGATCATGTACCTTATAGGGTTATAGTACAATCCTGTAAGGTACATAAGCTTTATCTGACTTATAAATAAGCTGGGAGGGCTGTATCATGTAAGGCCACTTTGATGATGCATGCCTTATGTAGTCTTGTTGTGATTTTTCTCACATGGACAACTGCAAGGAGAGGCCTATATGAATACCACCAAATTATATGAAAATGAATATATGCACAGGCATACGTTCTCTTTCTGTAAACATTGATATTATATATGTTGAAGGCTGTAAAATGTCTGTGATGTGAGGACATGGAGCTAAGTGATACAGCCACACTATAGGCTCCTTTTACCTCAAAATACATTTACAATGTTTGAATAGGAGCTACAGGACACATCTGTCTGTTTTACAGTACTTTGCCAACTTTTACCATCTGGAGACATACATTCATTTCTTCCCATTTCTGTATCAACAACAAGGCCGAGCAAAAATTATACACATTTTAGTGCACATCTCCTAACATAAACATTTCAATGTGTATAGTATTTCTCTCTGGTATATGCACTATTTTTGTGAGCAACATTATCTCTGTTTTTCTACACAAATTTCCCTAACATATACATTTTGCACAGACGTTGGAGAAGTAAGATAAAAAAATAATATCTGTGTTCCCGTTCGTATACTGCTTTAGTGACTGTGTATTGAATTTAATCCCCATCCTTGTCATCAAGGACTTTTGGTACTCTAAAGTATTGCATGAATAATAAATAGCATTATTATGCAAGATCCTTTGTCTCATGTTTTGATTTAAGCAGTTTTACCTCATATAACCTGTGATAACTATTTATATGTTCATCTATACAAATTGTCTAGCCAGCTCCTCTTTTATTTGGTCGTTATGCTTGAGAGAAATAGCTTCTCTTGGGAACCAAAGATAACGAGGGATATAAATACAACTTTATTATCACACATGAAAACATGTCACACTTGAAAAGCAAGCATTAGGTACTCCTTTCACAGTCCTTCATCAGTTCAATCATAGAAAAGATCAAAGGCATCTATTTACTAGCAATAATCTAAACATCCAACTAAATTTTACATAAGTGGTAGCATTGTCATTTATTCATTCACGGATAAGCAAGAAAACACATTCCTTGATTTAATCTTCAGGACAAACTGAGGACGTTCTCATCATACCAACAAACACACATAGGTTTAGCCTTAACATATTCTATTCCCTCCTTTTCCCAATTATAATTATTCCTGTTGGTCAGCAAGAAATATCTCCCTGGAATTTAAATAGCACCTCTAGCTTTTTAAATAATCCTACAAATATGGTATAGCCTTTGCTCAGAAATAAAGTGCCATAAGTGGGGACTAAAGGATTTGTTAGTCTCCAGTGTTTCAGTTTTAGGTACCTTCCTGAGGTTTTCAGCTGTTGAGCTTCTTATCAAACTGTTGCAGACATATGCTGCCTTGATTGAGAGCTTGTAGTCATCTAGTGCCTCTGAGTCTTAGATTAGTGTTCACTGCATAAAAAGGATTGGTATCCTTGCCTTTTGAATGCCAACAAATCTGAGTGTAAGAAAGCAAGGTTTTAAAGTCTGCAATTTTGCATTTACAGAAGCTAAAGTATTGCTGCTTTTAAGATAAATAGAGTATTAAACCAAACCATAGGGAAGTAACTATTTTTGTGGAACTCTTTTCATTCACCAACTGCAGTATAATGGTTGCAATTGTCACACACAAAGGGCAATTCTATTATTGTTGGGTAATTGTTTCTTGATGTAAGTGTAACTGTTTCCTGTTCTTATATCTAACAAGGTTTTGTGACACAAGCAGTGGTTTGTAATACTGGGTTGTGAGTTTTCCGGGCTGTATGGCCATGCTACGGAAGCATTATCTTGTGACATTTTGCCTACCTCTATGCCTGCCATAGAGGTGGGTAAAACATCAGGAGATAATGCTTCTGGAACATGGCCATGCAGCCCAGAAAACTTACAACAAAGCAGTGATTCCGGTCATTAAAGCCTTCGACAACACGTTTGTAATGCTGTTTTTCCCTAACATTTAATCAACAGTAAAAAAAATGGAAAATGTATTTTTAAAATTCAAACTCTGGGGGTTAAAAGATAAAAATTCAGAACCCAAACAAGCTGATGTCCCTGTTCCTAGTTTTCTCAATTCCCAACCACAAGACAGGGGTGTAAACATTTGTTTTCATTTTTGCATACATACAATTAAAAGGCTTTTTTTTCCACTGGAGAGGATTACAAAATGTTTAGCTCATTTTTCAACATTTCTATTTAAATTGTAGGCTTTTGCAAAAAAAATTGTACAAAACTATGGCTTTTTGCATAGAATATTGTATTAGGCAAAAAAATTGCACCATATATTTAAATTCGGTTTATATTTAAACATCCAGAATATATTTTTTCATTTCATTTGGGGTCAAAAAAGAGGAGTGATTGTCTTTTCATTAGTGGACAAAAATCATGCAATATTTGACATTTCTCTCTACGTGTGTGTGTGCCTCTAGGTAGATGAATATGGAAAGGATTTTCTGTTTTATGAAAAACAACATCTCTAAATAATCATTAATTATATCCATTGTCCAAGGGTACGTGCCCTCTTGGATTTGCCATGGATACCCCTGATTATTCCTCATATAGGAAGGACTTTCCTCAAATAGGCCAAAATGTACTGGGTTTTTTAAAAGAAGAAATACTTGACCATCAATTAGCATGTGGAGCTTGTCCACTTTTGGTTTCCCGATTAATCCTGTGTCATCCCAATTTCCCTCTCCTCTTTCCATTTCCCCCCTTTGTCCTCAGTTTACATCAATTGCTGGAAACTCAGTCCTAAGAGCAAAAGTAGTTTGTACTTTATTCAATCAGCAGGAAGAAGAGACAGGGATATAATCTTATATCCATCCTTATGGACTCAGCCAAAAGCAAACTGTAGTAGTGTTGAAGCAAGAATTGCTGGGTTTGTTTTCTTTTTTTAAAAAAACCAAGAGTTTAATAATATTTTTCCCATGGAGGTAGATTTATTTGCAATTCAGCAAAGAAAGGAAATGCTGAAATTTAAAGCACAGTTATCAAAATCTATATATCTCCTGTATACAATAAGGATCACAATAGAATATTTGACAGAATTACAAGCCATTCAAAGTAAGAGACTATCTGAGATGTCAAGCAACAGGAAACAAAAGTCAGACTTAGCAGCCAGATCCCAAAGCCCTCAGTACCCATAAATACACATTGTAGCTGAATGGGAAACAAAAACTGTTTTTACACTGGGAAGGTTACTGCTCCAGATCTAGCATGCATCACTTAATCTAGAGCAGTGGTTCTCAGGTGTTTTGGTCTACAACTCCCAAAAATCCCAGTCGGTTTACCAACTGTTAGGATTTCTGGGAGTTGAAGGCCAAAATATCTGGGGATCCACAGGTTTTTTTCGTGTCAGGAGTGGCTTGAGAAACTGTTGAGAATCACTGATCTAGGGCCAGAGTTCAGATGGCCTAGTCCTTCCCTGTGCTTTCCTGTCCTTTTGTCCCCGTGCCACTATTGCCACTTCTTGTCAACCATGGAGATCTTCGCAAGCCACTGAGTTGTTGCCTGTTGCATCTGGGAATGTGAGGATGGGATTTCCACATAACAAGCAAAGAGGTAGTAGAGAAACTCCATTCTACTTGCTGATCATGTAGGTGCTCCATTCTGACACCAGCAGATGTGACCACAATGGCCATGTGCTCACAGGGAGGTCTGTAGCCCACAAGGAACAATAGCAGCAACACAGGGAGCCTATCCAGACAAGCCCAAAAAAAGGACCTATCTCAGTTTTTACTGGAGGCATCCAAATGATGCCTCCAGTAAAAAGAAATTCAAAACAAACCAAGGTGTCTGTCAAAAGTCAGACGCCAATTAGAGAGCAAAACAGAGTTTATTCAAGAAATAGCCCAAAAACTAGTCACAAACATAAAAGATGGCTTAAAACACTTAACCTTCAGTGTTTTAAGGCAGTCCAAACAAAAATATATCAAAAATATGCTTTAACAAATAAACCGGATTATTCAAGCAAATAATCCAGATTAAACTAAAGGTGCTTCAATTTAGCTCAAAACGTTCTGAGTTGGCTTGGAATAAGCAGCCAAAACAAAGCAAAGACTTGAAAACCCCCAAAAAACTCCCCAAAGTTCCAAACTTAGCAGTTCAAACATAAAGCCTCAAACAGAAACTCACACTGAGCAAAGGAGCTCCCCAGTGAGAGTAGCTTGTAAACAAACTTGGGAGCCGGTGCAAAAGGAGAGAAAGCGGCTCCAAGCCTTTACTGCGGCCAGCACCAGGCTTTGAGATTTAAAGGGACAGTGCAAGGAGATGTCGTCAAACCGGTCCGGAGTCAAAACAGCAGGGCAGCAATAATCCGCTTCAAGAGTGCAGACAATGCCAGGAGCTCAAGGAACAAAGCGAAGAGACGTCGTAAGGTTAGTCTAGGGCCAGGAAAGGAGACAGCAGCAAGGTCGGGAGGCAAGCCAGGAGTCAAGAGCCATGGGTAGACACAAATCAAAGAGCGAAGGCAGAAGAAGAGTCGAATTCCAGTCCAAGGTCCAGGGGTTGTAGTCATCAATTCAAGGTCCATGAAACAGAATGGCACAAAGAGCCAAGGCAACAGAGGCAACAGCAGATCTGAAGCAAAGTCCCAGTCCAGTCTTCTTTAACACGTACAGGAGTCCCAGTGGCGCCCAGCAACACCTTGCCACACGCAAAGTGAAGTGACTAAACATTCCCAATTTATCCCAATTTTCCCTGGGTGTCCAAACACCAACGCCCAAAGAGCAGGTGTCCCATATCCTTAATCCAAATCAGAACTCCACACAGCTAAAGCTCGTGGGTCGGGCGTGCCTAATTCTTCATCAGAATCCCAATCAACCTGCCCACGCCCAACACCGTGCACACCTGAGGATCCATCCTCCCTCCTCCAAGCAGCCAAAGTGGGGTCTGCTCCTGAAGCCACCCAAGCTTCCCCAGTGTCAGCAGTATCCATGGGCCCCGATTCCTCCCCAGGCATCTCCGGTGCCCATGCCCAGTCAGTGCCCACTTCTTCAGCCACCATCTGTTCCCCAGCATCCATTTCTTCCACAAACTCCCCATCTGAATCTTCCTCAGAAGACTCCCCATTGAGATCCCTAATTCTCTTTCTGTACAAATCCTCCAACGAGCCCTTCTCGCGAGGGTTTTTCCTTCCTCTCCTGATCCCACCACCATCCTCCACAGTCCCCGAAGGCGCAGTCACAACAGTTTATTTGGTTTGTTCCTAATTAATTTGATACCCCATTAGATCTGGGCCTTCCTGAAAGGCCAGGTCTAATGGGGTATTGGGCCTGTGGAGACTCACTTCCAAGTAGTCCTGGGACTACCTGGAGGGGTGAGTCTCCATTGCCATCTCACACTTTTTGGACTCCTGGAGCTCAAAGGTTCGGGATGGCAACCCTCCCCCCCCCCCAATTTCCTCCTTAAAGTTAAAGAAAAGGTACCTGACCACCATAACCTCCTCCTGGCATGAGGAAATGACATGTGAGGAGACAGGGATAAGGAGGAATTTTCCTCCTAGCCCATCCCATCTCCTTAGGCATCACCTCCTCACTCCTGGAGGAACTTGAAGAGGAAAGTTATGGCAGCCAGGTACCTTTTCTTTAACTTTTAGGGAGAAATTGGGGTGGGGTGGGGTTTTAATCAGGATTACATGTACCCCCCCCCCCCTTGCGAATGCCTGAGTTTTTTTGGTGGGAGTAGGGACAAAAACCCACTTCGGTGCAGGTTTTGGCATTGTGTAGAAGAGCCTCTCTCCTTCCCCTGCTCTGATCAAAACATAGTGGAGCTGTCCATCTGATTGTTGGATTGGAATGAAATGAATCCACGAAGTCTCAGGATGCACTGGAATTTCATTCAAACTTCAGAGTTTCCTTCAACAATTTGCATAAAGTGAAGTAAAGTCAGATTAAGGGCCCAAACACAGAATAGTTCCTAGAAATTCAGCTAGCACTGGATTCAAAGTGAGTCAATATTTTTGTTATTAGTGTAGACTTGCCCCAAGTTCCTTTGCTAGAGAAAATCAGTTGAAAGTAGCTCACTCATTAGCATAGGCTATGCAACCCAGTCTCCTCCTTTATGTTATGCTAACATTCACAATGCAATATGAGTCATCTGCACAAAGTGCAAGTCAACACCATTCTTTAACCATTCTTGTCCCACTTTTTCATGAAAAGACATCGCTGCAATTATAAGAATAATAAACAATTAGACATTGGATGGGGGAATTAATAACAGGTTGTTAGGTATTTGTAAATGATTACTTCCAAGCACTGAAAAAATGGGATCTATTCATTTCTGCAAGCTGTCTTGAGAACATGAGCTAGCATTGTTTTTAAATAAACTACTATTTATATTTGCATTAAAAATCTGGCATAATTTTACATTTGTGCATACATTTTATATGAAGCTAATAGAATATATACCCAGCATTGCCTGAGTATTGTTGGGACCACTGCACACTCACTTTCTCACATTGTCTCCATGGCAACACTCTGCCAATGGTTGGACAGGTTCTCTTTGTGGTTCTTTATTTCTTTCCTTCTTCCCACTTTCTTTTTTTCTTTCTTTTTTCTTTTTTTCTCTCTCTCCCTCCCTCTCTTCCTTCTTCCTCTTCCCTTCTCTCTTCCCTTCCTTTCTTCTTTCTTTCCTTTATTTCCCTTCTGTTTCCCCTCCCTCCCTCCCCCTCATACACATGTCACCTAGTAGCAGCCAAGCCACTTCACTCCCTTTCTTTTCCAGTGACATCACAGAGGGCCTCGCCATCTAGCCATGGTCAATCCACTTTGATCCTTTTGTTTCCATCTGCACTGCATCCCAAAGGGCTGTATTTTTGTCCAAACCATTCAATTATTTTAAGTTAGATAACGAAGTGAGCACCCCAAGTTTGACTCAGATCCATCGAGCTATGTAGGAGCTTTTGCCGTCCAAACACAAATCAATTAATGCACCAACCAGCAAATACACATACATTGTGCACGTCCTTTGACTTAGGTTGGATCTACACTGCCCTATTTCCTGGGATCTGATCCCAGATTATCTGCTTTGAGCTGGATCATATGAGCCTACTCTGGGATAAACAGATAATAATAATAATAATAATAATATTTTATTTATATACCGCCCTATCTCCCGGATGGGACTCAGGGCGGTTTACAGTCATAAAAGCAAACACAAACATTACATAACAACATAATACACATTATTAAACAAAGTAAAACAATACAATTATAACAATAAATAATCTGGGATCATATCCTGGGATATACGGCAGTGTAGATCCAGCCTTAGAAAAATAGATTAATTTTAAAATTCTATTCTGTAATTGCACAGTTGTAGAAAAATTTTAAAATGGAATACAAATAGAATTGAAGAAAACTGTATGTGAAACTGATCAAGATATTGTCTAGTGTAAAAGGTATCACAATATACTGAAATATATTCACGGTTTCCATGAAGGAGGAGAGGGATGAGGGAATAAGACTATGCCAAAGGGTATCACTAAGATCTAAAAGTTTTATAGATTTTCTTCACACTCGTTTACTTCTGGGCAAAGTATCTCTTTCTATATAATTCAGTTCACATGGCATAGATCAAAATTGAATAGAAACTGATCTCTGAACATTGTGGTTGAGGCAGCAGTATATTCCTGAGTCTGGATCTGTGTAGCTCAGAACTCAAGCATCTGTGACTAGTAAATCGACTGGAGAATTACCTTGCGATTTGCAATTTAGATGCTAAACTCTAAGCGCCCATACTGGATATAATCTACACTCAGTCTGAATCATTGCATCAGAGTCAGGTGTCATAGATCAGGTACCAACTTCTCACATGTTAATATACTTAGAAGACAACATGCAAAAAGAGAGATGGGAGCAGTGAGTCAATTGCTGTTCCGTGCAGCCTCAGCTGTTGACATTTCCTCCAAAAAAGACCATTAATGGGGAATTTCAGATAAAAATGCAGCAGTATTTTAAAAAAACATGTTGGCTGCTACACTCTACTGCAGCCTGTGCATAGGAAATGTCAACAGAAAGTAATGAAGATTCAGACAAGTATGGATCAGAAAAGGAAACTGATATCCATGCATGTCAAAAAGACAAGACAAATAGTTTGCTAGACAATTTTTTCTTCCCTCTCCTTTTCCTGTTGTGAAAGGTAGTGTAGAATTTTGCACCAATGAGTGCATTACACTGTAGAATTAATGTACTTTGACACCATTTTAAGTATCTTGTCTCAGTGCTATGGAATCCTGGGAGTTGTAGTTTTACAAGAACATTAGCCTTCTCTAGTTTAAGCAGGCTGGTGCATTAATTCTACGTGTAGATGCACCCATTGTATTATCTCATGTTCTTCAGACCCACACTGAATATTTGAAAGTTAATACGATGTTCCCTGGCAGCCCTTGGTCCCTCCTTGGTACTATGACAGAATTTTTAACCCAGCTTTTACCCTAGAAGTAAAATCAGCAATTTGAGACTTAAGAAAGGTGGAGGAGGAACTCCTCATGGTTTATGACAGTTAGCCAAGGAGGTGACAGTGGGTGTCAGAATCCTGCCCGGCAAGTCTCTGTAAAGCAGAGAAAACACAAACGTAGTCCAGGGGGAATTGACACAATAATCAGCCAATCAAGGAGGCAACAAGAGCATAATCCATAAGTCTGTTTCAAAATTCCAAAGATAAGTTATCTCACCACAACCTAATTATGGATCTTATATGTGTGTTTAAATAATTTTTATTTAATTATTAATTTTATTTTTCTTGTTTAATAATTTATGAGTTTATAATTACGTTACTTTGTATTGTTTTTAATTGTGTTTGTTCACTACCAAGGCATTGAACGTTTGCCTTTTTTGTGTGGAAGCTGCCCCAAGTCTCCTCAGGAAGACAGGGCAGCCTATAAATAAATTGTTACTATTACTACTACCACCACTACTACTACTACATTCAGAGTACAGTCTATTTTTCAAGGATTCAAGGCTCAAGATACAATGCTTCAGGCTGCAGCTCAAATATGCATGTTGCAATCAGCAACTAGCTATTTCAGACTTTAGCTATTTATGCAGATCTCTCAAGTACTTCCACCTACTGACACTCCTCAGACAAATGACTAGATCTCTGCACTTGAATCGCACCCGTTCCTAATTGTAGTCAGTCCAGAACACTTAACCCCTGGTTTCCCAACTCAAGGTTCCAATCCTGTCCTTGCTGTAAATTCAGAGGAGGGATAAAACTTTCATTGTCCACTTGGGGTTGCTGTTCCAAAGTGGTGGACTCTTCAGTGTTTGGCTGCATGTGCTCTTACTCTGTATTTCAGCACAATTCGAATGCTGGGAGAAGTAATCCTTCCTCTACCTCCTCCTTGTTGGGACTAGCCATGACAATAGGTCTGAGAGCTGCTGTGTAGGAATTTGTACTAAAAAAATGCTTTATTTATATTCAAGTGCAACTTGAATCTTAATTAGACAAGCAGGATCACATGAAACAATAACACAATTCTATATGCAATCCAAGAATACAGGAAAAATGTATTATATCGTGGGAACATTTTAAATGTGTTTATTTCTTATTGGAAATTTGTTTTTATAAGCTATTGTTCTACATATATATATTGTTTTGTACCGTCTTTTATATAATGTTGTGAGCCGCGTTGGGTCCCGTTTAGGGAGAAAAGTGGGATATAAATTATTATTATTATTGACACAACGACGTTGTATGACACAGCAAACAAGATAGATATGCTGGATTTCGTTTCACAAAATCACAAGTCGAACACTTCCCAAGTGTCTAGGACTGTGTGATGTATTTTCGGATGATGCGTGCAGATCCCAGTAAGGTGGCCTTTTGCAGCTGGCAGATAGTAATTTTGTCAATGTCTATTGTTTCCAAATGCTGGCTGAGATCTTTTGGCACGGCACCCAGTGTGCCCATCACCACTGGGACCACCTGCACTGGTTTCTGCCAGAGTCTTTGAAGTTCAATCTTGAGGTCCTGATAGCGGCTGAGTTTTTCCTGTTGTTTTTCTTCAATGCGACTGTCACCTGGGATGGCAACATCAATGATCCAAACCTTGTTCTTTTCCACAACTGTGATGTCTGGTGTGTTGTGTTCCAGAACTTTGTCAGTCTGGATTCGGAAGTCCCACAGTATCTTTGCGTGTTCATTTTCCACAACCTTTGCAGGTTTGTGATCCTGTGATGATGATGATGATGATGATGATGATGATGATGATGATGATGATGATTATTATTATTATTATTACCTCTGCCCTTTTCACACTGTGGAAATAGCAAGTTACAAATACCATGGATCCTTGGTATCCACTGGGGTTTGGTTCCAGGACCTCCCTGTGGATACCAAAATGTATGTACAGTAGAGTCTCACTTATCCAAGCCTCGCTTATCCAAGCTTCTGGATTATCCAAGCCATTTTTGTAGTCAATGTTTTCATTATATCATGATATTTTGGTGCTAAATTCGTAAATACAGTAATTACAACATAACATTACTGCGTATTGAACTACTTTTTCTGTCAAATTTGTTGTATAACATGATGTTTTGGCGCTTAATTTGTAAAATCATAAGCTAATTTGATGTTTAATAGGCTTTTCCTTAATCCCTCCTTATTATCCAAAATATTCGCTTATCCAAGCTTCTGCCGGCCTGTTTAGCTTGGATAAGTGAGATTCTACTGTATCCTGAAGTCCCTATAAAATGGCACAAGAAAATGGTGACCTTTACATAAAATGGCAAAATGGAGGTTTGCTTTTCCAATTTCTTTTTAGAAATATTCAAACAGAGGATGATTGAAACCATAGATGCAGGACCAACTGTAGCTAGCTACTAGCTATGACCATTTGAGTCTGACTTTTTAAAAATGCAGCTGATAAAGGTGCAATGACAGAGAATTAATCAGGACTCTTTCTGCCCAGTACAGACATTTGGAGAATTTTTAGCAGCTACCCTATATTGCAATAGTAACTTAAAGGTCAATAACTGTTGCATTCAGTTGTGTTTTAAATGTAACTTAAGAGAACAATTTTGGAAAAATGCAACTGTAAATAGTTTTAGACTATTTTAGATTGTAAATATAATGGTAGCTAGCTACTTACCCTGTTTCCCCTAAAATAAGACATCCCCAGAAAATAAGACCTAGAAGAGGTTTTGCTGAATTGCTAAATATAAGGCCTCTCCCGAAAGTAAGACCTAGCAAAGTTTTTGTTTGGAAGCATGCAAGATTGGTAAATGTACATACCATAGATTGTTGTACATGGAAATAAAGGTAGTAACAAGAAATAATAATAATAATATGATAATAACTTTATTCTTGTATCCCACCTCCATCTCTCAGAAGGGACTCAGGGCAGCTTACACAGGGACAAGCCCAACAACAACATAAATTTACATACGAATGGAAATTTAAAATAGTAATTTAAAAACAGTATAGCAATAAAATATAATATAGAAAGTCTCGAAAGGGTTCACAGTTTGCTTATGCTGGTTTGTGATGACAACTACTGTACAGTAGATAAAACATTTTCATTTTTTTAAAAATCAACCATAAATGTGAATTCTGCTTTGTGGAAAAATAAGACATCCCCTGAAAGTAAGACCTAGCGCATCTTTGGGAGCAAAAATTAATATAAGACACTGTCTTATTTTCGGGGAAACAGGGTAGTACTTTGAAAATTATGAATTAATTTTAAAGTTTCCAAGGTCTTCATTTAAGAGTATATTGTAAGTTCAATGTGATGTTTGTTCCATACCCCTTTAATGAAGAGAAAGCGTGATCTCTCTATATAGCAATTCTTCTCTATAATCAATGCTCACCATTGCTTTAGTATATCAGCTGGCCAAGTCAGCAAGTATTCCAAGATGAGGACAAATGGTTATTAAACATTTCTCCTTGGCTGGGGCCCAGTGCTTCTTTGCCCTTCATATCATACCGCTGATTCAACTGAAAATACATGTCTTGAAGAAGAAGGACTTTTTTTAGTGTCAAAATATTTCAATATTTAACACAATATAATCTTTGCATTTCACCTTTCAAATTGTGTCATTTAGCCTAAAGGGAAATGAGTTTCTTAGTCTATTGCTTTTCTCCATATTCTTATTTAAATCTATCTACATCACCCTCGGTTCTGTAGATTCAATGCTCAACAATCTTGCCTCAGCAGTATTCAAGTCTCTGAGGGGTGTTTGAAGGCTATAGTAGGACAATTGATGCCTTCTAAGAAGAAATCTGTTTATTATTATTATTATTATTATTATTATTATTATTATTATTATTATTATTATTATTTTACTTATTAAGTATGTCAATGACATACAGAAGGCAAAAGAAAACAACAAAAGAGAATCAAATACACATTATATAGATATGCCATTCCATCAAACCACCCACCAACCCACCTCCACCCATGAACTAACACACATGACTTGCAGCACCACTCAGTGTGAAGCTAATATCTCAGAAAGACCTACATTTGTCTTTGCATTAATAAATTCCCCTTGTGGCTTCTTTAAAGTCTTCCTTTTTAAATATCCAAATGCAAGTCTCAATTTCTTAGCAAAATCTTCATTACAGTGGTGTTCCAGTTAACCGACTTCCGGTTAACCTACACTCCATATTATCCGATATGCCAGGCCCCTTGGGAGGTGCCCGTGCGCATTGCTAGGTAGATAGCAAGCTACCTAGCAAAGTGCACGGGCACTTCCCTAAGCCGAGTGCTTGCCGCCCCGCCCCTTGGGAGGTGCCTGTGTGCATTGCTAGGAAGCTTGCTATTTACCTAGCAACGTGCACAGGCGCCTCCCAAGGGATGAGCTCTTGGCTTAGGAAAGTGCCCGTGCATGTTGCTAGGTAGATAGCAAGCTACCTAGCAACGCGCACGGGGCGCTTCCTTCAACCGGCTTGCCAGATAATAGGGCCTCCCTATTATTCCTCAGCTCTGGTTATTCAACATTCGGCCTGCCTGTTTATGTCGAATAACCGGAACTCTACTGTACTTCCTCCCCAAATGCCATTGGGATAACTAATAATTTTTCTCTTCAGTCCTTTAGGAGTAACTGTTTCCCCGCTTTCCAAGATTTTGCTATTGTTATTTTTGCAGCAGCAACACTGTATTGACAGATTTATGTATCTTCTTTACTAGTTCTTTCACAAAATAAAACTAAGAGACACATTTCCGGATACTTAACATTTTTAGTAATAATTTTATATGTTTTAAAAAATGTACCAACTAAGGAGCAGTCTTAAAGACAAGAGACCTGGGAGATGGAGTGTTCAAATCTTTTGAATTCTATCTTAAACCCCTCAAGAGTAGCTTGGAACAGCACCGATTTCAGTGATTTTCTTCTCTGCAAGTCTCCCAACAACCATATACACTTTAACACCTTCTCAAAATATTGCAAGGAATTAGACATTCTTTGATGTTCCTCTAAATTTGCAAATGTGACACTTCTGTTGATGTTCTATGCTTAGGAATATTGACATCTGGCCAGACAAGAATTCTGCATGCCACAATACATTTTCTTTAGTTCCAAATTTCCAGCATTACCGTAACTGAAAACTTCAACCATGAAAAAAAAATCAATGGGGAGTAGATTATAAAGAACAGGTAAACTAACTAAAATGTTTATAAGGTGTGTGTCAATTGTATTTTCATAGCTACCAAAACAGGGAAGATTGTTTCCCTTTTTGACAGATAATAAGTGGAAGAGATTTTGTTATTGTTAACTTCCGGCAAGTCAACTTTGACCTATGGTGATGCTATGAATAAGAGACATCCAAGTCCAAATCACCCTAAGTATTTCGTGGTATCCATAGAATTCAGGGCCCTTCCACACAACCATATAACCCAGAATATCAAGGCGGATAATTCACAATATCTGCTTTGAACTGGATTATCTGAGTTCACACTGCCAGATAATTTTATTCAATGTGGATTTTATACAGCTGTGTGAAAGGGGCCTTAGTTAACTTAGCCATATGGTTCTCTGTAAAATTAGCATATTACACTCCCTCATGATCTAAATGATGAACACCTTTGTATTTGTGAAGGACCCACACCCCAATATATAGGATAATTGGACGTTGTGTTCACAACCTATAACTAGGGCACATCCCTTGTATAAAAAGGGGGGATGCCTTCCAGTTCTATAAGGGACAAGGTCTCCAGCCCTCAAATAAGAAACATGTGGCAATACTTGTGGCCAGTTCCCATTAATAAATCAGAAAACAAACATTATATAATGTTTTTGTCATGCTGGATGTTAAACAGTTTACCGCTACAGCTCTTAAGTTAATGGAATTTCATCTTAAGAAATGTATATTTTGGCTTTTTGTTACAGGTAGTTGGAAAGTATTTTATCTTGTTAGTGTCCAGCCAGATTAAACACAAACGTACATTTGAAATAAGAAAAACACAAACAAAAATACATGTGCACAATTTACAGTGTGTATGTCCCCTGAAGAGTGTTCCTGTTGAAGTGAATTACACCTACATGATTCACTTCAACAGGAACACTCTTCAGGGGACATACACACTGTCTTGCACAAAAGGGACCCTGTCAATCCTCAAAGGAAACAGGTCTTGGTAGTAGGTGACTCCCTCCTTAGAGGAACGGAAGCCATCATTTCCAGACCGGATGGGATGGCTCGAGAAACATGCTGCCTCCCGGGGGCAAAAATACACCATATCACTCAGAGGCTCAGCAGGCTCCTAAAGCCCCATCACCCTCCCCACCTTATGTTGATTCATGTAGGTACCAATGACACCGCTAGGCATACTTTTCAAAAGATCACAAATGATTTTCGAGCTCTGGGAACAAAGCTAAAACTGTATAATGTACATGTGATCTTTTCATCCCTCCTCCCTGTTGTAGGACACGGCTCTACAAGGGCCGGAAAAATAGTACAGGTCAATAACTGGCTCAGAAAATGGTGTCAAGAGGAGCATTTTGGCTTCCTTGACCATGGTCTACTCTTCCAAGAGGATGGACTACTGGCAAGCGATGGGGTGCATCTCACACAAGTAGGAAAACATCTTTTTGCACACAGACTCACAAACCTCATCAGGCGCACTTTAAACTAGATCCACTGGGGGAGGGGAACAACAGCCTGGCGAACACTATATTACCCACGACCACAAGGAACCGCCGAAAGGCTAAACGGAGGGCTGCACAAACACAGCAAGGACCAAGTACAGAGAGCACAATAATCCCAAATAAACAGTTCGAGGGGAGGTCACAGGGGCTTACATGTCTTTACACTAATGCTCAGAGCATGGGAAATAAGCAAGATGAACTCCAACTCCTAGCACAGCACCACACATACGATGTCATAGGCATCACTGAAACCTGGTGGGATGACTCCCATCACTGGAATTTAACCATTGAGGGCTATAACCTCTTTCACAGAAATAGAACAAAGGGGAGAGGAGGGGGAGTAGCTTTATATGTCAAAAACAGTTACATTGCAGAAGAAATGCAAGACTGTAATCCGGGAAACCAGCTTGAAAGCATCTGGATAAGAATCAAGGGAACCGGGACTCAAAAAGATCTTGTCGTGGGTGTCTACTACAGACCTCCGAGTCAGGATGAAGGACTCGATGAAGCCTTCTGTCAACAGCTGACCAAACAGGCACAAAGAAGAGATATAGTAGTCATGGGCGATTTCAATTATCCCGATATCTGCTGGAAAACAAACTCAGCCAAGAGTACAAAGTCCAACAAATTCCTCACTTGCCTTGCAGATAATTTTATAGTCCAGAAGGTAGAAGAGGCAACAAGGGGATCAGCAACTCTTGATCTAATCTTAACAAATGTGGAAGACCTGATCAATACAGTTGAAGTGGTTGGATCCTTAGGGGCAAGTGACCATGTGCTCCTGCAGTTTGCAATACAAAGGAATGCTGAAACTAAGACAAGTCAAACACGCATTCTGGACTTTAAGAGAGCTGACTTCCAAAAAATGAAGGAATTACTGAGCGGCATTCCATGGACGCCGATATTAAAAAACAAGGGAGTTAAGGATGGATGGGAGTTTTTCAAAAGTGAAATACTCAAGGCGCAAATGCAAACAGTGCCAACAAAGAAGAAAAATAAGACAAGTGCAAAGAAGCCAGAATGGATGTCCAAAGAACTTCTAACTGAGCTAAAGCTCAAAAGTGACATGCACAAGAAGTGGAAAAGGGGAGAAATCACCAAAGAAGAATTCAAACGTATAGCCAACACCTGTAGGGAAAAGGTTCGCAAGGCTAAAGCGCAAAATGAGCTCAGGCTTGCCAGGGACATAAAAAACAACAAAAAAGGCTTTTTTGCTTACGTTGGTAGAAAAAGGAAGAAAAAGGAGGCGATAGGGCCATTGCAAGGAGAAGATGGGGTGATGGCGACAGGGGACAGGGAAAAGGCAGAACTACTTAATGCCTTCTTTGCCTCGGTCTTCTCAGAAAAAGAAAGCCATCTTCAACCTCAGCAACACGGAATGGACGAAGGATTGGGGGAAATCCAACCCCAAATAGGGAAACAAGTTGTCCAGGAACACTTGGCCTCTCTAAACGAATTCAAGTCCCCAGGGCCAGATCAGCTACACCCAAGAGTACTGAAGGAACTAGCGGAAGTTATTTCAGAACCACTGGCAATTATCTTCGAGAGTTCTTGGAGAACGGGAGAAGTCCCAGCAGATTGGAGGAGGGCGAATGTGGTCCCTATCTTCAAGAAGGGAAAAAAGAACGACCCAAACAATTACCGTCCGGTCAGCCTCACATCAATACCAGGCAAAATTCTGGAAAAGATCATTAAGGAAGTGGTCTGCGAACACTTAGAAACAAATGCGGTCATTGCTAATAGTCAACACGGATTTACCAAAAACAAGTCATGCCAGACTAATCTGATCTCTTTTTTCGATAGAGTTACGAGTTGGGTCGATACAGGGAATGCTGTGGATGTAGCGTACCTGGATTTCAGTAAGGCCTTCGACAAAGTCCCCCACGACCTTCTGGCAAACAAACTAGTAAAATGTGGGCTAGACAAAACTACGGTTAGGTGGATCTGTAATTGGCTAAGCGAACGAACCCAAAGGGTGCTCACCAATGCGTCGTCTTCATCATGGAAAGAAGTGACAAGTGGAGTGCCGCAGGGCTCCGTCCTGGGCCCGGTTCTGTTCAACATCTTTATTAACGACTTAGACGAAGGGTTAGAAGGCACGATCATCAAGTTTGCAGACGACACAAAACTGGGAGGGATAGCTAACACTCCAGAAGACAGGAGCAGAATTCAAAACGATCTTGACAGACTAGAGAGATGGGCCAAAATTAACAAAATGAAGTTCAACAGGGACAAATGCAAGATACTTCACTTCGGCAGAAAAAATGGAAATCAAAGATACAGAATGGGGGACGCCTGGCTTGACAGCAGTGTGTGCGAAAAAGACCTTGGAGTCCTCGTGGACAACAAGTTAAACATGAGCCAACAATGTGATGCGGCTGCTAAAAAAGCCAATGGGATTCTGGCCTGCATCAATAGGGGAATAGCGTCTAGGTCCAGGGAAGTTATGCTCCCCCTCTATTCTGCCTTGGTCAGACCACACCTGGAATACTGTGTCCAATTTTGGGCACCACAGTTGAAGGGAGATGTTGACAAGCTGGAAAGCGTCCAGAGGAGGGCGACTAAAATGATTAAGGGTCTGGAGAACAAGCCCTATGAGGAGCGGCTTAAAGAGCTGGGCATGTTTAGCCTGCAGAAGAGAAGGCTGAGAGGAGACATGATAGCCATGTACAAATATGTGAGGGGAAGTCATAGGGAGCTTGTTTTCTGCTGCCCTGCAGACTAGGACACGGAACAATGGCTTCAAACTACAGGAAAGGAGATTCCACCTAAACATCAGGAAGAACTTCCTCACTGTGAGGGCTGTTTAACAGTGGAACTCTCTGCCCTGGACTGTGGTGGAGGCTCCTTCTTTGGAGGCTTTTAAGCAGAGGCTGGATGGCCATTTGTCAGGGGTGCTTTGAATGCGATTTCTTGCTTCTTAGTGGGGGGTTGGACTGGATGGCCCATGAGGTCTCTTCCAACTCTACTATTCTATGATTCTATGATTCAAAGCAGATAATGTGGGATTTTATACAGCTGTGTGGAAGAAGCCTAGGACCTGTTTTACACTGCCTATTAAAATCTAGATTATCTGCTTGGAACTAGATAATATGGCAGTGTAGAAGGGGCCTCACTGTCAATCTGCCTGTAATCTCATATTTTTCTGTTTCTACAGCAATCACTGTCTCCTGAAACTAGAAGTCGGGATAAAACAGGCTTACCTACAGTTTAATACCTGAGGATCTAATCCAAAATAAGGAAAAAGAACACAAGTTAAATTTAACAACAAACTGAAAAAAATCAAGACAGTCTGGAAAAAAGCAATTATACTGAATTAATGATATTTGCATAAGTGTAGATTTAACATTCTGCTATAGATTAATGGGTCTATTCATGTTGTGACAACTGATAAGATTCAGGTAGGCCTGTAGCCAGGGTGTTTGGGAGTGGGTTAGACGCTCAAACCACCCCAGAAATTTTTCAAGTACCAACTCTATACAACAGTGATACTTCTTCCCAAGCTGAACACCTATTAGCGCTTCTGAATGCTGCATTTGTAGTAAACACACATCCTAAGAAAGCTTCTGTCATCATCCCTTTAGCTTAGCAAAACATTACAAAGAGTAGATATGGACATTTTCTGTCATCCGCAACATGTTGACAGTCTCTTGGAGAAAGGCTGAAGATCTCTCTGCCTATCCTTGTCTTCCTTTTTGGAAACAGACAGCGAATTCTCCCACCAAAAGCCTCTTCTGCTATGTTCAGATTTTGACATATTGAACATTCATGACAAGTTTGATCTAGATCCATCATTGTTTGAATCTACAGTGCTCTCTGGGTGTAGGTGAACTACAACTCCAAAACTCAAGGTTAATGCCCACCAAACCCTTCCAGTATTTTCTGTTGGTTGCGGGAATTCTGTGTGACCCAATTTTATCATTGGTGGAGTTTAGAATGCTCTTTGATTGTAGATGAACTATAAATCCCAATAACAACAACTCCCAAGTGACAAAATCAATCCAACCCAACCCCACCAGTATTCAAATGTGGGCGTATCAGATATTTGTGCCAAATTTGGTCCAGATCCATCATCATTTGGGCTCACAGTGCTCTCTGGATGTACTGTAGATGACTGTCAATTCTTCCCAAACCCCTCCACTATTTTCTGTTGGTCATGCGGGTTCTGTGTGTCAAGTTTTGTCCAGGTCTGTCAATCGTGGGGGTCTCAGTGGTCTGTGGAAGTCAGAGCTGAATCAGTTGAAGGTACTGCAAATCCCATCATCTATTATTCATACTCTCCAAACATATTGTTTTTGTGATTAATCACTGTGTTTTAGTTATGTTCAATTTGTAACAATGAAAATACATTCTACATATCAGATATTTACATTACGATTCATAACAGTAGCAAAATTATAATCATGAAGTAGCAATGAAAATAATTTTATGGTTGGGGGTCACCACAACATGAGGATCTGTATTATGGGGTCGCAGCATTTGAAAGGTTAAGAACCACTGTGCTAGAAAAAGCATCCCCCCCTCCCCCAATTTTCTGGCTACGGACCTGGATTCAGGGCTGGATCACATTTGGATTGAATTTTGGTATGTGTGCCTGTTGGAAGTTGACCTTTGGAACAACCAACAAAGACTATCTCAGTCAGTAGAGATAAAGTTTTATTAGAGGGACATACATCTCTAAGAATATATGGGATCTTTTACCACTGACTATATGACCAAGAAGGGGGGGGGGGGATTCCCTGGTGCCACATACAAATATTTCTCCACTTCCACATAGACCTGACCCTATTAAAGTGTGATTGATTTCACATTGGCATGCCCTTAATACAATTACCTGACTACTAGGCTTGAGCGATCCATGAAAAAATTGATTCTAAACTCGTTTCAAAAGTAGGGGGTGCCAGCGTTTCGTTTCTGATGTCATTTTCGAATTTTTCCCCCCAAAAAATTCGAAATTAACGAAAATTCGTTAGTTTCAAAAGTAATTCGTTAATGGCGGACGCGCATGCGCAGTGGCCAAAAAAAAAACAGCACGAGGGGAGATTTTACAGGACTCTCCCGCCCTCATTTTTTGAATGATCTTCTTCAAACTTGGTACAGTGGTAGAACACATTTAACACTGATAGCTCACCAAAATTTGGAACGTTTCCCTTATCCTGTGATTTTTGGTGAATTTTCATAGCTTTTATAATAAACCATTTTTTAATAATTGCAGAAATCTGTTCCTGGTTTGAAAGTCTTATTTCCTGTTAAATTGGGTTGTCTTTACTGTGAAAGTCATTGTTCTACTTCAGAAACTTTGTTTTTGTGGCTGAAACTTTGTTAAATTGTGTGTGTGATATATACTGTGTGTGTGTGTGTATATATATATATATATATATATATATATATATATAGTCCCTGCATATATGTGTGTGTGTGTGTGTGTGTATAGGGTTGGTGCTCATCTCCATTTCTAAGCCCAAGAGCCAGTGTTGTCCATAGACACCTCCAAGGTCATGTGGCCGGCATGACTACATGGAGTGCCATTACCTTCCCGCCAGAGCGGTACCTATTGATCTACTCACATTGGCATGTTTTCAAGCTGCTAGGTTGGCAGAAGCTGGAGCTAACAGCGGGCACTCACTCTGCTCCCGGGATTTGAACCTGGGACCTTTCGGTCTGCAAGTTCAGCAGCTCAGTGCTTTAACACACTTCGCCATCGGGGCTCATGTATATATAATATACATACACATACACACAATGTGGAGAATATGTGGAAAGGTAGATAGATAAGTTGGGAGCCACAGCAAAGGCACCTTCCTGGGAGCAAGATCTAATAATAATAATAATAATAATAATAATAATAATAATAATAATAATAATAAATCCCTTACAATATCCAAGATGGCTCACTGCTACAGAATCTTGGGAGGTTTAGTTTGGTATGGTACCATTATTGGCAGAGAAAGCTAAGCTGTAGGAGTTGAAATCCAATCATTTATCCTCCCTATAGAATCAATTTTATATGCATTTTTAGCTACAGAAAAGCTAAAATCAGGACAGTAAAAGAACAACACCCAGAAAATGGGAATTCCAGTCAGGAAACAATCAGGGCCAGCTAATACCTCCCAACAAAGGATTCCCCCAGGTAGGAAGCAGCCAGGCTTTGAAGCTGCAAGGCTATTCAATGCTAATCAAGGTGACCAATTGCAACATTCACACTTGCCTCCCACAGACAAGAGTTCTTTCTCCCACCCTGGACCTTCCACAGATATAAACCCCACTTGCCTAGCTTCGCACAGACGTCAAAACCTCTGAGTATGTCTGCCACAGATGTGGGTGAAACGTCAGGAGAGAATGCTTCTGGCACATGGCCATAGAGCCCGGAAAACTCATAGCAACCCAGCCAGTAGGCTGTTGCTGAACAACCTATGAACTTTTAGCATTAAAGGAAAAAATGCCCAAGATTTTATCACTTAATACTGTTGGAAGAATGCTTCTATACCAGGCAAGGGCAAACTTTGCCCATGTCTGGAGTTAGGAATTGTAGGAGTTGAAATCCAAAATAATTTGACAGAAAACTGGGAGTTGTAGTTTGGCATGGTACTGGCTCTCTTCTGCAGGGAAGACTAGGGACTTTGTAAAACTACAGCTCACATGACATGGCACTGAATCTGTTGCAATTGAGCTGGTGCCAGAATCCTTTCCGGGAGATCTCCTCAGTGGAGATATCTCTTAAAGGGATATCCTCTGGCTCTAAGGATTCCGTTTAGGAAGGCAAGCCTGGTTTTGGTATTCCCCTTTAAGCCTGGCTGAAGAAGCAAAACCAAACGGCGGCTCCAAGGCAGGGCGAGGAGAAGGCCAAGCGCAGGCAGGCATGTCTCTTCTCTCTTCTCTTTGCTCCCTCCCTGCTTCGCGGAAGGCTTCTACTGAGCCGGTGTGGTTCCCGCAGGGGGGGGGGGCATCTCAATGGCATTTTTAAAATGCTAGCAGATCGATGGCCATGCCTCTCCCTCCCTCCCTCTTCCGCTCTGATTGGCTGAGAGGCATGCCAACATGGCTTCTCCTCTCAGAGGGGCTACAGCTACATCCGAAGACATCAGAAACAAACGAAAAAAAAGGTACTTTTATTATTCAAATTCGTAATATTTGTAAGGCAGTGAGCAGATGGTTCAATATCAATTCAAAAGTAATTATGAAACGAATTTTAAACGAATTTAACGAACTAACGAAAAATTTGCTCAAGCCTACTGACTACACATCCAACTTTGCATAAGCCCTTTTCTGTGCCTAGCAATTCAATTTTATATACTGTATGTCTATTCAAAATCAAAACCATTTAAATCCTATGAGGTTTACACCTATCTAATTGGCTACTGGATTGTGATCTAAGCTATTTTGAACAAACCACTTGGCAAATCCACTATGCAGTCATTTTCATTTAATTTACTCTAAAATATGCTCCTTTGCCAGTTTCAGGTACTTTGTTCAATTGAAATTGCCACAGCAGTTGTAAAAGAGAGTGCACAAAATGATGGAAGAAATACAGAAAGGATACAGTGGAAAAGACATTTGATCTGCCTACAGACTTTCCCCATAATCTCAGTCAAAGCCATTGCCCTTTTTTGTATTTTATTTAGTGTGTGTATACCCAGCATTTGAAATGCTTCCAGGTCCACTGCCTTTCTCAGCAAATACTGTGAGCAGGTGGCATGCGGCCTCTGAGTGCTTTTATACATCATGCCTGCTGTGAGATCTTTAGTTCTCACTCTTCCAGCACATGGCTCTTTCTTTGACAAGGTCAGAAGAAAGGAGATCAGAGTGGACCTTGATGTTTTTCTGAATGGTATCACTCTATTTCCCACATTGTGAACCAAGCTAAGAACCATAGCAGCTTATAGCTACTTTGGGAACCTGGCATGGTTTACCATGTCTGACAGATCTGCCCTTTATACTTCATATATCCATTTTCACAGCCCTATTTCAGAAGTCTGTGCAGTTTTTCACACAAAGCAGATGCAAACCTGGGACCTATTTCAGGCACTCTTTTAATTGAGCTACAGCTGTTCCCTACTGGCCGTAGTTGAAATGAAGCTGAACAAACTTAACAAACTTAATCAGAACAAATATTTATATGTTCATAAGAATGAGAAGTGAGGTGGCAATGATAGATATCCTGCCAATAAGGCTAGTTCTACCTTTATGCACTCACACAGGCCCCATCTGCACTGCCATATAATCTGGTTTCTGAATGTAGATTAACAGCAATGAGCTGGCTTCTATAGCAGTGTAGACTCATATAACATAATCCAATTTAAAACAGTTAATCTGCATTCTGAGACTGGATTACATGGCAGTATAGATCCAGCCTTAGATGGCAGATGATGTGTGGTATATAGGGAGCATCAGTGGCAAGTTTCTCTAGTCATTCTTCTATTGGAGTATAGAGATGCATGTTACACAGAGTATGGCCTATACTCCCATGCCAGCCTGTAGTCCTCAAAGGGAATGGAGAATGCTGTCATAATCAATACTGAATAAAATTCAAATGCTAGTCTGACTGGCTTTTTAGCAAATGTTATGGGCTAGCTCACTCCAGCAGCTACCGCTTGCTTCGGTTCTCCAATACTCAGGTGACTGTTTGGTGTAATCTCTTGACATTTTTTTATCTGGATACCCCAAGTGCTCTCCACAGCCACTACTCCAAAGTGATCTCATGCTGAACCACATACATGAAACTGATTCTTTCCTGCAGTGAGTAATGAGGCTTTTGAAGGTCAGGTCAGCTTGTAGGGTTCCAATTTATTTTAATACCCCTTTACAAATAACCTTTTAAAAATATCCAGTTTTCCTACAATGCTTGCCAAAATCAAAAGGCATATTGTTCTTCTACCAACAATGAAAGCTTCATAAATGCAAGGTTGTTACCCAGGGATTGGTTTCCTTTGAATAAAGTCACAATGTTTTGTAATATTTGTATTTCTTTACAAATAGGTTGAGCAGGTTAAGTTGGCATGGAGGTTGAGCAGGTGAAGTTAGCATGCACAGCATTCAAAGTATGTCTCTAGGAGATCTTTTGCACTGTGAAAACACCTCCACAATCTCTCCCAGCAGCAATCTAACATCTTTCATTTACACAGACTGAACTGCAACTTTTCTTAAAGAAAGAAACAGGAAGGTAGAAGAATATATATATTTGCATATATTCGCTGACCACAAAGAACCACTGACCAACTACAGTGGGAACTTGCCTGCATCTCTCAACTTTTTCAACTAGTTTCACCATCATTCTAGGCCTAAAGTAGAAATAGATATACTATCAATTGCAATTGATTAGCCTGCTTCTGTGACCAAGTAGCAACAGTCAGAACAGACCACAGAACAAAAGACTGGTTCAAGATTGGGAAAGGAGTATGACAGGGCTGTGTACTATCACCTTACCTATTCAACTTTTATGCAGAATACATCATGCAACATGCGGGGCTTGAGGAATCCAAGGCTGGAATTAAAATTGCTGGAAGAAACATTAACAACCTTAGATATAAAGATGATACCACTTTGATGTCTGAAAGAAAGGAAGAGCTGAGGAACCTTATAACCAAGTTGAAAGAAGAAAGTGCAAAAGCTGGGTTGCAGTTAAACATCAAGAAAACCAAGATTATGGCAACCAGACTGATTGATAACTGAAAAATAGAATGAGAAAATGGGGAGGCAGTGACAGACTTTGTATTTCTAGGCACGAAGATTACTGCAGACTTGGACTGCAGCCAGGAAATTAGAAGACATTACTTCTTGGGAGGAGAGCAATGACCAATTTTGATAAAATTGTGAAGAGCAGAGACATCACACTGGCAACGAAGGTCCGCATGATTAAAGCAATGATATTCCCCATAGAAACCTATGGATGTGAGAGCTGGACCTTAAGGAAGGCTGAGAGAAGGAAGATAGATGCTTTTGAACTGTGGTGTTGGAGAAAAATTCTGAGAGTGCCTTGTACCACAAGAAGATCCAACCAGTCCATACTTCAGTAAATAATACCTGACTGCTCACTGGAGGCAAGGATATTAGAGGAACAGATGAAGTACTTTGGCCACATAATGAAAAGGAAAGCTTGGAGAAGAGAATGATGCTGGGGGAAATGGAAGCAAAAAGGAAGAGGGGGCAACCAAGGGCAAGATGGATGGATGGTGTACTTGAAGGGACTGGCTTGACCTTGAAGGAGCTGGGGGTGGCAATGACCGACAGGAAGGTCTGGCATGGGCTGGTCCATGAGGTCATGAAGGGTTGGGAGGCACTGAACAAATAAACAACAAGTTTGCTCCACTATAGTAATACATTTTGCTTCTCAGGCTGAAAAGCTTGCTCAACTAAAGTTCAGGCCTGATCTTCTAAAAATATATATTCTTGGGTTCAGTGTTCCTAACATGTTATTGTAAAGCAATGAAGATGGAGAACATGCTTACATAGCATGTTCATGAACATGAAATTACATAGCAACCTAAGGAGCCATTCACTAGCACTTCAGCCAGCACATCTTAAACCTTGACCAAGGCAAACCACAAGCATGTTGCTGTACACAGGGGTGTTGCTATATTGACCAGGGAAGAGAGGGAGATGTGATCAGGCAGTGAACAGTGGAAAAAAAATGAGGTTGTTCTCCCAGATCCCCAGGACAATCACCTCATTTTCCTTTTATCTAGCTCAGTGGTTCTCAACCTATGGGTCCCCAGATGTTTTGGCCTTCAACTCCCAGAAATTCTAACAGCTGGTAAACTGGCTGGGATTTCTGGGAGTTGTAGGCCAAAACACCTGGGGGGTCACAGATTCAGAACCGCTGATCTAGCTGCTTTGGTGCTGCATTGCTGCTGCCTTCTTCCTCTCCCTCCCAGCCAAATAAGCAAGCAGCATTTCAGGAGCTCCACATCTCCTTGGGGTGGGGTGGAGCAAGCTGCATGAAGCTATATGTGAAGTGTTCTGCTATGCCCATCCCAGTGTAGGATGTTAGATATTAAATATTTTGGCATTTTAGCTACTTTCTTGCAGTTGTTTGGTTGATGATTTGGTGATGGTTATTTCTTCTTTTTGCTTTTGCATTGAATTTGTATTTGCAAACAAATTGAGGGCTTTTTTATTTTTATGTTTCGAAGATAACCTTGGCCATTATTTTGAGCGAGAATGACAAAAAGAGAGGGAGAACTTGATTTCTCATCCAACACATAGCTTCAGTTTTCTTACCTGCTAATCATGTGTGACAAATCCCTTTGCCCAGGCTGGTCTCAAAACTGTGATCTAGGAATCCTACCCCTCACCCTGTCTTTGTTTCCCCAAATATTCCTTTCCTGGACAGAGTTGTGTAGACTCAGGGTGCCCCCCTCCATTGTAATAGTGTCATTTGTGTGATTTCTTTAATTCTAGGATACATGGCCTGATTCCACTCCAGGCTTAATAGACAGCCAGAGACGGGATTAAGACAATGATGTCGATGACAACTACATGAACTACATTTATTAACACAGTAATAAAGCATAACAAACACTCATATCATTTATAGCTTTCCCTCCTTGTTCTTTTCCAAAACTCTGTCTTCATAACTCAATATCCAGTCATTGTCCTTCTCAGCCTCTGTTTAGCTAAAATCACAACCCATGTCAAGGACAAAGAGGAGAAGGGGGGAAATAACTCACCTTTTAAATTCTATATGCGTGTTTGCTGCAAAACTTCCTCTCATTCTAACTGGAAGGAAATGGAGAAATCTTGTTGCAGTGGATGGTGCAGTAGTCATGACAGAAGCAAGCAAGGGTAAAGGTAGTGACAGAAATAAAGTTACACTATCTGTGATATTTTTTAGCAAATGTGTCCAATTTCCGGTTTATGAGACTATTGAAAGACGCCATAGATATTATCTTTTTTCCTCCTGTCATTAAAAGGAAGCTTGAAGTATTACATTTCCCCTCCCCCAGATTTGATTTTTCAAATGATATATAATGAGTCCATATTTTTCAAATGCATGTTTTTATAGTCATCCATGCCCACATAAAATATGTGTATTTGGCAAATGTTTTAAAATATGTTTAAGTGAATGGGAAAATCACATAAAAGTGAAAGTTTGTATCATATTATGTGACGAAAGAAATGTCTTGGAACCCAATACAGATATTGAATGGAATAAGAATGTTAGTACAAGTCTGAGAAAAATGATAAAATGCCATGGATACAATTCAACGAGTAATAAATTTAGCAGAGTCAAAGGAAAGTCTGGAGTCTTGTAAAACCTCCTTCATGCAAATCCTCTAACATCCATTTTTTAGATCTCAGTCTGGCAAGGTCTATCAATATATGTATTGGGATACTAGAAAATGTGGTACCATCACTTCCCAAGGTCAGGCAATACTTAGAATTGGGCTTTACAGTTTACACCTATTTTTCTAGCTATCTGCCTTCCCTCCTCCCAGATTACAAAAAGTGATCTTAGAAAGTAGTTGAACTTCTGAGACTTCCTATCAAAGCCTACAGGATTATTGTGTAATTTGGTCTGAGCATTCTAGATTATTTTGGGACTGCAAGCAATATTCTTCTCATAAGCCAGCACAGGACAGCACTCCACTGGGCATTAAGTGTATGTGTCTGGATATATGGCAAATAAGAATGGAAAAGAACTTTGCCAGATTTGACCAAAGGAGTTTTTGCTTAACCTTTCAACACTCAGTGTGCGAGAAAAAGTCACCTTTCCTTGAAGATTCATATATTTCCAAGACTCAAAGGGAACACAGAAAAACAGAATGTGTACAATAAAAAATGTGAACTGCTAACTAAAGAATATTCAGAAAAGCCCTTTAATGGAAGGGGAAGGCTGTATAAGTGAAGTAAATAAGTACAATGCTCTTTGGCTTGAATCCTTTTAGTCCTGACTAAAGTAGGCTCATTCAATAAGGGGTTGGCTCCATATTCAATAATTGGTTCACCAGGTCTTCTCTTATTGGAACTGACCAACAGGATTAAGGCTGTTAGAGAAAATCTAAAATGGGCATTTTCATAAGAAACCCCCACACCCTATGATTTCACAATTCAATATGAAGCAAACACAGGAATAAGATACAGATAGGATATCAGGAAAGGCAACGACATTGCCCAAGCCTCTTTCAAAACAAAATTAGCTAGCTTTGGGCTCTGGCAAGCTGCTTAATTTGTGTAAAGTTGATCGTATACTTCCAAAGCCTACACTCCACTGACTTGTAAATGGTTTTAATATGTGTTCTTTTGGCATGTAACAGAGCATATGTTTTAAGCCTTTTTGCCCTTAGTTAAACACACAGAGGATGTGAGGAGCCAATAGGTATTTTATTTATTAGAAAGCATATCATTCCTAATGGCTGTATAGCACAAGAGGGAAGATCAAATCACTTTAACCCAGACATGGGCAAACTTTGGCCCTCTGGATGTTTTGGACTTCAACTCCCACAATTCCTAACAGCCAATAGTTGAAGTCCAAAACACCTGGAAAGCTTAAGTTTCCCATGCCGGCTATAGCCTGAGGCTGGATTTACACTGCTATATAATGCAGTTTGAATCTTCATTATATGGTCAGTGTAGAACGAAATAATGGCATTCAATGCAGTTAAATTATAATATATGGTCTACACTGACCATACATTGTAGATTCAAAATGCTTTACATGATAGTGCAGATCCAGCCTCAGATTAAGGAACTCATCACACTAATCAAATGAATCTTCCACCATCATTTCGTCTCCATAAGAATATTTTCACCTACATTTTCTCCCTTCAAACTGCTATTAAAATTATACACTGTGAATTAGGAAAAGGTATTTAGAAGATCACATTTCCTTGTTTATGCTGGCCTGAGTTCTGAGAAGGAGAGGGCCTTATCTGGCCCCTTCTACACTGCCATATAAAATCCAGATTATTTGCTTTTAACTGAATTATATGGCAGTGTAGACTCACACAATCCAGTTCAAGGCAGGTGATTTGGATTATCTGCTTTAATAATCTGGATTATATGGTAGTGTAGAAGGGGCCTCTTGATCTTACCACAATTATCATCATGGTTGGCTAGGATAAGGGAGAGGGCCTTCTTGGTAGCTGCCCCTGAACTCTCATTGGTACTGACCAACAGAAGTTTGGCAGCTAGGGAAAATGTATTGAAAAAGGTACATGGATGCCCATGAGAAACCAACCCCACTCTAAGATTTCACAATTCAATATAAGACAGGAATAAAATACAGATAGGATATGGGGAAAGGCAATGACCTTGTGCAGGCCCCATGCAAACAAAAGTTAGCTGGTTTTCAGCACTGGCAAGCTTCTCAATTTGTATAAAGATGAGCATATAATTCCAAAGCCTATGTTTCATTGAATTCTAAATGGGTAGAAATCATTTAAATATGGGGGGGGGGGTGCCATGCAGCAGAACATATTTTTAGATCACTTTCTGTCCTTAGTTAAATACACAGATGGGAGGGGGAAGCAAATATGTTTTGTATTTATTAGGAATCACATCATTCCCAATGGCTGTATAGCCAACCTTTTGAATCTGATCAATTGTAACTCCCTGTTGTCTATTCTACTGGGCATCAGTTGTATGGGTAGAAGAAGGCCCATTCTTCTGGCAACTTGAGCACAGCTGAATGATATTTCTATTAGGTTTGGGGAGGTTGGGCCAGAAAAAGGTTACTAACTTAAGTATACTTAATTAATGCCCCTGGTGGCACAGTGTGTTAAAGCGCTGAGCTGCTGAACTTGCGGACCAAAAAGTCCCAGGTTCAAATCCCGGGAGCGGAATGAGCGCCCACTGTTAGCCCCAGCTCCTGCCAACCTAGCAGTTCCAAAACATGCAAATGTGAGTAGATCAATAGGTACCGCTCTGGTGGGAAGGTAACGGCGCTCCATGCAGTCATGCCGGCCACATGACCTTGGAGGTGTCTATGGACAATGCTGGCTCTTCGGCTTAGAAATGGAGATGAGCACCAACCCCCAGAGTCAGACATGACTGGACTTAACGTCAGGGGAAACCTTTACCTTTTTACCTTAAACAGTCTTTAAATATATACCTCATTTGCCTTATAACTAATCAGGCTAATAGTCCCTCCTGCCTCCCATGTTGCAGCAGTCTATGGCCATGACACAGATATGAAAGAAAGGTGATTGCCATCCCATGTTCCCAGGTAATATGGGATAACAATGTGAACACCTGCAACCAGTTCTATTCCAAAGCCAGCCCAACTGTTCAGGCAGGCCCAAAATTGGGACGCAGTCTTAATTCTTACTAAGAATTCAGACTACCCCCTGACTTTGGTTAACGTGGAGCAAGGCATTTGACTGCCACTGAGCTGATCCATATCCAACTGTCTTTTCTATCAGATGAAGGATGGCTATAAAATATATGGAAAAAAATGTTGCACCAGCAGGAGTTTTATTTTAACATAGATTGTTTTTAACAAACACCAGTTTTTCTCTGAAATAACAATGTATTCTGAGTTTTATCCAACATCAGGACTTTGAAAAAGATGATGATCCTGCCCCAAAGAAAAGTTTACGTTTAGCATTTGATGTTTTTAAAGCAGTTTATTTTTGCTTTCTATTTTGAATACTTATCACATTTTATGCAAATAAAGCCAACAGCCCAAGGACAGATGACAAAAATAACCTAATTCAACATTCACAGCAGTTTATGATGCACTGCAAAACTTTTTGACAGGCTTGCAGAGCTAAAGAAAATAACTTCTATCAAATGCATCAGAATCTTTCCCAACTTCAAATGAGTTGAAGTAGATGTGAAAAGTATGTGTGAAAAGGAAATGAGAGAATTGGAATCCCTGATGGTTTGCACTCTTGTTGCCCATACCATTTTTCCTGTTGGATCCTCTAGAGTTTTTTTTTCTTTTTTTTTTTGTGCCAGGACCAATTTGAGAAACTGCAAGTCACTTCTGGTGTGAGAGAATTGGCCATATGCAAGGACATTGCTTGGGGACGCCCAGATGTTTTACCATCTTTTAGGAGGCTTCTCTCATGTCCCCGCATGGGAAGCTGGACCTGACAAACAGGAGCTGACCCCACCCCCTGGATTCGAACCACCAACCTTTTGGTCAACGGTCCTGCTGGCACAAATTTTAACCCATTGTGCCACTGGGGGCTCCATCCTCTGAAGTTAATATATACTATTTCCTATTACACTCTAAAAGACTCTGTAGCATCAATGTAATTTTTTATGTTTATGTTTTTAATGAATATGACCAGCATATTAAAGGTATAAATTGTGTTTCTCCTGTTCATTCAGTTCCACTGTGAGAAAAGGAAAATAATATTAGAGCAAGGGCAGTGCTTTTACTATTACATGTAATGAAGAACTATATATTAATATTGGGTACTCATACCTAAAGGGACTGTGTGGAAAGTTATTAAAAACTTGCATTCTGGACTCAGAACTATGTACATGTATGTGCATGCATTGATAGATCATGAAGAACCCGCAGCAATCATAATCAGCATTGCTACCATTAACAAGGCAACTATTAGTTGTAAGAGGAAACTAAATCTCCTTCTCTGCAAGTATAGGTGATATCAGAGAAGGCTTGACCTCTGATAGGATAATCCTTGGCTAGGGCAATATTCAATCACTGCTGAACATGATATAATCCACACAAATCCATAGATCAGGACCAAGGGATTATATTTTCGAGGAACACACAAAAACCAGTATCAAGTGTTGAGGTTCTACTAATATAACATCAGAATCCAAGGAAATCCAAGGAAATGTCTCATCCAAATATAATGAATATATTAAATAAAATTGTATAATTGAGGTTTAGCTAAAGGCCTACCAAGGTTAAAGACACCATCCTAAGAAATGTGGAACCTGGAAAACTGCATTATGCTGAAACAAAGGAGGTGAAGATTAGATTAATTTTGGTATGAAAAGTGCTGATGAAGAAAAACGGCTGAACTGCTGACATAACTGGCTTGAGAACTTTTGGTGTAAACCACATGTTACATGGCCATAGAAAATTACTCTTTAAGTTAAGGAAATCAGAACCAATGGCTCCTTACATTATGGAAAAAAATCACATGTCTGGAATTGATGGCAAGGCTTAGCTGAATAACAAGTTGTCAAAACAACAAAAGCAAAAATTCTACATAAAGAGACATTTTTTCTCTTCAACAGTTGTGACAGATCTGTGAGGAATGCAGCCTGTCCACCTGCCTACTTCCAAGATGGAATGAATGAAAAAGAATGGTAAGCATTTATGATTGAATGATTGTGGAGTGAATGCTGAGTATATGTTTCCTCTTTATCTGTGAAAGCAATATAGCTATTATAAAACCAGTACTGGAGTCTGTGTGTCTAATTCTTTCTCTGAAAGTGCCCAATGCAAAATGTCCCACTGAAAATGGATTAAAGAACATTTTGAAGGTTTAAACGTATTCATGACATTCTGTGCACCCCAAAAATCTCAGCCACAAAGCTGGAAAGTAATTTGCAGCGAATTTCCAGAGAGCTCTGTGGGCTACAAGTAGAGGACACAAAGGAAAAGGCAGTTTTGTCACATTGGCCCAAACAAGATTTAAACCAAAATACAGAAAATACTTCCATATTGCACAGAAATTACTAGTAGCAATAATTTCAATAATTTTTTTCCCATAGGACATGGTCAGATTTAAATCAGTGGGGCATAGACATATGTGAGGGCAACCACGTCGGTTCTGGCCCGTCTTGGCTAATTAAATCGGCCAGGGAGGGGCTGGTTGATTGGTTTGTGTTGATCATTAATGCATCGTTGGAGCAGGGGGTTTTTCCATCTTACCTGAAACAAGCTGTAGTTCGTCCACTCCTTAAAAAGGTTTCCCTTGACTCCACGGTGCTGAACAATTTCAGACCAATCTCCAACCTCCCTTTCTTGGGTAAGGTGCTGGAGCGGGTGGTTGCCTCCCAGCTCCAGGGCTTTCTAGATGACATCAACTACCTAGATCAGTCACAGTCTGGTTTCAGGCCTGGTCACGGCACCGAGACAGCCTTGGTCGCCTTGGCAGATGACCTCCGTAGAGAGCTGGACAGGGGGAGTGTGACCCTGTTGGTTCTCTTGGACATCTCAGCGGCTTTCGATACCATCGATCAAGGTATCCTTCTGGGACGACTCTCTGGGATGGGTCTCGGGGGCACGGTTTTGTCGTGGCTCCGATCCTTCCTGGAGGCTCGATCCCAGATGGTGAAGCTGGGAGACGCCTGCTCGGACCCCTGGCCTTTGAGCTGTGGGGTCCCGCAAGGCTCTATTCTGTCTCCCATGCTCTTTAACATCTACATGAAACCGCTGGGAGAGGTCATCCGGAGTTTTGGAGTTGGGTGTCACCTCTATGCAGATGACGCACAACTCTACTACTCCTTTCCACCTAATTCCAAGGAGGCCTCTCGGGTGCTGGACGAGTGCCTGGCCGCTGTGTCTATCTGGATGAGGAGGAACAAGCTGAAGATCAATCCCGACAAGACAGAGGTCCTCCTGGTCGATCGTAATCCTGACCGGGGTATAGGGTGGCAACCTGTGCTAGACGGGGTTACACTCCCCCTGAAGCCACAGGTCCGCAGTCTGGGAGTCCTCTTGGATTCATCGCTTATGCTCGAGGCTCAGGCGTCGGCGGTGTCTGGGAGGGCTTTCGCACAATTGAGACTCGTGCGCCAACTGCGACCGTACCTCGCGAAGGCTGATCTGGCTGGGGTGGTCCATGCCTTGGTCACCTCCAGACTGGACTACTGTAATGCACTCTACGTGGGGCTGCCCTTGAAAACGGCTCGGAAGTTCCAACTGGTCCAACGAGCGGCAGCCAGGATGTTAACTGGGGCCCCTTACAGAGAGAGGTCAACCCTCCTGTTCAAGGAGCTCCACTGGCTGCCATTTCCTTTCTGAGCCCAATTTAAGGTGCAGGTGCTTACCTACAAAGCCCTGAATGGTTTGTGTCAGGACCCTGGCTGCAGAGTACCAATAACCTTACACAGAGGCCAGTCTCTATCTAATATCTTTATTTAAGAAATATATAAAATCAATAAAAACAAGTGAAGAATATAGTTCAGAAGCAGACCTTTCAGATGAGGTCAAATATAGTCCAGAAATGTATTGTCCAATATAAGATATTAGAGTGCAAAGTTTTAATCCACTTGACCGAAACACACACTTTGCCAAGCAATAGTGTGGGGAAATAACAGAGTCTTTAAAGTCCAATGAAGCTTGACAACAAGGCTGGAAATAAACTTGATTCTTGGCAAGATCCGTGACTGAAGACGAGGCAAACATGAAGCATGAAACAGAGTCCGTGGTAAAACCGTGAGACAGGGCAAGGCTTGAAGCTTGATCCGGGAAGCAAGGAACTGGGATTACGAAGTCCACACACGATCTCTCTCCTCAAGCTGATCAATTGACTCCGCAAAGAATCCCTCGCGCCAAACACCTATATTGGGTCTCGTTTTCCCGCCAACAGAACTCTTTCCCTAGAGAACGAGAAGCGAAACCCAACTCTGTCCAGATGCATGACTCCTTAGAATTTCCAAAGGGAAGCAGACCTAATCAGCCATTTGTTTGGCAGTGATTCTCAGGCTTCTCCGATTAGCCTCCCTGACTCCCCTATCTTTAGAATAATTTTCCCTCCTGGAAAACGGGGGGGAGTTCTGCCCAAGGCCTTTTTGGCTGAATTCTTGAGGGCAAACATCAACATCCTGCAGGTGAAGAGACTCCGGCTCTTGCTGAACCGGCGAAAACCCCATGTTTTCCTCTTCGTCTGCCACAATAGTACTAGGAACAGGACTACAAGGCCCATGAGTCATCACAGTTTGGGACCATCCTACCTCCGTGACCGCATCTCCGTCTACGAACCCACACGTTCACTTCTGTCATCTGGAGAGGCCCTGCTCGTGATCCCACCTGCGTCGCAAGCGCGGTTGGTGGGGACACGAGACAGGGCCTTCTCCGTGGTGGCCCCCCGACTCTGGAACACCCTCCCCAAGGATCTCAGACAGGCCCCTACATTGGCAGTCTTCAGAAAAAACTTGAAGACCTGGCTGTTCCAATGTGCCTTCCCAGATTAATAGGAAATCTCCAACACCAAGTCCCATAAGCACTTTATTAGAACTAAGATCGTATATCGCACTCTGCACTTGCCCTATAAGCCTTATATATCACCTGTCACATCAGCACTTTTAATCTTGTACCCATTACTCTGGCCCGGCCCAGTTTTATTGTGTTTTAGCGTATTGTTTATTGCTTGTTGTTTATACTGTTTTAATTGTTTTTAATTTGCCTTTTGTTTTGTATTGTTATATTGTGTGTTGAGGCCTTGGCCTTTGTAAGCCACATCGAGTCCTTCGGGAGATGCTAGCGGGGTACAAATAAAGTTTAATAATAATAATAATAATAATAATAATAATAATAATAATAATAATAATAATGTGTGCTTCAATGACACAAATTTGCTATTTTAACAGTTAGTCAACAGCTGCATTCTCTTTACCCTTTTACCTCCACTTGCTTTAGAGAATAAAAACTGTGGTGGCAAAGGCATTTTCTTATCAACACTGAGTTGCCACCACAATGTAAAGCATTATAAATATAAATGAGAATGAGGCACAAATATATGCCACAGTCAGCACAATAAAACATTAAAATTTCATTTATTTATTTCCAGTCTCAAGAGTGAGATTGGCTGTGTTGTTACAATAACCATCCCATAAAATCTCATTTTACTTGAATGGATTTTATCCATTTCCCCTTTCATTCTGATTTGATGTCATTTTTACTGTACTTCCATGAAGGTTTTTACTATAGTAATTTCTGTAAAGCTGGATGGGAAAGGGTCTCTTAACAACACAATCCCCTTGTCTGTTCAAAAGTAAGACCCATTGCGATCCATACAGGTTGCTTTCTAAATGGATTGCAGTACAGTAGCACAAAGCATTTCAGGCTGGAAAAATTGATCTACAGTATACAGTACTAGAAAAGAAATATCTGTTAATATTCTCAAATTTGCACTTTGCAAGATACAGCTCACTTGTTTAATGAAAAATTAGAAGTAATTGTCTTTAGAATTTATAATATTGAAAATATTATTACACTACAGTGTCTCTTTTACTGGGTAAATTTTTAAATGAAATATCAGTTTGTCTTGTATTTTTTTTAAAAAAAACAAAACAAATGTTAATCTAGAAATCCAATTGAACACCACAAAACATAGTTGATTTACCTGTACCAGTCCAGTGTTGTGACTTATAGAAAAACAACACTCTCAGCATAATTGTGTTATTACATCAATTAAGTGAATAGTTTGTTACAATTTCCATTAATATTTTCAAACAAAACCTTGATTAGAAGATAGCATTGATTATCAAGCAAATATTTTGGTTGGTTTAATAATAGTGGCATCTTGACTACATCATGTTCTGCTTACAGTGGGTTAAGAGTAGGCAAGATCTCACATCGGCTGGCATGATCCCACTCTTGCCTCTAGTGTGCCTAGTGCATGCAGCAGAAGCATGCCGGGCCCATAACCTGTTAGAATTTATGTAGCAGTCAAAGATATTTATTTAAGAAGCAAACATGTCAATCGTTCAGAGAAAAAAACCCAATGTTTTATTGTAGGAAGTCCATTTCAAGAAAGAATAGAATCATAGAGTTGGAAGAGACCTCGTGGGCCATCCAGTCCAACCCTCTATCAAGAAGCTGGAAAATCACATTCAAAGCACTCCCAGCAGAAAGCCATCTAATATCTGCTTAAAAGCTTCCAAAGAAAGAGCCTCCACCACATTCAGAGTCAAAGAGTTCCACTGCTAGACAGCTCTCACAGTGAGAAAGTTCTTCCTAATGTTCAGGTGGAATCTCCTTTCCTGTAGTTTGAAGCCATAGTATTTCAGGGTGGTGATCTAACCTAGCTACATCTTGGAAGGTCAAGAGAGGACTCATAGGAAGATGAGGAGGTAGAGAAACATTCAACACTGAATTAATGCAGTTGACACCATTTGAATTGCTATGGTTCAGTGCTGCAGAATCATGGAAGCTGTAGTTTTGCAAGGTCTCTAGTCTTCTCTGCCAAAAAATGCTGATGCCTCGTCAAACAACTCCCAATATTGCATAACATTGAGAATCTTGGCAAGGTAATTGGGATGCTAAGTAATTTCCAATATATTTAGGTTGGGAGAAGCTCTGGATAGTATAGTGTTGGCTCAGCTGTCCCTTGGCCATCTTGGCCAGTAAGGATTGTACAGGAATTCTCATTTTCAGTACAATGGATGAATGGAAATTCAGACCAGTCCTTTTAGTTTGCTTCAGACAAATAGTGTTCAAAGCAAAGAGTTTCCATGTTCTCCAAGTGCATTGCTGTGAAAGTAGAGGATGAAAGAGCAGCAGAAGCTGAGCATTTCTGTTTTACAGCACAAGGGGCAGATAGATCAGCTTTACTTATTCAGCATTTTCACATTGACAAGGAGGTTGCCTGCATTTAGGTTTTCCCCATGAGACTGATTCCTCAGTATGTCTTGCTATCTGACCTGCTGCGAAAGCACACCTTTCATTTTACAAACAGTACAACCATGTGGAAAATCAAATTAATAACTATTAACAGAAATCCAGAAAAGAAAGATGTGCTTTTACAGCAAACTATAGCCAAACAGCTGCCAAACGGGTAGCCATTCTGAGTTATATTTATTATTATTCAGCAGACTCAGATGTATCAAGCATGTGGTATATTAAAAATGATTAATGGTAGTATAAGCTTTTGTAGATAAGAGTCCACTTAACAGATGCAAGAGGTATTACCCTAAGGTAGCAGATGCAGCAATGGAAAAGGAATTTGTAGTAGTCAATTGCATTCTTTTTATAGATGTACTCAATGTATATTCATTAAAAAAACATGGTTAAATTTAGCTTTTCAGTCCAAACAATATCACCAAGGGAAATGGAACCCCCCCTATGAGAAAAGCACCGTCCTCCCAATGAAGGTCTCCATTCAGATGTCATAATAGAGATATGATGGACCTGTAACCTAAGCATTATTATACATGCAAGCAGGCAGGGCTTATAGCAGTGATTCTCAACCTGTGGGTGCCCAGATGTTTTGGCCTTCAACTCCCAGAAATCCTAACAGCTGGTAAACTGGCTGGGATTTCTGGGAATTGTAGGCCAAAACACCTGGGGACTCACAGGTTGAGAATCACTGGCTTAGAGATATCAAATGCAAACACGGAGGCTCCTAACACAGCCACACATAGCATTTCCAGAACATTCCAGAATAAATTAGTTACATTACAAGGAGATAGGCTTGCAGTTCTACCCAGCAGCAATATGCACTACCATTTTCCATCAATATTGAACGTACTTTAACTCTTCTCTCTTCTTTTTGAAATTATGCCCAGATAAAGTAGGAGCCCCTGGTGGCGCAACGGATAAACTGCTGCTGAACTTGATGAATGAAAGGTCAGCAGTTCGAATCCGGAGCCACCACTGTTAGTCCCAGCTCTTGCCAACCTAGAAGTTCCAAAACATGCAAATGTGAGTGGATCAATAGATACCGCTCTGGCGGGAAGATAACAGTGCTCCATGCAGTCATGCCAGTCACATGACCTTGGAGGTGTCTATGGACAACACTGGCTCTTCATCTTAGAAATGGAGATGAGCACCAACCCCCAGAGTTGGACTTGACTAGACTTAATGTCAGGGGAAAACCTTTACCTACTTAAAGTTGAAGGACTTCAAAAACATATTCATTTGATGAAAATGTCCCAATTTCTCTTTCCTCATTCCACTTTCCCACTTCAATCATGGTTTAATTAACTGTAGGGAAAAGAAAAAATCGAACCTTGGCTTCCCAGTAGGCTAAGGAAAATGTAAACTGCTGCAGGTTCTCTAAGCCTATGTGTTCTTTCTCATTAATACCTTTTGCCATATTGCCTACACTCTGGTGCTACTTGGCCATCTGTTTCCTAGTTTTCATTTATGAAATTTTGGTCAGTAGAAACTTGTACATGTCATTAACAGAATGCCAGCCATATTATGCTCGGTAGTAGAGCTCTCTGAATATCAGACGTGTTACTTTAGAACAGGGATGAAATAAACTGTGGTGAATGTCAAGTCTGGTTTTTCAGCACCTAGGATACACTGGGGCCTGCACAGACTGTCAAAATGACCCCCTTCTTAAAAAAAATTCCCAAATGTAACATAACCAGAAGTGGAAGGAAGTCTACTTGAAAAAGTATTATTCTTTATGTCAAGTGTGCAGTTATTTAAAGGGGATTCTATTTTAAAATGTTTCCATTTCATGCAAGGCAATTAATCTTTAATGGGCAGAAAAGATGGCAAGTCACAAAAATAATAGGATTGAGGGGTGGTATACAGTCTCAGGGTCACACTGTGTCATTCTCTGGTTGTGAATAAAGCATGTGTGTGCATGTGCTCACTCACATACCATTTTTACAATCATATACACATTTCTTCCTGAAATGTACAAAATATTTCATGACACAAATTTAAACTATATTTTTTCTCTTCCATAGCCTTCTAAGCTGCCAAAGGAAATGTTGCTGCAGAATAATTGACTGTCAGAAAGAAATCAGTTTTCCAGTGATCGTTTCCTTTACCATTTGAGAAAGCAAATGCATTGCAAACAGATGCATGGGCAAACAAGTAAGCACAAAATGAACATACCAAGTGTTTCCCTTCCCCTTCTCATTGCCCACAAAACAAGAAATTACTAAAGTTAAAAAAAAGAGCCAGCACAAGAAAGCTGTTAGAGGGGAAAAAAACTGTATCACTTGAAATTAGAACAGAACCATGATGTACATGATGCCTTCTGATAAGTCAGGAGTTAAAAGGAGTCCTGTTCTTTGTAGACTGGATGGCTAGTGTCAATTCAAATAACCATTTGATCTGGATTTTGTAATAAAGTGAGAACTGATTGTTCTGCTTCAGCTTCTTGTCTTTTAACAGGTTTCGCTTTGGGGACGTGTCCTTTAAAGTCTGATGATACATGTTCTCTGCATGACGAGTTATGTATGAGTTAGGAATAGAGAACAGGGGATATATTGGTTTTGATTTTAGGTTATTAGTATCTAGAGTGTCTCCAAAGGTTTTACAAAACTGTTAGTGGATTGCTAAACATGAGTAATTACATCTCAGTAACAATTTCAATACGTTATGTGGAAATGTGATGTCTTGAAAGAAGATCCATTGAGATAATTTTGTTTATGGAATCACTGCAATTGCTGTAATTTAGAGGGGGTGATATTACCCCCCAACACACAGGTACTTCTCACCCATCCACACTTTGAAAATGTACTCCAAACGGATGGGAAACCCTCCAGGGCTTCATCATACTAGAGTTTAAATCCACTTTGAATCCACTTTAGGGAGGGGCCTTTAAATTTCTCAGCCAGACAGGTCCTGGGCCTCACCAAGCTACAAACCCCAGAAATCTGCAGGAAGGAGAAACCAGATTTAAAGTGAATAAATGCTCAAGTGTAATGAGGCCCCCAGACCCAGCTTCCAATTAGCATTGCAGCACAAGAAGGAGGAAAGAGGCAAGAAAAAAAATATCATCTTCACTAGCAACAGAGAACTGGCATAATGCAGAATTTATTCCTTAGATTATATTATTCAAAATATGGTTGAAAAATATTATTTCAAGTATTTAAATATCCAGGAAACAAGAAAGCAGAATGCTTATGCTGAATGGAAAATAAAGATAGTCAATACATTTCCAAAATTTGAAATTCAGTGGAAGTGTCCACTTCACATCTACTAGGAAGTTCAGCCTTTCACATCTTTGAGACATATTGGTATAGACATTTTTAAAATGTTAACACCTACGTTTTGGAAAACACACACAGGGATGCTCTTGTCAGTGGAATACATGTATAAGAATGCATATTTTCGAGTATAAAAATAGATTAATTTCCTTGCAAAAAGAAAAAAAAATGTCACAGTTTAGTATAAACCAAGAACAGGAGAAGAATACAAATGGGATTAGGAGATTGTTGAAACAGTCCAGAAAATGTTCACATCCCTAATTAAAAGTACAATCAGCACAGTCAAGTTTCAGATTTTTGTAAAATGAAAGAAGAGTAGACAGGAGGAAGATTTAAAGACTGGAAATGAAATTAAGAACATTTTTTGCATGCAATACATTTGTATTTAGAACAATGAGGGTAATTAGAACAAGAAACATGCGCTCTGGGATATGATAGAAAAATATTTAAAGTCATTTGAATGGAGAGGAAATATTAGACAGAATACCAGAGAGAATGGACAGTTGATATGTGCATGAGCTGCTTAGGTAAAATAGAGCACACACTCAATAATGGGATGCCAGTTTGTGATAGTACTAAAATGAAAATAAAAGGGGAGAAATAAAATGCTATTTTCTACCCAAAACACCTATACACAGGATAGTTCCTAAACTGTCATCTCAAAAGCCAGGATGACTCCTCTTCAGAGATTTCCTGCTGGAGAACCATTTTTGATAATTTGTGAAATATTTTCAAATATTCTTACCCTCTTTACTCCCCGTACTGTTTAACATAAAAATACTAGTCTTTCAAAACTGATTTTTATCCACTTCAGGTATTTTTGTTTAGAATGTTTAACACATTTCTCTATCCCTCAGAGGAGCCCAGGCACAAAAAAGTCCTAAACCTGCCATATGTAGTAATGGAAATTTGGTGGGGGAGGGATCTTCAATTTTCATAAAACTGTTTTTCCCCCCTATAAAACAGATCCTGACATTTCTAACAGAGATATGCCAGCTGAACTGACAATGTTTACAAAAAATGGCATAGATCTGAACCATGTTGTGCAAAATAATTTCTTTCACAAGTGCTAAAATACACTAAATTAGAATTCCCCCTAATATAAATTAGACAATGTGAAATTGGCAGTGTCAGGATCAGTGGAAAAATGTGAGCAACATATGGCACCTAAAGTTATTTTGTAGCCCCCAATAGCCTCTAGCCTCTCCTTCCCAAAGCTGAGATTATGTATGAGCTATGCTCCCCTTCCTTTGGGTCTTGAAGAAATCTTATTTAAATAAGTGATAAAAGTAAACCAGAAATTGATTTTTTTCAGTTATAAAGGCCTAGAAGGTTGCAGTTGACTAAGAGGAATTAAACAGTGGATAATTTCTTAAATTCTTCCTTAAAATGTACTGTATAGCAGTTATTCCCAACCTCACATCCCATATGATGTTGGATAACATATTCCATAATGATTGGCCATTGGTCAGAATAGGGTCTAGGGCAGGGGTCCCCAAACTAAGGCCCGGGGGCCGGATGCGGCCCTCCAAGGTCATTTACCTGGCCCCCGCCCTCAGTTTTAGACTTAGGCTTGCCCAAAGTCTGAAATGACTTGAAGGCACACAACAACAACAATCCTACTTGACTATCTCATTGGTCAAAAGCAGGCCCACAGTTCCCATTGAAATCCTGATAGCTTTATGTTGGTTAAAATTGTTTTTATTTTTTAATATTGTAATTGTTCTTTCATTTACTAATATTGTGCTATGGTAATAATATATTGTGTATACCAGGAGTCCCCAAACTTTTTAAACAGGGGGGCAGTTCACAATCCTTTGGACTGTTGGAGGGCTGGAATATAGTTGGCCACCGAGCAATTATTATTATTATTATTATTATTATTATTATTATTATTATTAATAATTATAATAAATAACAACAATAATAATAAAAAGAGGGTTGGAAGAGACCCTTTGGGCCATTGAGTCCAATCCCCTTCTGCCTTTGTGCACCGAAAACACAAGCAAAGCACCCCTGACAGATGGCCACCCAGCCTCAATGTTAATAATAATAACAACAACAACAACAACAACAACAACAATAATAATAATAATAATAATAATAATAATGGTTGTAAGAGAAAAAGAGACCCCTTGGGTCATTTAGTCCAACCCCCTTATGCCCTTGTGCCATGGGGGCCGGATAAATGGCTTCGATGGGCCGCATTCGGCCCCCAGGCCTTAGTTTGGGGACCCCTGGTGTATACATATAATATTGATACTAATATTATAATGTAATACAATATAATAATACAATATAATAATATTAATTATATATTATTACTAAAAATATTACAGTGTAGTGGTATAGTACAATATATTAATATATAATGCTAATATTGTGCTATGCTGATAATATAATATATTGTACGTACATACAACTTGTAAGCCGCTCTGAGAGAGGGTGGGGTATAAATGTAGTAAATAAATAAATAAATAAATAATTGTTGGGGGTTTTTTGCACTACAAATAAGGTGTGCAGTGTGCATAGGAATTTGTTTGTATTTTTTTTCAAATGATAATTCGGCCCCGCAATAGTCTGAGGGACCATGAACCGGCCCTCCACTTAAAAAGTTTGAGGACCCCTGGTCTAGGGATTCAAGGTTGAAAATGTTTGTATCAACCTTGTGGCAACATTCAAAGTATTAAAAGTGGAAAAGCAAACATCAGTTAGTATTTGCCATGACTCAATGATAGATCAGTAGCTTTACATTCAATTGATGTCTCTAAATATTCAGAAGAATTAACTATATTTTAATATTAAGAAAAGTCTGAAGAGGTTCCAGAACAGATAATTAAACAGCCAGTTCATGACCACATTGAATAGGATGCTATGATTGAAACACCTTACGTCAAACTAATCCACTCCTTCTCCTCCCTCTCCCCTGCAAAAGAGAAAGAAATATAAATTGGATAGCTTTCTTCTCTGCATGCATTACATCTACAGATTAACATCCAGCTGAGCTGTTTTGAGTGGTGAAAGGCTTACCTCAGGTTCCCTCTCCTTCGAACCAATCATTAGAACCTTTTGTTGCTCAATGTGATGCTTTTAACAACCATTTTGTAGATAAGATCTCTTGCATAAGTGTTGACTTTTATGATGTCATTGGAGCAGAAGCCAACAATGAGGTGTCCAGCAACTCTGTGAGTGGGATCAATTTCAATTGGTGGGTGTTGCTGATGTGGCCAAGCAGTTGGAGCAAATAAGGAAGACAACCTGCTTTCTTGACTCCTATCCCTCTTGACTGGCCATCCAGGGAGGGGATGCAATTTGATCTCAAACCCAACAAATTATTAATGCATCTCTCAGGGAGGGGAATTTTCTATCCTGTTAAAGGAAGCACTGCTGAAAAAGCTCTCCTTGATACTCTGGACCTTAATAATTATAGACTAGTGTCTAACCTCCCTTTTGGGGGCAAAATGATTGAGTAGGCAGTTGTGCTCCACCTTCAGGCATCTTCCTTGACCCATTTCAAACTGGCTTCAGAGCAGGATATTGAGTTGAAACCATTTCCAATAAACCTCTGAACAAACCCCTGAGGATGCCTACCATAGATGCAGGCAAAATGACAGGAGAGAATGCTACTAGAACATGACCATACAGCCCAAAAAAACTCACAGCAACCCAAAGCACAAAATGTTCGTTTTGACCTTTAAAGCCCTACATGGTTTGGGTCCAGGTTACCTACAGGAGCACCTTTTCCTGTACAATTTGCCCTGAACACTTAGGTCCCTTGCGAGGCGACTACTCCAGCCATCCAGAATCTGAGTGGCGACTGTCATCCAGAGAACCTTTTCATCGGCCGTCCCAAGACCTTTGAACGACCTGCCAGAATTTCCTTGGCAGCTAAATGAGCTGTCAGAATTTAAAAATCATCTAAAGACCTACCTCTTCCGGCAGGCCTATCCAGCCAGTTTTAATCATGAATTTTAAACTTGCATCTTATGTTTAATATTTGTTCTGAGTATTTTTATGTGTATTTTGTAGTAATACAATGTTCGTTTTAATGTCTGTATGTTTTAATGTGTGTTTTTGTAGAATATGTTTAAATGGTTGTGTGTTTTTAGCACTTTTGTAACCCACCTCGAGCCACAAAGAGAGACGGATAGCTGTGGAAGTAGAATATCTTGGCATTATTTGGCTTTTAACAAGATGTCTTCATATGTTCCCTTATTCTTATAGACAACTTACTGGTAAAATGTGGCCCAGAAAATGCTACGCTTGGGTGGATCTGTAATTGATTGGTGGTCTATTATAACAACATGATGAGTGACCAAATATCATTGATATATAGCATGCAGATTATAGAATCTGTTCTGTTCTTTTTGTTACATTTCATATATTTTCTTTCTCTGTTACCCACATACTGGAACATGTCCAGAAGAGAGTGACAAAAATCTAAATCATCAGAAATTCAGACAAATGTCACCAGACTCCCAGAGGTGTAGAAGACCTTTGTGCACAGAAAACAAGTTTGGCTGAATGATGATATAGTGCTCTCATGATCAGAAGCTGTCATAAGAATGGTATCCAGTCACAGGCCATTTGTAACTGTGTGAAGCCAGGCCTAAATCCCTTTCATACTGCATGGTTATACTACTATAATTCCATGTGTCCATTTTCCAATAAAGAACAGCTCAGTTCTGTGCATTCCTACTAACCTGTATGTCCCATGGCAAAAACGTTCAGGTACAGATCAGTTCCATGCACCTGTCCATTGAGGAGTAAAACCTTTCCCTTCTGATAGTTCTCTTAGGCTGAACATCCCATATTCAAAAATCTGAAATCTGAAGTGCTCCAAAATGCAAAATTGTCCAAAAAGGGTGGCTAAGATAGTGATATCTTAGTTTTCTGATGATTCAATGTTCCCAATATTCATACACACACTTATTAAAAATAGTGTATATAATAATAATAATAATAACAACAACAACAACAACAACAACAACAACTTTATTTTTGTATCCCGCCTCCATCTCCCTGAAGGGACTCGGGGTGGCTTACATGGGAAAAATCCTCTCAACATAGTTAAAATGTGACACATTGAAATTCATAAACAACATCATAAAACAATATAAAACAAAAATAACATGACACAGTATAAAAAACAATCATCAACAACAACCAGTGAACCTGGAATAGTAAATAGCTTCTGGGCTCGTGCAAGTGGGCTAATGCAACTCAATTGTGAAAGCAGGGCTGATGGATAAAGTGCAGATGTCAGAGGAGAAAGTTTAGGGATAGAGGGCATACAAAGTACAAGGGCAAGATTTTAGGTCATAGTTCATAATTGGGGCCAAGGTTTCCACATTTTTAGCTCTTTGCGAAAGATGGACAAGGCGGTTGCCAGCCTGATCTCTCTGGGGAAAGAGTTCCAGAACGGGGAGGGGGGGGGACCACCAAGAAGTCCTTCTTTCTCGTCTCCACCAACTGCACTTGTGACAGGGGTCGAAGTGAGAGGAGAGCCTCCCCAGAAGATCTTAAAGATTGCGCAGGTTCATAGGGGATGATAGGCAGGTCCCAAACTGTTTAGGGCTTTATAGGTGATAATCTGCACCTTGGATTGAGACCAGAAACTTATCGGCAGCCAGTGGAGCTGTTTGAACAGGGGAGTTGACCGCTCCCTGTAATTCACTCCAGTTAGCAGCCTGGCCACTGACCTTTGCACTAGCTGCAGTTTCCGGGCCATCTTCAAAGGCATCCCCACTTAGAGTGCATCATAGTAATCCAACCTGGAGGTAACTAAAGTGTGGCCCACCATAGTCAAGTCAGGCTTCTCAAGCTATGGTCGACCTTATGTGTAAAATGTATATAAGAAACATACATGAATTTGTGTTTAGAATGAGTCCCACCACCAAATGATATCAAAATATTCCAAAATAAGGACAAAAATCCAAAACACTTCTTGTCCCAAGCATTTCGGATAAGGGATACACAATGGTACAACTTCAATGAACAACTCAATTTGTGCACCAGTATAACCTTTTTATAACTTCCCTCCTTAGAAAAGTATTTTATATACTGGGACTCAAAGATGTTTGTATAACACTTCTCTGAGGTGACCAAAAGAAAACACAATGCCTGAATACAATGTCAGTGTAGAGAAGCAGCCTGTGGAGAACATCTCCATTGCCTCCGGGCCACGAAGAAGGGCAGAGGCTGCCTCAGAATACTATACTAACTTAGAGCTGCTGAACTTCAAACTACATTTGAAAATCAGTAAACTTGTCGCTATGATGCTCCTCTTCTGTGTTAGAAAAAAAATCCAGGAGGAAAGCGTACAAGCTCTTTTATGTGATGACATGAAGACAGTTCCACTTTGATTTTCAAAGGCTTCCTTTCTTTGCTTCATTTATAATCTTGTAATGTGGAACTTTTATGTTTTTTTGCCCATGAATTTCTTTTAAGGGTATCAGTTGCATCTCGCTTTGATCCCCCAGTGAAGAGCTGTCGCTCACCCGCTCTGAAAAATTTATGCCACCTGTGGAACTTTTAAAACACAAATGTAGACACTGCAGCCAACGCGCTTCTATTTATTGTAAAGTGTGCTCTGTGTGGCTGTTTTGAAGAAGTCTGGGATTCAAAGAAATGTACAGTCACACTGGCAACAGAGATCAAAGTTCTGGTGCTTGTCTCGCTCCTAAGGAAAGAATATTCGGTTTAGGTCTGTGAATGTTACACGTGAGCATATTTCTTCCTTCCATGCAAGCAAGAGTTCAGTTGAAAGAAAGGTTTCCCCCACCTTTTGGGTGCCTCACTTTCTAGTGCTTATCTTTTCAGTGCTTGCAGATTGCAGACAAATTTCCTTAATTTGATGACTCCACTATTTTATCGGTTCTTCTTGTCTACAAGGCTCACTTGGGACTGTTTGCTTGCCCAGAATTCCCCAGCCAATACTTGTGATACTATCTGGGGGTTTCTTGGAATTTTACTAAGCTTTGACTGAAACCAAATTGACTGGCCAGCACAGGTATGTTCTCTAACGAAAAGGGAAGAAGGATAGGGTGAAGGAGGAAGGATGAAGCACCTTTGACCAGCTTTGCTAAAGTCGTCATTTCCATATCTGGATGTCTCTGGTTATGATCATACAGGTTTTGAACAAAATAAATACATGAGTTGGATTTTTCATGTCTGCTAAAGTTTTTATTCTGTGAGGAAAAGAGTCTAGCACGTTTGCAAGTGTGGTCTAGGACATACCTTTTAGAAAAAATTTCCCCTCTAACCAAGCAAGGTTCATGGCTCTGAATCAAATGAAATGCTAGAGTCAATTCATAAAGTGTGATAATATGCAATGCAGGAAAAATGTCTTATGCCCTAAGGAAGTAACCCTGTCAACCTCACACCTGCTTACCTGTCCGAACATATCTCCCCATATGAACCACCTCGTAGATTAAGATCATCTGGGGAGGCCCTGCTCTCAGTCCCGCCTGCTTCGCAAGTGTGGCTGGTGGGGACGAGAGACAGGGCCTTCTCAGTGGTGGCCCCTCAGTTCTGGAACTCCCTCCCCAGCAATGTAGAATCAGCCCCTTCCCTTTTGGCCTTCAGAAGGAAAGTGCAGACCTGGCTTTGGGATCAAATTTTTAGATAACTGTGCAGTGCAATAATGGATGTCTAATATGTATAATGACCTCGGAATGGCTTTAGACCACGATTTTTTGGATGGTGTGATTTTTAATTATTGTAATGTTTACATTTTTATGTTTTAAATTTTAAATTTTTAATATTTCAAGCTTTAATTTTATATGTGTTTTGGGGCATCGAATTGTGCCATGTGTAAGCCGCCTTGAGTCCCCTTCGGGGTGAAAAAGGCAGGATATAAATGGAGCAAATAATAAATAAACCTCATACAGGTGTAAAAATATATGAATTAAAAGGTTGTAGGAAGTCATTCAGAGAAGATGGCTTGACTATGTAAGGCAATGCTTTTGTGTAACATTTTACTCAAAGGAGTTGACAAGAATATTTTTGCCTGTGTTTGGAACACAGTTTCTGATCTACAAATCAATCCTCCTTAACCCTTTGAACTAAAGGTAAAGGTAAAGGTTTTCCACTGATATTAAGTCTAGTCATGTCCAACTCTGGGGGTGCTCATATCCATTTTTTAGCTGAAGAACTGGCGTTATCCGTGTGGCCATCATAACTGCATGGAGCGTTGTTACCTTCCTGCCAGAGCAGTATTATTAATCTACTCACATTTGCATCTTTTCGAACTGCTAGGTTGGCAGAAGCTGGGCTAACAGTGGGAGCTCACCCTGCTCCCCGGATTCAAACCACCAACCTTTTAGTCAGCAAGTTCAGCAGCTCAGCAGCTTAACCCGCTGCGCCATCAGGGGCGCCAGATTAACCCTTTGAACTACCTCGCCTTAAAGGTATCCTGCTAGAATCCAGTCAGCTTATTCATAAATTTTTGCTACTCATTGGTGGTGCCACGTCTACTACAGTAGAGTCTCACTTATCCAACGTAAACGGGCCGGCAGAACATTGGATAAGTGAATATGTTGGATAATAAGGAGAGATTAAGAAAAAGCCTATTAAACATTAAATTATGTTATGATTTTACAAATTAAGCACAAAAACATCATGTTATGCAAAAAGTTTGACAGAGAAAGTATTTCAATACACAGTAATGCTATGTAGTAATTACTGTATTTACAAATTTAGCACCAAAATATCACGATATATTGAAAACATTGACTACAAAAATGCGTTGGATAATCCAGAACGTTGGATAAGTGAGACTACTGTATTTGCAAACCATTCGCTAATAATAATAATAATAATAATAATAATAATAATAATAATAATTTATTTTTATACCTCACCTCCACTCCCCCGAAGGGACTCGGGGCGGCTTTTATGAAGCCAAGCCCAGAAAAAACATCAAACAAAACAAAATAAAAATATCAAAAAATCCAGACACAGATATTAAAAATCAACATTCTAAACATAACAAGAGTATAAAATGATAATCATGCTAAAACATGGATTTGGCACCCAAGTAGAGGGAGTGAAAACAAACTGGGCAAAGTGCAATGAGTTAGTATTATAACATGAGGCAGTTGATTCAGTGCAACCGTCAATGAGAGAGCAGCTTGGGATGGGGTGGACCCTGTGACTATAAGCAAATAGATAGGGCAAGATAAAGTGCAATAGGTGAGGAAATGGCTGCAGAGACAGGTCTATCATGGGGATGAGGACTTCATTCTCCGAGGCTTGCCTGATCTCCCTGGACTTGCTTTCAGAAATTGGTATATTTGTGTACCAAGTTAAAACATTATTATTACTCCAGCCATTTTTAAATTATATTAATTATATGAATTTAAACTTCCTAAGACCCCAAGATAATTAAACTCTATTGGAAGAGAAAACAAACAATATCCTCAAAATTTATTTCGAATACTAGTTTCACACAACTGTGACTTTAAAAAAAAACTCCAAATAGTTGAGCACAACAAAAGCATTGGGCACAATAAAAGCATGTTCTGACCTTCTTTGAAAAGCCTCAAGCTTTTGCTACTTCCTTTGGTTATTTTAATCAGGTTTTGCAGATTATCTGAAACCAATTTTGTAACCTGTCCTCTCCTGGGAACTCTCTATTCCTGAAGCAATGAACAAAATATACCATTGAAGTTCTGTGAAGGTGATAGTGGGGGTGACTTTGTTAATAATGTTTTACTTTGAATAAAAGTTCACAGCAGATGCTGCTTATGTCCCTTTTGTTCCTTTTGTCATGTGACTTTCAAAAGTGCTTATGGCTTTTTAAAGGAGGACCTATCCAGACCCTATCCCACACTAGGCAAGGAGAAGCAGCCATCAAAACTCCTTGCTATATTGCCGCTCACTGACAGTAGAGAGCTGGATGGATACGTCATTCTTCAGCATTTCACTCACCAGTGCTGGAGACTGCCATCTTTCTGTGGCTGAGTCTACATTGCCCTATATTCCAGGGTCTGGCCAAATTATCTGGCAGTGTAGACTCATATAATCCAGTTCAAAGCAGATAATCTGGGATCAAATTCTGGGATATAGGGCAGTGTAGATCCAGCATATATGGCTCTCTGGGGCCCCATCCACACTGTCATATAATCCAATTTCTGAATCCAGATTATCTACTTTGAACTGGATTATATGGCAGTGTAGACTCATATAATTCAGTTCAAAGCAGATAATTTTGATTCAAAAACCAGATTATATGGCAGTGTAGATCCAGCCTGTATTTTGAGGTGGATTGTAGGGTCATTTGTAGTCATGGTAATGGCACCACAATGATATGTGATGATGAAACATTTACAAGTTCAGAATTCTTTCTTATAATATTGTTACTGCTGAATGTGATTAAAGCCACAGATTTTAAGGAGAAGGAGGAATCCATACTACCAAACTACATGAGTTACTCAAGAAGCCTTGCAATAGAAAAAAGATCATAGAGTTGGAACCAGGCAGATATCTCTGGGAAGACATTCTATTATTGGAACAATAGCATTACCTGAAAGATCTATTTATTCAAGGTTATTTCCTTTCATACATAGTATTCATGACACATCAAATGTCACAGTAAGTTTGATTTTAGCCATGTCCAAGAAGCCTTTTAATATATAACATAATATTGTAATTAATTTTACTCTGTTAAACCAAGGACCTTCAGATAACTAATAAATTTGGAGAGACCCATCAAATCCTATACTTACATAAAGGTCCCACATCCCTCAGGAGCAACTTTCAAAAAGGTTAGTAAGGGAGAGCTCAACATCTTTCCTTTCCTAATGTTCATGCTATTCAGGCAGAACATGAATAGAAAGAGGGCAAATGAATGGGGAATTAGCCCTCATTGAGATTGTGTTAAGAAACTGTGCTTGCCCTATTTTCCCTCTGTTTAAACAGAGAAGTGAGACAAATATTCCACAAATCTCTGCCATTATCATAATTAATAAAAGCATACTATTTGATAAGGCATTTCTAAATATTGGTTGCACACATTAGTAAATATTTATACTCAATGTTTTGGATGAGAGAATCTATATATTTCTATTAGTGTTGTGCTTTTGTATGGAATTGCTGTTCATTTTGTGTAGTTTTGTTAGTTTTGTCTCATTTTCGTATTTGTATCCACTAACGAAAATGGGGTGCCTACAAGAACAGAATTTTCATCTCGCTAACAAAAAAATGGAAATTTTCATGCCAATGTCAGCAATGGGAGGCTTTCAAAATTGGCGACTTTCAAAAATGTAAAATAAAACATCAAAGGAAATGGAGGACCAAGCAGAGGCAAGCAATTGAGCCAGTGAGATAAAAGGAGAAGGGAAAGGAAACCCAACAAGGAAAGGATTTTTTAAAATGAGGCAAGCATTAGCCAGTCAAAATCCCCAAAGCCCTAACCTCAAATCTCCCAGTCCCAGAAGTATCCTCACCAGAAAGGCAAGGCACAAAAAAAGGCAAGCCAAGGCGAGCCCAAGTGGAGACACAGCAACAGCAGCAGCAGCAGCAGCAAGCAAGCAAGCAACCCAACCATCCCCAATGCCCACCAGCAGCAGTAATGGCTCTTTTAGGCGCAGTCCTCCAATAATAATAATAACAACAACAACAACTTAATTTTTTTCTATACCACCTCCATCTTTCCGCAGGGACTCGGGGTGGCTAACACAGGGCCAAACCCAAAAAAAATTATGAGCAAAATAAAATACATGTAAAAACAGCATCTTCAACCAAATAAACACATTAAAAACAAATTATTGAATAACAGTAAAAACCAATTTAAAACATGGAATGATGACATAGAAGGATGCATATACACTCCCTGCCCTCTCTACCCAGCCCACTTCAGTGATTCCTTGGTTTCTGATTAGCCAAGGATCACCTCCTCCCCACCTTCTTCTCTAATGCATAAGGAAATGAATTGCAGGCATGGAGGCCATGTGGCTGAAAATGAAAGCAAGCACAATGACTGCCGCTTTCAATATTGTGTCGCCTAGCGTTTCGTATGAAAATGTTGTCTATCATATTGTGTCGACAAATGGTCACCATGAAACGATAGCATGAAGGAAACGAAGGAAAGAATTTCGTACACATCTCTAATTTCTATGCAGAAGTGGGAGATAATCCTACAACCCAATATGGAACATACATGGGTTGAAAGGGCTGATGGTATTCTGGGATACTATTCTGGGGTTTTTTTTGTGTGTGTGTCAGGATGTTTTGATGTTTTACCATCCTTGTGGGAGGCTTCTCTCATGTCCCCGCATGGAGCTGGAGCTCATAGAAGGAGCTCATCCTCGCTCTCCCCGGGTGGGATTCGAACCTGGCAGCCTTCAGGTCAGCAACCCAATCTTCAAGTCACGAAGCTTTTATCCCCTAGGCAACCGGAGGCTTCTTGGTTGAGAAGGCTGATAGTATTCTGGGATAGTATTCTGGGTGGATCTGGAATTGTTTGATGGTCTGTTATAAATCAACAATATGATGAGTGACCAAAAGTTATAGATGTATAGCATGCAAATCATAGGATCTGTTCTGCTTTTGTTTACATTTCATGTGATATTTCTTTTCTCCAGTAGCCACATACAATGGTGAGATGAAGCTGTTATATTTTCACATCCTGAAAACAAAACAAAAAATGCTGCAAATATCTTCCTCAGCTGTAATTTCAAACTAAAATGAAGGGGAATTGTATAAACTAACTCAGCTTCTTATAGAAGATATTCTATAGTACACTTTTATATTAATCTGATGGGGAAATGGTAGAAAGCTCTTCATTCTCCACTTACAGCAATTTAGAAGGGAACATGCTTTGTCTTTATGCAGCTCAAGTAAGAAGCCGTCTTTACATTTGCACTAATGTCTGTACCTAAAAGCCACAGGGCTTCATACTCAGCATCTGAAATTAAAAGCCTGCCTTCAAGTTGAGATAACAGTCTGCTCTTCCACATCACTTCTGATTTTTTCCACACTTAACAAGAGCCTTTGTCCTTTTTATAAAACCCCAGAGGTCAACTGGAGTAGTCCTTTTAATTCTCAGTATCAGCCAGGGGTAGGTGAATGTACCCTTTTTGTTCTTTTGTAATTCAACACTCATCTTCTCCAGTTCCGCTTATTGCACTCTATGTAACTCCTGTCATTTGTTAAATGTTGCCGACTATATTTGCTTTCAAAGAGGCCTGAGGAAGCCATATCTTTGCTCTCAAATGAGATCTTGGGTTGATGGCTTGGCACTGAAGAAACCTGAAGGCAAAATATAGAGATATCATTGTGCATGCAGGAAAACATTCATTTTCAATGAAGGATTGAAATTAGAGGTGTGCACAGATAGGTCATTGATACTGTACATTTTTTTCAATACAAAGACATTTGAGACAGACTATCAGACTTTTAAAATGTGTTGCCCAGAATCCTGTAGTTGGGAATGCATAACCTTGAGATATGTACTTGTGAGTGTTACATACATATTACTTATTATATTGTCTCTAATTTAAGGACTATGTCGGGACCATTAAAGTCCCAAATTTCCTGGGAAATAGTCACTGTAATTCATGAGGGTCTGTTATCTTGTGCTGGCTGCCATTTTAATCTGTTCCTCACACTTCTCACACTAGCAGACTTGTGAAAGGTTTCCTCCTGTCACAATGGGGATGGTCCATGGGAAGGGGTGGAAATGGCATTCAGCTGCTTCCTGAGTAACAGGAGAAAAGAGGCCCATCGATTGCAGCAGCTGTACTTGTTAATTGGGGCTTGGGGGTGACATGTAGGAATATAGTGTGTAGCACCCCACTAAAAATGTTTATTCATATGTAAAGTCCATACAGATTGTGGCCTAACATATTAAACATACCATAATCCTTCTTTTATAGAAGTCCATGCTTGCTATGCTGTTTTAAGAGTAATACACTAGTAACATGTGATTATTATTTTTAAATCTTTTAAAACTTAATAACAAAGAAAGGCCTCCAATCACCACATATGTCTCCCAAACCCCAATATTTTGGAAGAACTCATTACACCAAAAAAGCAATACTGAAATCATTATGTTTATTTTAAATGCATTGATATTGTCATGCATTTGCTTCTCTCAAAAGTACAATAGGTTACAGTTGCTGCTGTTGTCTTACAAGGTTTTCTGAGTCTGTTTGTAACATATAAGAATCATCAGTAGGTTTCCATGAGTGAGCAAGGAAACCTTCAGAATCATAGTTCAGTGTTTAAACTACTACACCTGTTACGAGTCAGATGCCAGCCAATATAAACCACTCAGTTTTTTGCAAACACTTACGTCCCAAAGCAGTCTTCCAAACACGTCTTCTGAAACAGAGATCCCGAAAAGCGCCCAACAAAACATCTTGCCGATTGCAAAGTTACATTAGCAACAAAGTTACTTTTATCTACAAGTCCTCCTCTGAACTTGAGCCATCCAACGCCCCATCCACAGCTGGTTGCTGCAAATCCTCATCAGAGCTGGAGTCACCCAACGCCCCACCTCCAGCTGCAGCCCTTCTACGATCTCTCCAGCCAGACCACCTTCTATCCAAACCCATAACTCCCCAGGATCCATCTGTATCTTCTCCGTGCCATCCCTCAAATGTACCACTGCTTGTGGGGTCCTCAAGAATCTCCCGGATCTCCTGAACCTTAGTCCAATCCATCACCTCACTCCCAGAGTCTGACATCCCATCCTCCTGACTCCCAGTCCCACAATCCCCTTCAAAACCCTCAAAGGTATCATCATCAGAGGGCTCCATAAGTATTTCCCGGATTCTCTTCCTTTGTTGCTCCTCATCAGAGTCTTGCTCACGAGCAGTTTTCCTGCCTCTTCTAATACAACTAGTAGGATCTCTCCATCACAACAACACTCACCAGACCTGGCTGTAACATACTTGGTTAAAGTCAGGTATTAATTCAATACTATAAATATCAATATATTTATTCAGCAGTGAATGAAACTCCATAATAGTTTCTTAGAGGCTGGACTTGGCATTTAATACTGGGAACTTTCTGACCCCCCCCCCCCCTTGGCTATTTTGGCAACTATGCTAGCTGCTTCACTAACATTTTACATCCTTCATAATACTCCAGACTATCACAGTCAAGCCCTGTACAGGAAATGGCAGCTGCCACCAAAACTCCTGGAGAACATTCAAAGAAAATCTTCTGAAGTGGCCATCTGTCAGGTGTAGGGATGAGAAAATCCTTTTAAATTTTCATTAAAATGTTGTCAGAGAAATGTTGGCTATTCCATTCTTGCTCAAGCACCAGACTGTTGATTTTGCTTATCTTATTGAAAGAGCCCATGTTTCATTTTGCACAGGAGCCATAAATAAATGATACAGTACATGATTCACGAGAATCCTAATCAATGTTGGTAATGCTGGGCTAGAGCAGAGGTGGGCAAAGTATGACCCATAGAGTGCATGTACCCCCAGATCATTTTTATGGGAACAATGGCCAGCAGGGATCAAAAAAATGAAAAAGATGTTTTTATTTGTTCTACAATAGCAACACCACCTTTGTGGCTGTAAAAGACATATTTGGAACACCCCCACCGATTACTCAAGGGGTCCAAAAATGCATTTTTCAATCCCTCACCTCAAAATGACTCAAGTAGGCCAAAAAGCAGTCCTTTAGAGGCAATATGGGGGCCTAAAATGATTTTGGGATGAACAGATATAGTACGGGTGCTGCTCTTGACAGTCTCTTCAAGGTATGCAAAACACACTGAGCTACATCAAAAGATAGTCTTCCATCTGAAATATAGACTCTATATTTTATCAAAAATGAAATGCATGCCCTATGAGAAGCAGCTCAAAAAGTTGGGTTTGTTTAGCCTGAAGAGGAGACTATTTAGTGGGGAGACAGCCATGTTTAAATGTTTGAAAAGTTGTCATATTGAGGAGGAACCAAGCTTGTTTTCTCCTGCTCCAGACAAAGAAATGAAGCAATGGATTCAAAGCGCAAGAAAGGAATTTCACCTAAACATTGGGAAGTACCTCTTGATAGTCTGAGCTGTTCAACAGTTGATTCCACTGCCTCAAAAGATGGTGAAGTCTCATTTTCTGCAGATTGTTAAAGACTGAATGGTCATAGTGTCTTGATGAAGTGTTCCTGCCTAGCAAGGAGTTGGGCTAAATGGTCCTTGTGATCTCTTCCAGCTCTATGATTCTACAGATGTTTAGTCCACCAAAATACAAATTCATTAAGATGTAGCCATGGCAATTGAAATGGGATAATAGACCTATAGCTGTATAATAGGGCTGTGCATTGATCTGTTTTTCAAAATGGGCTCCGGTTGATTCGGCTATTTTGGCCAGCTGTAGCTGCATGGGTGCCACTGCCATTTTTTCCAGCCACAACAGACCACGCAGCTGCTGACCACAGCTACTTTCAGTTTCTTTAGGCTACACGTGGACCTTGGAGAGGCAGCCACGTGCGTACATGGGGTTTCCCTGTGAGCCCTGCCTGTTGAGCCAATCAGAACTGAAGAAAGACATGATATGTCTTTTAGTCAAGCTGTGCCTCCATTTTTTGTTGTGAATAGACTTCTGAGAGAAACAAATCATACTCCAGTCGGATGTTGATCTAAATTCTCAGTGCCTCTTGCAACTCTGCATTGTTTGCCTTGCTTTTTTTACTCAAATAGCAATAAATAAGCATTCCTACACACTTAAAAAGGTGGTTTCTTAAGTCTGATGTCTTAACCTAAGTCTTACTGAAGGATATGAGGAGAAACGCTCCCAGAAATAGTGGTTTCTTAAAACTGATGCCCTAAAAATGATGGAAAGGGGAGCTTTAGAAGTTTCCCCATTACTGCCAATAAGCGGGATGTTCCTGAAGCGAAAACTGATCTTTAGGCTGCCGGATGAAAAAAATTGAATTTTGCCCACCCAAATTTGAGAGGCTCTTTAAAAAAACAGATCAGGAGCGCTACCAAAATCTGAAATCTGAAAACGGCATAAGGTTTAACTGAATTGCATACCCCTACTGTATAAAACAAAAGGGCCCCTCTTCTCTGTTAAGCAAATGCTTTTGATTAATTGCACCTGTGTCAGACTTTGCCTGTACAAGCAATCTCCAAGCTACAAACAAAATAGTTTTTGTAGGTTTATTCCTAAGTTGGATTTGTATGTAAGTCAGAACAGGTACATCTTTCAAATGTAACTCCAGCCATATATGTGTGTGTGTGTGTGTGTGTTTTAGCTTTGGATAGCATAGGGAAGGATTAAAACCCCTGTGGTGTTTGTTTTGCTCTCTGTGTCCCTGTTCAGAAAATTTCACCTCACTTTCTGTCCATGTTACCATTGGATTTTGAAAAGTTTGGCTTCTTGTATAAACAAGGATAGGTGATAAAACTTTAGTTGAGACATCTTTTCCTCATGATAACTATTTCAGAAGCAAATTTCCCTTCTGAGGGGTAGATTACTATAACTTCCTGCTTATATGAGGGTTGATTCAAAAGTAATGCCTCCACCTTTGTAACTCTTCAACAGATGGCTGTACTGGTATGTGGCAGGTACTGGCTTGTTCAGTAGACTCTCCTCTACAGTTCCATTTGGCAGGAAGCCTTAGCATTGAACGACTGTGTTGTTAAAGTGCAAAGTATGGAACTCTGCGCAGACGCTCGTCAATGCGACTTAAGTAACGTGCAGTCATTGAATTCTTGACAGCAGAAGGTGTCACCCCAAAGGAGATTCATCAGTGAATGCAAGCTGTTTATGGTCATTGTGTTGATGTGAGTACTGTGCATTATTGGGCAAGTAAGTTTAAAGATGCTGAAGTGGGAACATCTGACTTGCATGACAAACAAAGAATTGGACGTCCTGTGACAGCAACCACTGAGTTTCACAAGCAAAATGTTGACAGATTGATTCAGGACGATCGTCGTATCACTTAGAGAGAAATTACAAGCATAATCGGCATTTGATAAGAACGTGTGGGTCACATTATTGTTTTACTTGGCTATTGGAAGATCTGTGCATGATGAATACTGTGAGACGCTTGTTGCGGAAACAGAGTGTCAACATCTTCCGTGACAGCTTCAGAAAACTTGTTCATCATTGGCAGAAATGTATCAAATTGTCCAGTTGGTGATTATGTGGAAAAGTGAATAGTGGTAGTTAAAGAGCACATTCTAAGGATTATTTCTGCATTTGATTTATTAAAGTATTTCCATCCAAACCCAAGTAACAAAGGTGGAGGCATTACTTTTCATTCAACCCTTGTATAATACACGGATTAATAATGGTGGTTCTGATAAGAACGTATCTATATTTATTTTCAGCAAGTTGGGGTGTATATTAAGGGGTGGTTAGTACAAGTTCCTTCTTACATCCCAAGGACATGTTGAGCATGTGGTGAAAATAAGCATAATAAAGTGCCAAGGTTATACAAGTTTAACATCAGTGAAGGCCAACACTCAGCCTTGGTTGACGTTTCCAAGGTTTTGGGGAAAACAGGCCAAGAAGGTTAGCATAGTGGGCCAAGTATGTTAGTATAATAGGTCCATTTGCAAATATAGTCCTAATCATCCTCATACAAAGTTTTTCCACTGCCAAAAATGCCAGGGGCTACAGAAAGCAAAAAAAACCCCAAAAAACAAAAAACCACCCAGAAATGACTGGAACTTCCCTTTTTTTGTTTTGATACTGAAAATGCTATGGAGGGTAATGTTAAACTACAAGAGATGATTTCAGCATTCAAGGAGTATAAACACTCAGAAAAGCACTTGAAGTTTATTTTTTTAAATAAAGTACTCAGTCACTGTGGTCTATCCTTTTCTGCTCACATTTGGGGGGGCATATGTTGGATAGGGGTGGGGAGGATTGATAATCCCTTTGGTTACAAACGGTGACATGTGAATGCATCTGGGATTCTGAGATATCTGGTTTTGGGTGATTTAGTAATGTAACTTGGTTTTGACTTACAAAGTCATCTTGGAAAATGGAACTGAGGATGCTGCTCCACTGTAGAAGTAATCTAGTTTGAGACTACTTTAATTGTCATGGCTCACTTCTATGGAGCTTTAGTTTGATGAGGGACCAGTACTCTGGCAGAAAAGGCTAAATACCCCATAAAGCTACAACTTCTAGGATTCCCTAGCATTGAGCCATGGCAGTTAAAATGGTGTCACTTGGCCCACTGTGTATTAATTCAACAGTGTAGATGCACCCTCAGTTCCTTTTTCCAAGATGGCGGTGCATGACTAAACCAAGTTACAGTAGTAGATCACACAATTAGGTTGTTGTTTTGGTAGTGGTGGCAGTGTGTCTTCAAATCATTTCTGTCTCATGATTACCTGAAAGGTGAACCTATCATAAAATTTTCTTGGCAAGATTTGTTCAGAGTGAGTTTTACCTTTGGACCTTATCTCACCCACCCCCCACCCCCACACATACATTTTAAAACTTTTATAATTCATTGAGGGTACGATTTATTATGAAGCTCTTCTCATGATGAAAGGGAACTTCCAGTCAGTGGGAAATGTCAGAAACAGTCATAAAAAAGAGAGGGGGAGAAGATAGTCAGAGATCATATTTTGGACTCAGGATCTGGGATATAACTGGAGAAAACACCCCCCAAAAATGTGAGATAGGAGCTATCAAATTCACTTCAGTAATGGGGAGAAAGGGGCATTCCTGTGAGCGGTCCTTCCTACCAAACATTGACATCTCCCTCACAAAATCCTGTTTCATGTGCCTGGCATGATAATTTTTAAAAAATAGATTAATGATTCGAAATACCAAAATTGCAAAATATCTTTGTTTTTTCTGTCTGTACAGCTAGCTTTATAAATCTCGGACTTCTGTAATGGAAAGTATTGAGATCAGAGAAAAGCCGGTATCCCCAGAGTGTGCTTCTCTTTAATGTTCCTTCACATTGCTTTTTCCTGTCTCTTCCCCCATGCAAATACATCTTTTACTGTGCTCCTTAAGCTTCACAAATAAGTTCCCCACATTGCAGTGATTTTGTATGAGGAGCTGGGAGGAGTAATTGAATAACAGAAAGAAAGAGGGAGCAATGAGATTGATACATTTTTCTGCCTAAAGAAAGGCTCTGTGATACAAGAAATACCCCTGCAAAGCCTGCTTTCCCACCTCCAAGCTTTACAAGAGTACAGTTGTAATGGGTGAATTCCATTGGGTTGCTGTGAACAAAAAACACTTCAAAGAAGACTTCTGCTTTCCCCCCTTCGCTCCCTTGCTCCCTCCCCCACCTTCATTCAGAGATCTGAATTCCAAGAGGTGCAAGCAGCACCTCCGGAGCAGCAGAATTGAACGAGGAAAAAGACCCAGGTTTTCTTTCTTTCTTTTCCAGGTTTTCTTTTTTAACAAAATGGAGTGGGAACTGCACTCATTGGTGTGATAAATCTGAAAATGGGTTATTTCAGGAGAAAAAGCAAGAAAGAGCAACATGTGATATGGAATGACAAATGGAACTCTGTGCATCCCTCTGAAGTTGAGAGAGTTGGCTTGGTTTCAGGTCACCTACTGATTTTCTAAACCTAAGTGGGGATACATACCCTAATCTCCAGAGCTGTAAAAACTCAAACCACTACCACACTCTGGGCTCTCGACTTTGCTTAAAAAGTACCATTTCCCTTGTCCCTACAATGACTCTGAAATTCTTCTCTCTCCTTCTGCTGTTGTGAATTATTAATCTCTACTGCGGTCCATTATTAACAGAAGGAAATACCCAGAAAACCATTTTTCATGAAAGATGCTATATTAAAAAATGTTGTGTTATGTTATATTAATCATGTAGTGAAACATAATGTGTGTTGTTGCTTTGTGCCATATATGAACAAACTCTCCTGTGTCAGCTGCTCAACTGTTCTATTTAAGCAGATGGCAGCAGTGGGGCATGGTAGTCAAAAGGTGTTAATGCGGCTGTACCTCATTAACAGCTTTGCATAGTTCAAGGACTCTGAGCACTGGGATTTCTTCAGATTAAGGACCTGCTCAAATATTAGCATAAAGGGCTATAGACTACGCTACATCTTGGGTTGCAGATATTCAGCACTGGATTGTTTACTAATATATTTTCAACTGCAGGAGGACTCTTGCCCCTGACAAGTAAAGTCAGTAATGCATTAAAAAGAAATCTCGAGGCAGAGCAAGCAGATAATGTCACACACAAAAAACTGGATGTATTAATTCAAGATTTAGCAAAACCCATCTCAAAATCTTTAATTAGGCAAAAGCTTCCTGAAGAGAGGAAAGAGGACTTTTGCTGTTGGGTCATTAACTCTGTGTAATTTAAGGTTATGCATGATTTAAGTCTAAAGAAAAATCTAATAGTAGAGAAGAGAAGAAATTAGATGTAAATAAAATACAGCATTGTGGTCCTAGAACTAAAAGTCACAATGCATACTAAAGATTGGCCATTTCTTTTTGAAGAGATGGTCAATCTATTTATTAGTCATTCATTTACTGAGTTTCTGTAAGCTCTCTCACCCTATGAACTAGAGCAGTGGTTCTCAACCTTCCTAATGCCATGACCCCTTGATACAGTTCCTCATCTTATGATGACCTCCAAACAAAATTATTTTCGTTGCTACTTCATAACTATAATTTTGCTAGTGTTCTGAATCGTAATGTAAATATCTGATATGCAGGATGTATTTTCATTCACTGAACCAAATTTGGCACAAATACCCGATATGCCAAAATTAGAATACCTGATTTTGTCATTTGGGAGTTGTGGTTAACCTACAATCAAAGAGCATTCTGAACTCCGCCAACGATGGCACTGAACCACACTTTGCACACAGCACTCCCATGACCAAAAGAAAACACTGGAAGGGTTTTGTGGGCACTGACTTTGAATTTTTGAGTTGCAGTTCACCTACATCCAGAGAGCACTGTGGACTCAAACAATGATGGATCTGGACCAAACTTGGCACAAATAATCAGTATTCCCAAATGGGACTGAGACTTGAGAGATCTAGAGTCTAATCCTACTGAGCATGGAATCTCATCTTAATCTACCTACTATGAGGTGGAGTGTGAACACTGGTGGAGTTTGGGGAAAATAGGTAAAGGTAAAGGTTTTCCCCTGACATGAAGTCTAGTCGTGTCTGACTCTGGGGGTTGGTGCTCATCTCCATTTCTAAGCCGATGAGCCTGCATTGTCCATAGATGCCTCCAAGGTCATGTGGCTGGCATGACTGCATGGACCGTTGTTGGATAAAATAGACCTTGACATTTGGAAGTTGTAGCTGCTAGGATGTATAGTTCACCTACAATCAAAGTACTCCTTGAACCTCACCAAGGATAAAATTGGGCAAGTTGGGCTTTTAGTAGGAGGATTCGCCATCTGTTTCCAAAAGGGAAGAGAAAAATGGGCAAAGAGATATTCAGCCTTCTCTGCCAAAATGGTTCCTAAGACCATCAGAAATATGTGTTTTCTGATGGTCTTTGGCAATCCCTCTGACACCCCTTCATGACCCACCCAGGGGCCCCAACCCCCAGGTTAAGAAACGAAATGCTGAGCTAGAGGCACAGTACTTGGTTTTTCTCCTTCCCACTTTATCTTCACCTGTGAGATAGATTAGGTTGAGAAAGAGAGCAATAGGGTTGTTGTGTGTGGCCATGTTCTAGAAGTAGTCTCTCCTGATGTTTCACCCACATCTATGGCAGGCATCCTCAGAGGTTGTGAGGTATACCCTCTGAGAATGCCTGCCATAGATGAGGGTGAAACATCTACTTCTGGAACATGGCCGTACAGCCCGGAAAACACACAACAATCCTGTGATTCCGGCCATGAAAGCTTTCGACAACACAAAGAGAGCAATAGCTCTGTAGTCACCCAATGAGGATTTTTTATCCCAGTGGGAACTAGAAAATGAATCATCTAAATCTGAATGCAAAACTCTAATCAATATACTGTATTTTGTCTCCTCATACAGTGAGAAGTCTGGATTCTACAGGCTTTTTTAATGCACAAATTCCATCATTTACTTCTGGACTTTCCAATAAAATTAATGCCATCTAAATGACAAAATCATGTATTAAGAACAACTTTAAGGGCGAATCTGCACGATAAAATTAATTAAAAAGATATTCACAAGAAGAATAATCAAAGCATTCTCATCACATCTCACACCAGAACGATTAGGACACACACCCTGTGGCCAGGATATGACTGGGAATACAGGTAGTAAAAGACAAATAATACCAATTTCCTCCTCCACAGTAGCCACAAAGCAGCTCCTTTTGAGATCTGGGTTCATCTTCATCCTGTGCAAAGCCTTAGGCCACATTGCAGTCAGAGTGCATAGAATTTGAACATCCTGAAATTACTTATTGAACAGTTGAATCCTAGCTCAGAGGAACTGGACTTTTAATCATCAAAAATTAGGACTTGATCTTCTGAAGTTCCTTTAAACATGAACTAAAGCCGTCATTTGCCTCTTACTGGCATGCTTTGCTTGTTACCACACCTAAATTTATCTACAGACCTGACAGTATGGAGGCTTCCTCAAACCATCACTGCACTATGCTCCCATAACACTTTGTAGCCCCTCTGTGAGATAAGCCATGCAAAATAGGAATGGCATAACCCAAACATGTTTGCAGCTGGTGTGTGCCTCTTACTGATAAGAATACTTCTTTCCCTGATAACAGTTTGAGTACTCAGAGAGTGGGTTGAAATCCCCTTCTCCCAATCTCTGAGTTTCATTGTAATTTCAGAGAAATAAGCTTTGGTACAGGGTATGGGATCTAATCTCCTCACATGGCAAAGTATTACTTTATTGTGATTCTTGAGGAAAGAGAATCAGCAGCTAGTGAAGATCTCATGGAACAGAAGTTTAGAGACATCCCATATAGCCCCAGAAACCAGTTGTATGTCGGCTGCATCTGCTCTCAACTAGAAAGATATGAAAGAACTGTCTTTGCTTTTGTTTCTATGACTGCATTCACTTGTCACCACAATTTAGATGTGTTTGTATTATCAACAGCTATGTATTATTTCTTCATAACCTTAAGTAAACTGGCTAGTGCATGAGTGAGACACACCCTCAAAGTACAGTATGACTCTCTATATCCATGTAGGTTATGTTTCAAGTCACCACAAGGATGCCTTAAACCAGTATGGTCCAACCTGCAGCTCGCAGACTACATGCTGGCCACAAATTCATTTTTGTTGGCCCTTGCCCTTCTTACTAGAAAATATTTTAATTTGACATTTGGAAAAAATTGTTTACCCTTCTTACTGCTTACAAATATGTAATTCGTTTTCTTTCTGGAATGTCTCTGGCCCTTACATTCCTATACTAAGGTTTTATTGGCCATCAGGTAACTAAAGGTTGGACCACATTGCCTTAAACTGTGGATAGTGGGTTGTAAATTTTAATTATTCTTCACCTATAAGCATACAATAGAATTGCACTGAAGGGTTTAGAGAGCCCACAAACTTTACTAAAATGTATTATTCAGAATAGGGTAAGTGAAACCATGGATATCAAATCCATGCCTAATGGTTGTCCTGAAGAGGCAAAAAGGGGATCGGCTACTCTTGATCTCATCCTAACAAATGTGGAGGACCAGATCAATGCAGTTGATGGGGTCAGATCCTTAGGGGCAAGTGACCATGTGCTCCTGCAGTTTGCGATACAAAGGAAGGCCGAAATGAAGACAAGTCAAACCCGCATTCTGGACTTTAGGAGAGCTGAATTCCAAAAAATGAAGGAAATACTGAGCGGCATTCCATGGACGCCAATGCTAAAAGACAAAAAAGTAGAAACAAATTCTGCCCAGGAATGAAAAACTGAATGGGAGTTTTTCAAAAGGTGAAATAGCCAAGGCACAAATGCAAACAGTGCCAACAAAGAATAAAATTAAGACAAGTGCAAAGAAGCCAGAATGGATGTCCAAAGAACTTATAACTAGTCTAAGACTCCAAAAAGACATGCACAAGAAGTGGAAAAAGGGAGAAATCACCAAAGAAGAATTTAAACAAATAGTCAACTCCTGTAGAGAAAAGGTTCACAAGGCTAAAAGAGCAAAAGGAGCTCAGGCTTGCCAGACACATTAAAAACAATAAAAAAGGCTTCTTTGCTTACATCAGTAGGAAAAGGAAGAACAAGGAGGCGATAGAGCCTCTGCAAGGAGAAGATGGGGAAATTCTGACAGGTGATAGGGAAAAGGCAGAACTATTTAATGCCTTCTTTACCTCAGTCTTTTCACAAAAAGAAAGCCAGCCTCAACATCAGCAACATGGAGTGGATGAAGAATTGGGGGAAATCCAACCCCAAATAGGGAAACAAGTCATTCAGGAATATCTGGCCGCTCTAAATGAATTCAAGTCTCCAGGGCCGGATCAACTACACCCAAGAGTATTGAAGGAACTAGCGGAAGTTATTTCGGAACCACTAGCAATTATTTTTGAGAGTTCTTGGAGAACGGGAGAAGTCCCAGCAGATTGGAGAAGGGAAAAAAGGACGACCCAAACAATTACCATCCGGTCAGCCTCACCTCGATACCAGGTAAGATTTTGGAAAAGATAGTTAAGGAAGTGGTCTGAAAACACTTAGAAACAAATGCGGTCATTGCTAATAGTCAACACGGATTTACCAAAAACAAATCATGCCAGACTAATCTGATCTCTTTTTTGATAGATGTGGGGAATGCCGTGGATGTAGCCTACCTGGATTTCAGTAAGGCCTTCAACAAGGTCCCCCATGACCTTCTGGCAAACAAGCTAGTCAAATGTGGGCTAGGCAAAACTACGGTTAGGTGGATCTGTAATTGGTTAAGCGAACGAACATAAAGGGTGCTCACCAATGCGTCTTCTTCATCTTGGAAAGAAGTCATGAGTGGAGTGCCACAGGGTTCCGTCCTGGGCCCAGCTCTGTTCAACATCTTTATTAACGACGTAGATGAAGAGTTAGAAGGCACAATCATCAAGTTTGCAGACGACACCAAACTGAGAGGGATAGCTAGCACTCCAAAAGACAGGAGCAGAAATCAAAATGATCTTGACAGATTAGCAAGATGGGCCGAAACTAACAAAATGAAGTTCAACAGGGATGAATGCAAGATCCTTCACTTAGGCAGAACAAAAAGGAATGCAAAGATTTAGAATGGGGAACACCTGGCTTGACAGCAGTACATGTGAAAAAGACCTCATGGACAACAAGTTAAACATGAGCCAACAATGTGATGTGGCTGCTAAAAAAGCCAATGGGATTTTGGCCTGCATCAATAGGGGTATAGTGTCTAGATCCAGGGAAGTCATGCTACCCCTCTATTCTGCCTTGGTCAGACCACACCTGGAATACTGTGTCCAATTCTAGGCACCTCAGTTGAAGGGAGATGTTGACAAGCTAGAATGTGTCCAGAGGAGCGCAACTAAAATGATCAAGGGTCTGGAGAACAAGCCCTATGAGGAGCAGCTTAAAGAGCTGGGCATGTTTAGCCTGCAGAAGAAAAGGCTGAGAGGAGACATGATAGCCATGTACAAATATGTGAGGGGAAGTCATAGGGAGGAAGGAACAAGCTTGTTTTCTGCTGTACTGCAGACTAGGACATGGAACAATGGCTTCAAACTACAGGAAAGGAGATTCCACCTGAACATCAGGAAGAACTTCTTCACTGTAAGAGCTGTTCGGCAGTGGAACTCTCTCCCCCAGACTGTGGTGGAGGCTCCTTCTTTGGAGGCTTTTAAACAGAGGCTGGATGGCCATCTGTTGGGGGTATTTTGAATGAGATTTCCCTGCTTCTTGGAGGGGGTTGGACTGGATGCCCCGTGAGGTTTCTTCCAACTCTATGATTCTGTGATTCTGTACTATAATGTTCTGTAGGGATTCTATATGGCTCCTCACCAGTTACTCACTTGTGATATACAAAGGAGCATGTGCAAGTCTTCAAATCATTGTCAGATATTTTTGCTTGCATTTGGGCTATGTATTTCATCTTTTAAATAAAGCAGATCATTTTATAACTCAATCATCCTTAAATCAATAAACTGATAGATGCTTATTAAAAATGCATGTAGCCAGTTGGTCAAGTTTCCCAGAGGACATTGTACATTGTCATCATTTTGATTGACAGCTTTTTCCATTGTTACATTGAAATTCTACTGTTACATAAACCACCCAGATGACAGCCTGTTTTTCTATAAGGCATTAATCTTCTCTTGTTAAAGAATACAGCTGCTAGTGTATTATGGCAGCAGTTCCTAACTCACAAAGATAAAGCTTATCAATTATAAAACTTCTATTTACATCATAACAATTATAGTAAAGAGTTCAATAAATCATACAGTTTTGTGAAACCATGGCTATAAAACAGCATGGACCAGATCCCAAAGTCTCTGTTCAGGTTTAACTAAGTAAATTGTCACATAATTCAATAAACTGGAGTTCAGAAAAATAACAGTGGCAAACAAAAGGCATTGCATTTCATTCTACTTATCAGTATGCATGAGGTAATAAAGCTACTGATTAGCATTAATTCTGGTCTTAGCAAGGGAGAATGAAAATATGTTGATTATTTTTTCATTAACAGAGATGGAGGGAGATCTGTCAGTTTCACTTTCTTATGCATTTGATATTTGTCAACCCCAATTTCTTTCCATCCTGAATATGAAGTGTACAAATGTGCATACATTCTTCAAAAGTAAAGCAAAAGAAAAATCTCCCTGGATTCCCTACTTCATTAGGTACAGCTGTATTCAACATGGTGCAAACCACATTTTACCAATTTACTATATTTGCTAGGCAGCTTCAAGTAATTTCCAACTTATGGTGACTCTACCGCTAACCTCTCACAGGTTTTTCTTGTTCAAAAGAGGTTTGTTATTCCCTTCCTCTGGGGAAGTGATTCTCAACCTGGAGTCCCCAGAAATTTTTGGCCTTCAACTACTAGAAATCCTAACAGCTGGTAAACTGGCTGGGATTTCTGGGAGTTGAGGGCCAAAAACATCTGGGGACCCCAGGTTGAGAACCACTGCTCTGGTCAGTGGTTTTTCATTTAAAATATTTTAACTTTATAATAGGTGTGCAGGGTTTGTGTTTGTCCTGTAGAGACTTGGAAGTCAAAAATGAAGTTGGGACAGCCTGTGTCCACATGGATCATACCCTTCCCACCTTTGCACTAGATAATATCAGGTTAAATGAACAAACAGTACTATTTCATATATATAGGAGTTGCTTAGCTTCAACCCCCAAACCTATCCAGCACTATGGATAGCTGTTTCAAAGACTAGATGGAACTCAATATGGCTACACTTTCCATTTAATATGGAATTCACTCTACTTTAATTGAATCCATGGCAAGATATGAGGCGCTTGAGGCCTGAGGGAATGTGACTGAAGCTAAGTAGCTATGTACCTGGTTAGTGCATGGATGGGAAATCACCTCAGAGCCATTGTGTAAATTGCCTTTGATCTCCATGACGGGAAAAAAGAGAGTGTGATGTCTCAGGGACCCTCGAGTCATGACCCCGCAGCCATTATGGATCAGACTGAAGAGGATATGGGGTTTGTGCCAACTCAGCAAGATTCTGCTCCTTTCCAGATGTCCCCTGTTGACAGTTTTAGCCCACAGTTAATTACGAAAGCCCTTGAAATGGAGCCTGGTTCCCCGGAGAGTGCTCCGTTTGATAGGAGATTGTTTTGGGAAACATCCCGCTCTGAGAAGCAGAATAGGAGGAAAAGAGCGAGATTAGCGGAGAGAGTGAACGCTAATTAAACCATTTCCCTTGAGAGTTTCCAGGTAGGTTTGCATCTGGCAAGTTGTTGTCTTCAGTCCGTTTTCCCTTGGGAAAAAGAGTTCAGGCACCTGGTTTGAGGGAGATTTGAAGTCCCATAAAAGTTCTGCGCGCAGGCTGGCCTTTGCGGTGTCAACGTGTCAGTTGGGAAACCAACACCGTCTCCAGTTCCTGCAGCCCGCTACTCTCTAGTAGACCGGGCATTGTGTCTCGTCTCCCTGCCAAGTCTGGACTGCATTTCAGTTCCACCACGACCAACTTTTCCTTGCCTTGTTATCCTAGCCTCGGACATTGAACCTGGGAATCCTTGAAAGACCTTATTAATTCCCCACTCAAACTGCTTGGAAGTTTGAGTGTGTTTCGGTTATTGGATTTAAAACTTTGAACTCTAATATTGGACATCTAACTTCATATTACTGGACTATATTTGACCTTTCCTAAAAGTACTATTGCTGGACTATATACTCTGCTTATTTTTGTTTGACTCTTTTATTTCTTTAATAAAGATATTAGATTGTTTATTGGCCTCCGTGTCTGGTTCCCTGTGCTCTCGCAGCCTAGAGGCGTCACAGAGAGACACAATGTACTACCAAAGTAAGAAATACTCAGGTGTCATATAGTAGACCAAGGTGTTTGATTATCAAACTTGATATTGTAGTGGTGGCTGGCTTTCATGTCAGTGTGATAGGTTTAGTGTGAACTGTCAAGGAGCTATCCAAAGTCCTTGATCTTTTTGAGGGTTGGATTCAGCATTTGGACAGATTTCAATTAACATTTATCCCACTGTCATAGAAGCTACCAACTAACACTACCAGCTGTGCATTTAAAAAAAGATTTTTCAAGATAAATACCTAAAAACTAAAAAAAAAGTAAAGAGGGGAAATACACCAACTGATGTATTGGATTGGCATGAATTGGGATCATCTGTTGGAGAGGGGAGGTTTGATTTTGGATCCAGTGAATTCACAACAAATGTCCTACTTGCCTTGATAACAGAATGTGGCATTTTCAGATATTCAGATTATAGCAAATCCATCTCAGACACTTCTGTCCACTGACTGAAGCATCACCATATTGTCCTTATTGTCATGGCTGGATATTCCAGAGCAACAAATTTACTCTGGATTTAATCAATCCTTAAAGGAGTAATACAAGGTGTCTGAACCTATTTTGGAGGATTAAGGTTGGCACTTTGGATAGCTCCTTTGAAGTATACTAGAACTTACTACCACTACCCCACCAGTTCCTAACTTCAAGAAGCCTTGATTGTAAGCAATTTTATGTTTGGAATGATAGTGCAAAATGCATATCCATTTAAGAAGTCAGCCTCAGTCTGAAATCAATTACATTCACATTCCCCACCCTCTTTCTTTTCTTAGCAATTTTCTACTTCCACGAATTCTGAGCTTGAGTGATTTCCTTTTATCCTTAAGTGCCTTGATTTACACAGGCTTATTGACAACCACACCTGTTATATACAACCAATGTTCAGAAATATTTATGTGAAAGGAACCTCTATAAATAATATGACAGTTATGTTTTCTGTGTTTACTAGTTAATTTTTATGGGTTTGGGTAATATAAGCACTGTTTATCATTGACTTCCTACATTTGGTTTTTTTGATTTCTATACTTCATTGTACCATTTTATGGCCTCCATTAATGAATCAAAATAAAATGGAGCAATATTATAAAATGCTTCAAATGAACCATCTGCTTTCCCTTAATTACTAAAAAAATTAATATGCATGCATCTGCATTAGGTTCTGAATACCAATATTCAGGCTTATTTATAATAACTAGCTGTTACCATACAAACAAAACAACCAAGGACACAAACAACAACAACAGCACCGACACATATCAAAATAAAGTCACAGGAAAAATTACAGTATCAAGACTGAACCCTTGCTCATGCAAGACAATGAAATCACAGATCTTCTAGATGCCATCATCTCAAAGCAGTCCCAGACTTTGAAGGTCTGGGGGTGTTGAACCCTATCCCCTAGAACTTTAAAATTCCCTTAAATACCCTAAGCTGTTTGGTATTCTTACATGAATATGTTTATTTGTACTATAGATCATGGGCCTATGAAAGTTAGGGGTACAGAGTATCAGAAATATATAGTGTTTGGAGAACTGGACAATGACTCTGGAGACCAGATTTGATTCACCACTTAGCCATGGAAACCCACTGGGTGACCTTGGGTATGTCACTCATTCTCAGCCGGAGAAAACTATAGTTGAAAGTAACTTGAAGGCACACCACAGCAAAAAATTAAAGCATAGTGGACCCTCTGGATGGGATAATAGAAAACCTGATTTTATGTCCTTAGGGAGTAGAACATGTGTCACTGCTGAAAGGTATAATATCCAGCCATCAACACTTACACTGAAGTCCTATCTATTCATAAGTAACTCCTATTAAGTTCACTGGGCCTTTCTTTTAACAAATAAGGGATTATAGGATTGTAGCATTATGCAGGAGAGATTAAAAATCAGCAAGCTGCCTAAATTTGCAGCACATCTACTATACCTTTCCCGTATAATAATACATTTTCCCAAGTTCTTAATATAAATTCATGTCAAGGGAAAAATATCTACATCAAGAGCACAGAGATACCATCAGAAGCAATTCATGAGATAGTGCTAATTTGGAAATTAATTGCAGATAGCAGAAATACCAACTTCATATTTGCATCATGGGAACTTACACAGTCATGGTACCACTCTATGCCTACTCATAATTGTATGCAAAACTACTCAGATTTGCCAATGTTTAGTATCCAAGTTAGTAATATTCTTCCTCCATGAGTGGCGAGATAATATCTTTCTACTGAGACTTTTTCATCTGCTCATATCCATTGGCATCCAATCCTTTGAATACTCCAATCCTATGCTACCACTCAATCCATTCTAAAGTCACAGCAACTGGGATCAGTGGGTGAATTAATTCAGTTTGGCACTGAATTGTCATGACTCAATGCTCTGGAATCATGGAAGTTGTCGTTTTATAAGGTCTTTAGCCCTTTCTGCCATAACATGCTGATGGCTCGTCCATGATTCCATAGAATTGAGCTATGGCAGTTTAAATTGTTGTCAAATGCATTAATTATACAGTGTAGATGCACCCAGTGTTTCTCTATATGTGATGAAGTATTCAATCAGACTCTGCGGAGCAGACACATGTAACAAAACTTGTGAGAAATGAGAACACAGAAAGAAGACAAGTATCATGGGTCTTAGATGTATATGCTTTTAACAGGTTCCAAAGAAAAAATAACCAGAATAATAGGTTCTTATTAAGAGACATTTCTGCTTCACAGCTGTCTTTGAAAATTCTGTCTCTGCTGGTTTTAATTCATTTTCTATTTCCATTCATGATGGTTTGGCTCCATGACCACCCTTAGTAAAAACAGCTAGCATAATTTTGCCAATCTTGCTGTTTTCTGATGGAAAGTTAGTTCTCTACAGGCATTAATCTGTAGACATTTAGATTTCTTCCTTTAGTGTAGTCCACTATTATCTTCCACAACAAAAACCATCTGGTCATGTTGCAATTAGTTCGCTTTTTCATTTGAGCTGTTTGAAGCAAGAAAATAAAGATAAGGTTGGTTTTGCAAAAGAATTATTAACACAGTTAAAAACCAGTGGACTGAATTATAAATTCTAAAAGATAGGGTGACTGCAGCTGAAACAAGATATGTTGACAAAAAGAAAGAAATCTTCTCCGAGGCCTTTAAAATAAGCACAGAGAAAATCAGAATGCTTTGCATTGCTAATCCTAATTTACACATCCAGAAACAATTCCGCAGCAATTTTGAGTAGGTCATACATATTCAGATGCTGTCCATTCCAAATGACAGAACAATTTGAATAATGTGTTTCAAGGAAACAGTTGATTAATGCCATCACAACTACAACAGATTTTTATTGGCCTTCCAAGCAAATCAATGCTCTTTTGGATATTATAGGAAATCTCAGCACAAAGACAACAGGTGTCAAAATCTGTCCCGAGAACAGGGATAAAACAGATTTATTTAAATCTTTTCAAAGCTATCAGTTCCATAGTTACCAGAAAGAACCAAAGCGTATTAAACACATGTCAGCGGGTTGGACATGATAGCCCTTGTAGTCTCATCCAACTCTACAATTCTATGATTATACAATGGGTTTTTAAAAAATGTTTATCTATCTAACTACCTATCTATCCATCAGGACAGCAAGATCTGGCATCAACTATATACGTAATTTGAAGTAATTTTGCCCACAGAAATAACTACTACATCTGGCCAGATTTTGGGCTGTCTGCAATTCTCCAAATTTTGTACTAGTTCTCCAAGATTTATGTTGAACTCAAAAAGCTTGCCACATGCTACAGCAGTCTACAAAGGGCAGTTTGGGGAATCCAGAAGTTTTAAGAGCTACAAAAACATACTATTAACTTTGAACTTCCTTCATTGTTTTCTGTGGATCTCTGGTGTATGGATCTTGCTCATTTTATTAAAACTAAGTCTCTGTTAACATTTCTCAACTAACTGGCCAAAGTAGGAACCTTCAAATTAATGCTGAAATGTTGTTTTAGCTGAAATATGCTTTGCTAGCCAAGTAAAGAAAGAAGGATTTTTACTGTCTTTAACAAACTGAATGGCAAAAACACCCCGAGACAATTAAGTGTAGCCTGTATCCCCCAGAGTAAGATACAAAAAGTAATTATCATGCAGAAAGCAGAAAGAATGTACTTGAATTTCTGTGTCTGCTTAGCCAAAGGCCAGAGCTACCTGGTTTCAATCTGGATTGCTCAGCGACTAGCCCTAATGAAGTGCTCCTGCGTTAAGCTCCACAAAGTGGATCCCTTGTTTTCATTCCAAAGCCATACTTTCCTTGTTGTTCTCATTGCTGTTTTCAGTGAACTGCCACAAACCCAAACCTTCATGCAAAGAAAGTTTCCAGCTGGCACAGTACTATCTGGCTTTTTAAAGGTCATTAATTTTCACTGCACACCATACTTTCCCTCATACTGATTAAGAATGCAAATTTCATTTCCTCTGCTAACAAAATTAAGTGGTCACTCCCATTTCACATTTAGTCAACTTCCTCTTCCATTATCCTCAGTGATAAATTGCCAAGCTGCTATTGTCATTTCTTTGCTTGCTGTGCTACTCACAACAGAAGTTCCTCTGCTATCATATTTGCTTTCTTCAGAGCACTGGAACTTTTCAATTATGACTCCCCTTCCATTAGTATATAATTTTACTTGTACAACAACTTTCTATATTAGACCCAGGTTGAAACAAGTACATATTTTCTATCCTTGTTCTTATGCATTTAGCATTGCACTTGTCCTGCTTTTAAGTGGTCTTATCAGTTTATGAACCTACTGTACACTTTTTCTGCTGAGCAAATGGGGTCTTTGGATCATAATAAAGATTGATTGATAATTCATCTTCTGTTGTCCTACTTTTTCATGTGCTTTAAAAATTTCCAAGTTTCTATCTCCTTTTACTTTCCCCTTCATCTTTGTCTTTCTTCAAATTTTCCAGTTTGTAAATATAACCGCAAACTGAGTACAAATTACAAACATGGTTTATATTCAAGTCATTCAGTAAAAGAAAGAGTAGAGAAGGGAACAGAATCTTGCCCTTTCTAGAAGACTTAGGCAAAAGCCATTTCTCCTAGCTTATGTGTTCTTCCACATTCATAACTTTTGCCATACTGACCACACTCTGATATTGCTTGTCTACACATGTTCCAGTTTTCATCTGTGAAATGGTGGAAGGCATGCAGTGCTTATATTAAGGTGAGGCTTGTTTCGTAATTATACAAATATTACATAAAAGAGTTGAAAAGATCAATTGTAAGCACTGAAATCTGAAAAAAGGTACTCATGTAGTGACTTAGTAGAAGCTAAAATAATAAGAGTCTTCAGTTCTTGCAGATCATAAAGTGGACTCCAAAAGCTGATAGAGAACATGAGTTACTTCAGATATTTATTTTTTATGGATGTCAACTCCCACCATCCCTCCCCACTGGCTCTGCTAGCTAGGAATAGTGGGAAATGAAATCCAAGAGCATGTAGACTACACATTTCCTATGCCTGTTTTGTGTGTGTGTACCTTCAAGTCATTTCCAACTGATGGTGACCCTAAGGTGAACCTGTCACAGGGGTTTCTTGGCAAGATTTGTACAGAGGTGGTTTGCCATTGCCTTCCTCTGAAGCTGTTCCTATAGTTGAGTGGGAAATTAAACTATGGTCTCTTGAACATTACTCAGCCATGCTCTAGGCCAGTGTGGTCCAACCTTTAGTTACCCGAGGGCCAATCAAACTTTAGTATAGGAATGTGAGGGCCAGAGGCATTCCAGAAAGAAAATATTTCTTAAAAACTTAAAGCAGGGTAAACGATTTTTTTTCAAATGTTAAATTAAAACATTTTTTCCAATAAAAAGGGCAAGGGCCAACAAAATTGAATTGGTGGGCCGCACTGCTCAAGGCAATGAAATATGATGGCAATGCATCATGAACACTTATGAGAAATGTTAACCATATAGGGAAGACATGTAGAATTAATGCAGTTTGACATCACTTTAATTGCCATGTTCATTGTCACAGAATCCTAGTTTTACAAGATCTTTAGCTTTCTCTGCCAGAGTGGTTACGTCTTACTAAATGACAATGCCCATGATTCCATAGTATTGAGTCATGACAGTTAAAAGTTCTGTCAAACTGCATTAATTCTACTGTGTAGATGCAGCTTTCGACGAATTTCAGGTCAGTTAGTGTATTCAACTCAGAAGTTCAGAACTTCTGGGGCAGAGTCTTCTTGTAAACATGAGGTCTGACATGATGTGGAAATGTTGCTGCAATAGCATGTCAAATAAATTGAGGTGTTCAGTTCAGGTGACAGGCAACTCTGAGCGTGCTTCTCATTTCTCAGTGGTACTCCTGTGTTTGGGTAATTGCCTGATGTGACAAGAAAGAAAACCATTCGTCATGTGATAAGGGATGATCCTGTTCCTTAAAGTCAAGTTAGTAAACAATGTGGCATGAGCACTGTGATTAATGTCATGTCAGCCTTATGACATATGCAGCCTTCAAGACACCTGTGTGAAATTGCATGTTTTCTATAGCAACGGTTGAAGCAGCTGTCATTAGAATGGCACATGCTGATTTTTTCAGAGGACTTACCACAGTTCTGATGAGACCATAGATAATGGGCAGAATGCTAGCTGCCCCAAATGTCCAATGGCTGGAAAACTTGAAGTATATGTTATACACCCTTCTACATAAAGAAATGTCAGCTCTCAATTCTTCAGGAAGGAGATTCATTTGGAGTTGGCACAGTTCAGGTGGAAAAATTCCTGACACTATGGTTTAAATCAGATTTTCAAGTCACATATTATTTTTTCAGAAAGAAACCAGGATAACAATCTTAACGTATAGAGCTAGAAGATGAAGGTGGCAGCAGCAAGGCCTGAACATTTGGAGCGGAAGTAAAGTAAACTTAAGGTCCATGACTGAAATATTTTATATAGCAAAGCAGGGAAGTAAATCTTCATACATTTCATTCTCAAAGGAAAGGATCAAAAATTACTTTCATATAGGTAAAATTAGCATTATAAGAGGAAAAATTAAATCATTTTGTAAGAATATCCAGGGTTTGTAGGAATGCAAACTGCTATAGTGAGAGTAAGAAAAGGACCCCCCTCCCATTAAAAAAAAGCAATGAGAATTGGATAGTTGACACAGAATTGTTACTGATTATATGAGTGGTTGGAAGAGTATCCTAGAGCAGGGATATCTAACTCAAAATTTTGTTGTAAGTGCATGTGTATATCTTCAAGTAATTTTCAATTTATGGTGACCCGAAAACAATCTGTCATGGGGTTTTGCTGCCAACATTTTTTCATAGAAGCTTTCTTTTATCTCCCTCTGAGGCCAAGAGAGTGTGTCTTTCGCTAGGTCACCCAGTGAGTTTCTATGGCCAAGTGGGTATTCAAATCTGGATTCCCAGTCCTAGTCAAACATTCAAACCACAACACCCATCCTGCCTGTATATAGTATATATAACTCTATATTTAAGTCCTACATATATAGACAGAAAACATTTTGAAATGGTCTCTTTCTAAAGAATGTTGTCTTCCTAAAGGGCACAGTCACCTTAATCCAGCTAAGGTCTTCCTTGTGGTTTGAAAAGTTTAAGTTTTGACTAGAAATCCCAGCCTTCCCTAGGGAGAATCCAAGATGCGATGCTTCTGGAAATAATGTCCATCAATTTAAGACATACTGATGTCAAGGCAATTTCAAAAATTGGAATGGAGCCCAGTAACACTGAAAGGCAAACAATATAATCCATTAATCCCAGAAAACAAAAAGGTGTGGTGATGGATTTCTTTCTTTCATCTGGCAGGCTGAAGTAACACTAATGTGACAAACAGGTCCCTCAGTTAGTTCAATATTATATAAACTGTCTGTATAGTTCTATGCGGCTTCTCTTCAAAGGAGCTAATCTTCAGCCAACACGTAATACATTTGCATAGTAAACGAAAATAAGTCTCACAAAAAGTGATCTAAAGGAGAAGATTTGTTCATGCAAGGAGGCAATTCAGGCGTCAGCAAGAGCACCTTGTACCAGCTCCACATGGTGCTTTAGATATGGCCCTAGCTCTTTGATGATCATAAATGCAAGGCTCTGTGCCAATACATTGCTGCAGAACATGCATTTAATCCATGTTAGTGTTTATTGGATGTATTGCTCATGCAAATGGCAAGCAGAGTTTAGATTGTTAGTCAGCTGACCTAGGAGGATCAGTTCTGGATTAGAAGTTGGTTTTTGTTTATTTCCTTTTTTCTGAGGATTTGCAAAATACAAAATGTCACCTGTAACACACATTTTCAAATACATTTTAAAGTTTGTAGCAGCCTATAGTTTGGCTGGTTAGTTGAAAATACTGCATGATAAGACCCAAAACAATTTCCCAGTTCTGCAATAGAGGTTTGCTCGTGAATTGTTTTCCCTGATGCTATTTGAACATATAATTATTTAAAATAATTTAGGATGCCATTCTTTAAATAGACAGTGACTTCTACAAGGTTGATTTATTCTAGTTCTTCTACAGCAGACATTCCAAAATACTAATCTTCCACATTTTTGGACTTCAGCTCTCAGGAACATTGAAGTCCATAGGTTGTTAAGCCTCCAACCATTGACGCTCATTGAACAAAAAGTGGCCTCTTCTAAGGTTACTTCTTATTCAAAACACTAGAGACTGCTTTTATGTTGAGAGTTGAAGGAGCAGAATAGTATTTCTGTTTTCTCCTTCATAGTTTATGCTTCACATTTTCTCACTTGTCCTGCTGTTTTCCTCTTTTCTGCATGCCTGTGGATCTGCAACCATAGGACCAGGTGTACCACAACATAAGTGAGGTTAGGTTAGGTCACAAGACTATTGAAGAGTGTAAAGTACACCTCCTTGCTCCTTTTTCCCCTTCTCATTCTGAAGGTTGACAAAGTTGTTTCTGGTATCAAGAAGCTTTATTTTTCATTTCCAGGTAAAGATGTTCAAGCTGCATATTTCTTTTGACAGGCAAGCCTCCAAATGCATTGCAAATAGATAGAGTCATGTTTATTTATTTATTTAAGATATTTCTATCCTGCCTTTGTCTACCTTGAAGGAGACTCAAGGCGGCTTTACATATAGGCAGCTATTCGATGTCTTAACAACAATACAAAATTAAAATGGACATTTAAAATAGAATAATATATAATTAAAACAATTACAGCCACTTAAAAACCATGCAATCACAACTGATAACATAATCCACAAGCATAAAGCATAGAATCATAAAATTGGAAGAAATCACAAGGGCCATTCAGTCAACCTCTGTTATGCAGGAACACATGATCAAAGCATAGTAATAATAATAACTTTATTCTTGTATCCCACCCCATCTCCCCGAGGCGGCTAACATGGGGACCAAGCCCAACAAAATACTGTAAAATATAACCATATAAAATACATATCAAGCACAACAAATTCAATACATCAGAGTTAAAAACACAACATCAGAAAAATAAAAGTGTAGCTAGTGACCACGAATGACATAATGGTACTTTAATCTTCAAACTTGGTGAAGAGGGATAAGATTGTAATTGTGCAATATATTTGGAGTACTAATCACATGGACCAGTGATAAAGTGCAAAGAGTAGGCCATAGGTAAAGTTAGGGACTCAGTCGACTGTTCTTTGTTTTCAAATCTTTTCAGAATGACATCAGTGTGGGAGCTAGTCTGATTTCTCTCAGAAGAGAGTTCCAGAGCCGGGGGGCCATGACCGAGAAGGACCTATCTCTTGTCCCCACCAATCGGGTTTGAGACAAAGGTAGAAACAAGAGAAGGGCCTCCCCGGTAGATTGTAAAGTATGTGCAGGTTTGTAATAGGAGATGCAATCACAAAGCATGTTGGACAGATGGCCATCCAGCCTTTGTCTTAAAACCTCCAGAGAAGAAGACTTCACCACAACTCCAATGTAGCACATTCTAATGTACCACATACATACTTTAAACTGTGTTAGCCACGGATATGCAACATGGTTCTCTCTAGATATTTTGGACCAAAACTCCCAAAATTCCTTATCATTGGCCACATTGGCTGAATGCTGATGGAACTTGTAGAAAGCCACCAGGTTATGTGTCTACTGGACTCTGCAGTAGGGCTGTACATAGATCTGTTTTTCAAAATGGGCTCTGGCTCGTACAACTCTTTCAGCCAGTCATAATGTCATGGGTGCTGCCATCCCCATTTGTTTTGGCTGCAACAGACCATGCAGCTGCAAACCACAGCTACATTTGGTTTCATTTGGCTACACGTGGAGCTCAGAGAGGATGCCACACACCCACACAGGGTTTCCTTGTAAGCCCTGCCTGTTGAGCCAATCAGAACTGAAGAAAGCCATGATCTTTCTTTTAGCCAAGCTGGGCCTCCACTTTTCTTTATAAGCGTTTACTTTCTACACACTTAAGAAACTGCAAGCAATGGTGCCCTTCACATGAAGCAAGCTTCAAATGTGGGATAGAGGTATCTTGCCATTTCTAAAGCTGCCATAAAATGAGGATGTAATTTATATGTTTTTTAAAGAATGGCTAATGCTGCTTCAGGTGGTGTGGCCCCCTCTGAAATAAGTGTTTAAAAAGAGTACCTTAGCTTCATTGAAAGGGAGTTGAGGAGAGAGGATGTCAGAAAAGGTAGTTCTTAAATCTGATGCATTAAATCCAGGTGTTATTGAAGGATATAATGGGAAAGAATCCCAGAAATGGTGGTTTCTAAAGTCTGATGCCTTAAACCCAAGTGTTATTGAAGGAGATCTGTTATGAGTCAGACGCCAGCCAATATAAAAAACTCAGTTTATTGCAAAACAACACAAAAGAGCCTAGAAAGTAACCAAAAAGGGCTCAAAACACTTTCTCTTCAGTGTGAAATAACAATGTCCAAAAAGAACTCAAAAAACCTCAACTTGGGATATAATCTGTATTATCCTGGAAAATAATCCGGATTAAAACAAACTATGCCGAAATGGCTGGAAACTCGCTCCACCTAGTTGTTGGAGCTTGTCAAACCCAGGAAAGCAACCAGCAACAACCCGCAGCGACCAGCGGCCACACAGTGCCCCAAAACGTCCTTGAAGCCAATCCGCGTCGTAAAGGAGAAGTCACAGGCATTGAATTCCAGTCCGCGTCGTTAGGAGGAAGTCACAGGCATCAAGTTCCAATCCTCATCGTTAGGGAGAAGTCACAGGCACCGAGTTCCAATCCGCGTTGTTAAGGAGAAGTCCCAATCACCGAATTCCAGTCTAAGGTCAATCACAAAGAGCCAAAGCAACGGAGGCAAGCCGGCAACTAATGCATAAAACCAACACAGGACAATCCAGCGCAAACCCACAGAATGCCATCCCCCGTTGCCACTAAAAAAACCCAAGTTAACACTTACGTCCCAAAGCAGTCTTCCAAACATGTCTTCTGAAACAGAGATCCTGAAAGCGCCCAACAAACACCTTGCCGATTGCAAGGTTACATTAGCAACAAACTTACTTTTATTTACAAGTCCTCCTCTGAGCTTGAGCCAGCTAACACCCTATCCACATCTGAACCCTGTTGCTGCAAATCCTCATCGGAGCTGGAGTCAACCAATGCCCCACCAACCCCTCCTCCAGCTGCTGCCCTTCTACGATCTCTCTAGCCAGTCTACCTTCTATCTAAACCCATAACTCCCCAGGATCCAGCTGTATCTTCGCTGTGCCATCCCTCAAATGTACCACTGCTTGAGGGTTCCTCAAAAATATCCCGGATCTCTTGAACCTTAGTCTAATCCATCTCTTCACTCCCAGAGTCCTGACTCCCATCCCCATAATCCCCTTCAAAACCCTCAAAAGATTCATCATCAGTGGGTTCCATAAGTATTTCCCAGATTCTCTTCCTTTGTTGCTCCTCATCAGAGTCTTGCTCACAAGCAGTCTTCCTGCCTCTTCTAACACAACTAGTAGTATCTCTACTCGAAGGCTCCATCACAACAATATCAGGGGAAAAGATACTAGAAAAGGTAGTTTCTAAAGTCTGATGTCTTAAACCCAGGTCTTATTGAATGATATAATGGGAAAGGATGCCAGAAAGGGTGGTTTCTTACATCTGATGCTTTAACCCAGGTCTAGTTGAAGGATATGAGGAGAAACGATCCTGGAAAAAGTGATGGAAAGGGGAGCCTGGGAAGTTCCCCCATTGCCACCAGTGGGCCAGATCTTCCCAGAGCAAAAAAAAAAAAAAAAAAAAGATTTATCAGCTGCCAGATCAAAAAACAGATTTTTGCCCGCACGAATTCAGGAAATTCCCGAAAAACAGAACTGGGTTTAACCAAATTGTACATCCCTACTATGCAGCCTCTTAACAAAAAAGGAAATTTGTAATAGCTACAAAAAATTCTTCCATACGAAATGTGTTGCAATCTGAAGAATCCTCTGAGAAAGCAATGGTTTGACCCATGTCAAACTGTTGGAAATCTGTAGTGTGTATACCTGCTAGAGTAGCAGTTCTCAACCTTTGATCCTCTATATGTTCAGGACTTCAAATCCCAGCAGTCCCAGCTAGCTTGGCTGACCGTTAGGAATTTTGGGACCTGAGCTCAAGAAATACCCCAAGGACCCAAACCACTGGGCTACAGAGTTAATTCTTTTCTGACAATATATAGGTTTATTGAGCCCTATATCTATTATCCCTTTATAAATAGTTTTGATATCCTGCCTGCCTGCCTGCCTTGTATGTGCTGCTGTGATTGTTAAAGGCACACTTGTTTAAAAAACAAAATCCAATCTGAAAAAGGATAGAAATGTACCAATGAGTTATAGCATTTCCCCCTGCCCTCAGATGAACATTTGTCCCCAACCTTGTCCCACAGTTTGCTTTGTGACAAATTTATTAGGCAAGCAAAAAACATGGAACAAAATTTAATTTAAGTGGCTCTGTTGGGTTGGTAAAGAATTTTGTGTGCACAGCAGAAATTGTTTGTTTGATGTTATTGTTGCAAGAATTTCTTGAGCCGTTTTCAGCATCTCATCGATTACTTGCAACAAACCTTCTGGGTAATTTTCCATCTGTCACAAATGACTCTCAAAAGAGTCAGCAGCTCCCATCCCCTGGTGGCCTTAATTTATTTCCTTTTTGTGGTTATGCATCCTCTCATGTAATTGAGTTGTCCAGATCTCCTTAATTTGCTACCTCCTTAGAAAAATGACATTTCATTTCGGTGCCTGAGCTATCCCAGCTGAGTCTCTGATACCAGTATAGAGATGATATTGATTCAAAGTCTCCTCTGGAGAAAAGGTTCTTCTTTACTTCTATATTTCATTTATATTGAATCTTTCTCTCAGGACTGAAATGCAAGATGATTTCCAACCAAATTAAAAGGAAATTTCATACTAAAATGCAAATTAGATTAATTATATTATTTAAAGACAAATTGAATCCGATTCATTAAAGCCACACTATTAATAAAGATGAAATGAAATCAATCAAATTAGAACTGAACTTGAATAACAAACAGAAACTTAGAAATGTCCAACACACCTTTTTTAAAACCATGGCAGATTTAAATAAAGGAAGTTGATTGTTACAGGCCTGTGTATATTCAAAAAGTTCCATGAATTGGTGAAAAAACAAGAATAGCATAACATACCTTGGAAGGAGTTTCACTGGGAGTGCCCACTGAGAAGGCCATCTCTTGTGTCTATCTCTGAATACAATTTCCACACATCTCGAAGCCAAGGTAGGCTTAAATGGGATCATACCATGCCTGAATGAAAGCTGCACAGGGCATTATGGATCACACAAAACTTTGACATGTACCTGAAAATATACAGGTAGCTAGTGTTGTGGTCACAGCATGAGACTTATAACCTTTCTTTAATCAATCCTGGTAAATGGTCTTGCTGCGACATTTTTGAATTTATTGCAGTTTTTGATCACACTTCAAAGGCAGCCCAATGCAATATATGTTCTGTAATCCAGACATGCTATAGCTAAGATCACTAGGAATGGGTTCAACTAGCGTTCAGGCTAAATGTACTGCTGCATTGTCCAAATGTACTCCTGGCTATTACCAAAACTTGGGAATCTTAAATTCAGGAGTAAATCCAGGAGTACTACCAAACCATATCTTCAGTAGGAGTGTAGTGCCACTCAACACAGACTGAATATCTATTCCCTTATTTGCATGTTGACTGACCAGGAGCACCTCAATCATGTAAAATAGAAGGCCTCATCACAAAGGCCAGACAAAGCATCCTGCTTTGCCTGGCATCTGGGAGAAAAGAGAGAGGCTCGACGTGCGCCTCTCTTTTGGCGACACTTTTGCCATCACATGGGAAAAGCATTGCCCTCCCAGCGAGGCCCTGTGCTGGCTCCACTGGAGCCAACACAACACAGGAAGCCTTTCATGTTGGGGGAAGAGCACCTGGTGATGCTTTCACCCTGGTTGGGAGAAGGGCCTCCACCAAAAGTCACACAACATTGTGTGATGTCCAGCATGGGGTTCCATCCATTAGACAGAGTGAAAGTGTCTTAGGATGCTAAATTCACCCCATCTTTTGAGGTCATAAGTTTAAAGTTGTTCACCATCATCCAATTCATTACTGAATCTGGTTAAGAACTAAAATAGAGTCTTTAGATTTAGTTGGAAAAAGGAAAATAGAGTCTGGTGTCCTTTGCCTGTTGGTGGAGCAGAATCCTAAAACATCAGACCACTGTTGGTTTCATGCCTATACTATTGGGAGATAAACTGAGAGCTGAAAGAATTAATAGGTTAACAACTGAGTTGATGAAAAGGGCTCCCTCAGCATCATCTTTTGAGCTTGCTATTCCAAGAAGGGACAGTGCCACTGTAAAACAATGCCCCTTTGCAGTCTCATCTCACAGAGACAGTCCAGAAGAGTATCATGGGTGTTAGTACTGACGACCATTTACAGAGTCAAAAGAACAAACCAGCTTTTATGAGTGTGCACTGGGAATTTCAAGATACCATTCTCTGTTCTCCCCTGGAGAATTGTCTTCCTCGGCTGAAGAAGACTTGCAGCAGACAAGTACTTCTCTTGCAGTTCAGTGTGATGAACAGTCAAGTCTTCCTTCAATTCTGCAGGAAGTATGGAGAGAGGCCTCCAAGTCCTTATGAGCAAAGATGGATTGTTTAATGTAAACTCTCAGACTGTGAAAGGCTGTGTGCTCACATCTGTATGTGCGCTCACATCTGTATGATGTGCTCCCTGAAAACAGGGAATGGGCTGAGCTGAGCTGAGCTGAGCTGAGCTGAGACTTGATAAAAGAAGGCTAGTGTCTCCCTGGCTGGCACTGAAAGCACGTTCAGTCCTCCTTATGACCTGCTGTTATACACCATAGATTTATGATTCTCAGAATTCTCATTGACTTCTCTACTTGAACATTTCTGATTTATGGTTTCTTGACTTCCATAGGTTGATTATTGTAGATTTCCTTCCTCAGCTTCTGATCTCTTGGTAAAGCTGGACACACAGATTTCTTTAATATCAGGGGCTTCTGTGGGAACGAGGGACAGAGCCTTCTCGGTAGTGGCTCCCCGGCTATGGAATGTTGTCCCCAGTAGTATCCAACAAGCCTCGACACTCCTAAGTTTTTGGAAAGCAGTCAAGACATGGCTGTGTACTCAAGCGTTTGAGGAATAAATATCTGAGATGATATGGCCGAATCAAGACGTATGCGAAAGGTGTCAGCGGATGAATCTAATTACTCATGCATTTTAATATTTTATAATTCATGTTTTAATAGAGTTAATATAACTTTTAATTGATTTTGGTATTGTTATTGTTTATTGAACTGCTGTTGTTTATTGAATGTGTTTTTGGGGCGATGGAATTGCTGACTATCGTAAGCCACCCTGTGTCCCTACGGGTGAGAAGGGCGGGGTAGAAATGATGTAAATAAAATAAATAAATAAATAAAATATGTTTTAATGTATTTTTACTATGATTTTTAATACTGTTTATATTTCATCCTGTTTTAATGTTTGCATATTTGTAAATTGTATGCTATACTTTTATGTCAAGCTGCTTTGAGTCTCCTCTGGGAGAGATAAAGCGGGGTATAATAATAATAATAATAATAATAATAATAATAATAATAATATGCTACCCGGTGGCGAAGTGCGTTAAACTGTTGAGCTGCTGACCTTGCAGACCAAAAGGTCCCAGGTTCAAACCCCAGGAGCGGCGTGAGCAGCCTCTGTTAGCTCCAGCTCCTGCCAACCTAGCAGTTTGAAAACATGCCAATGTGAGTAGATCAATAGGTACCGCTCCGGCGGGAAGGTAACGGTGCTCCATGCAGTCATGCCGGCCACATGACCTTGGAGGTGTCTACGGACAACGCCGGCTCTTCAGCTTAGAAATGGAGATGAGCACCAACCCCCAGAGTCAGACATGACTGGACTTAACTTTACCTATTTACCTCTGAATCAAATATGGAAACTTCAGTTACATGGCAGTCATATTGTCTACTGGTGTGTCTGGGAGTGATCATATTACACCTATATTCAAATCACCTCACTGGTTGCCAATTACATTTCAGGCCAGATACATTTCAGGCCAGATCTTCATCCTGTACATTTCGGTCTTCTGGGGAACATTTATTTCTGCCAGCCAGGACCAGGGTGGCAATTGTTAACCAAATGACTTTTTCTTTATCTACCACCAACTTGATTTGACAGCTGGATACACTGAGTTTTAAAACAGCATTAAATACCCATCTCTTCCAGCAGGCCTATCCAGATGGTTTTTAAATTATGAGTTCTTAAATTATGAATGGGTTGTTTTTAATGCATATGCTTTTTTAAACTGATGTTATGCTCATTTAACTGATTATATATTTTTAATTGGTGCTGTTTTTAATCGCGTTACATGTTTATTTGTTGCTGCATTTTAATCAATAGGGAGAACTGGGCAAGGAATAAGAGAAGGGGGAGATGTAGTGTGTATCCTTATGCCAGTATTATATATGTTTGCATACAATTATGTTTTGACGTGACTTCTGACTAGTGGAAAACCAAACTGTTTGCATATCCCATTTGTATGGTATATTCTCCAAATCCCTCTTAAATACAGCCCAGGAGCTTAACCAAATACTCTAGAAAGACATAACTGTATGCTTAAAAAGTCATCCTGACAGGGAATAAATTATTAGATTCTCAAAGCATTCTACTGGTGCAACATCACAGAAATCAATGGCACAACTACAAATGACACCACCTGGAGAGTCAAGATGTTGCATGCCTGCACTGTAAGATTAACAGATAGAACTTTAAAACAGCCATGTTTGCTACAAAGTTTGATAAAGCCTGTGACCTTAAATGATCTTATGTTGAGGAGAGTTGCATTAAACTTAAAAGAGACTTTCCAATAAAATGCACGTGCAATGAATATAAAACACCAAGTTCTAAATCCAGTTGGCTATCCCAACAAGAGAACAGTCACTGAATCAATGGATTTCATGAGATGACTTTCTAGAGTTCTGTGATTCAATGGATCCATTATGGTTGAGCTAAATAATGGACTGAGACTTTTTTGTTTTTCATTTAATTTTTGTTTCCAATTTAATTAAAGCAGCATAGTATAGTGGTTCGGACATTGGACTATGACTCTGAAGACAAGGTTTGAGTTAACTGTTTGGCTGGGAAACTCATTGGGTGACTAGTAACAACACTAAGTTTTCAGAAACATAAAATTTATGAATATTAACAAGATGGAAAGTCTATAATACAGAACAAGACAATGCATCATATTACAGAATGAGGGTATATGAGTCAAATCTCTCACTTTTTCTTCAATATGTCTTTCCACAATCAAAAAAATCCTGTGTTGCTATGAATAAAACAATACTTTACAGGATAGGATCTGGGGGGAAAGCAAAAACATGTGATACTGCTAAAATGTAATACTGCTAAATGCAAAGGTATACTTTTTGGATAAAATAAACCAATTATATAAATATCTTATTGGGATGTCATCCAGCCATTACTGCTTCAGAAATAAATTGGGCATCATTATGGGGAGTTCTTTCAAAACATGAATTCAATGCATTAGGATCAAATAAATGCAATACTGTGCATGAGGGATTTTTATGTAAGATGTATACATTGTTGTTTTTTCTTGAACAAACCTTAAAATGCCACAATTGGCTTGAATATGGTGTCTAGAAAGATGAAGGTAATGGCTGTTGTTGCTTTTGAAGATGATAATGATATTGACTGAGTATTAAAATAATATTTTGAAAATAATAATAATGCTTTCTTTAAATCCTGCTCCCTCTCCCCAAAGAGACTCGAAGCAGCTTACAACAAAGAAAATAGAAACACGTAATAATAAATGCAGACACTGTCAAAAATAACTCAATAACAATAAAATAAGCACAGCAAATAAAAAACATAGTACATATAACTAAAAAAGGGAAATGATAATCAAATAATTATAAAATATAGTGTAATTTAAAACAGTTTAAAACCCAGGACCTACTTTAGTTTGTAAAACGATAGGATCTAATTAGAGTTTGATCACTTAAGATCTCCATCAATGTATATTACACATTAGCCATTGTCGAAGACCTGTTTCCAGAGCCATGTCTTGAATTCTTTCCTGAAAATCGTCAGTGTGGGAGCCAGTCTGGCCGTTTATAGCCCATATTTTGAATCCACATGTCCATCACATTGGCTTTATGACAGATTATATGCATCAACATTTCCTGGCTTATTAGTTGAATACATATTAATACATTTCATAACAGTAGTGTTCTTCTCATTCAGCACTTTACTGAATAAGATCCTAAAATGAGTTCTGGCATTGCAAGCCATCTGGACCATCTACAAATGTCACTCTCAACTTTTGGAAAGATTCCATCATCACTGCCTTGGAAAAAATCCTGCAAATCTTTTGAAAAGACATGCAGACAAACATCAGCATTCTGGAAGAAGCAAAGACCACCAGCACTGAAGCTATGATCCTCCACCATCAACTTCGCTGGACCAGTCACATTGTTCAAATGTCTAATCACCGTCTCCCAAAGCAGTTACTATACTATCAAGGACAGCAAAAGAGATTGAAAGATGGGCTTAACGATAACCTTAAAAACTGTGGCATAGACATCAAGAACTGGGAAGCCCTGGTCCTCGAATGTTCTAACTGAAGGTCAACTGTTACCAACAGTGTTGTAGAATTCGAAGAGGCATTAATAGAGGGCAAAAGGGAGAAATGTGTCAAGAGAAAGGAACGTCAAGCCAATCCTTGTTGGGACTACCTTTCATCTGGAAATCAATGTCTTTATTGCAAAAGAACATATGGATCAAGAATAAGTCTCTACAGTCATCTATGGACCCACTGCCAGTACCCTACAATTGGAAGGCAATCATACTCGGCCATGAGTGATAGCCTATGATGATGATATTCAATGTATGGTCTTAGTAACATATCCACATGATCTAAAATTCTGGGCTCTAGATCACATAGGAAGGGTTCCAGGATGATGTTCTCATATTCCGATTATCATCACTCTGTGAAGAAAGCATTGAAGAAGTAGGCTGGGATATTATTATTATTATTATTATTATTATTATTAAACTTTATTTGTACCCTGCTAGCATCTCCCGAAGGACTCGATGCGGCTTACAAAGGCCAAGGCCTCAACACACAATATAACAATACAAAACAAAAGGCAAATTAAAAACAATTACAACAGTATAAACAACAAGCAATAAACAATACGCTAAAACACAATAAAACTGGGCCGGGCCAGAGTAATGGGTACAAGATTAAAAGTGCTGATGTGACAGGTGATATATAAGGCTTATAGGGCAAGTGCCGAGTGCTATATACGATCTTAGTTCTAATAAAGTGCTTATGGGACTTGGTGTTGGAGATTTCCTATTAATCTGGGAAGGCACATTGGAACAGCCAGGTCTTCAAGTTCTTTCTGAAGACTGCCAATGTAGGGGCCTGTCTGAGATCCTTGGGGAGGGTGTTCCAGAGTTGGGGGGCCACCACAAAGAAGGCCCTGTCTCGTGTCCCCACCAACCGCGCTTGCGACACAGGCGGGATCACGAGCAGGGCCTCTCCAGATGACCGAAGTGAACGCGTGGGTTCGTAGACGGAGATGTGGTCACGGAGGTAGGATGGTCCCAAACCGTTCAGGGCTTTGTAGGTAAGCACCTGCACCTTAAATTGGGCTCGGAAAGTAAATGGCAGCCAGTGGAGCTCCTTGAACAGGAGGGTTGACCTCTCTCTGTAAGGGGCCCCAGTTAACATCCTGGCTGCCGCTCGTTGGACCAGTTGGAACTTCCGAGCCGTTTTCAAGGGCAGCCCCACGTAGAGCACATTACAGTAGTCCAGTCTGGAGGTGACCAAGGCATGGACCACCCCGGCCAGATCAGCCTTCGCGAGGTACGGTCACAGTTGGCACACGAGTCTCAATTGTGCGAAGGCCCTCCCAGACACCGCCGACGCCTGGGCCTCGAGCATAAGCGATGAATCCAAGAGGACTCCCAAACTGCGGACCTGTGGCTTCAGGGGGAGTGTAACCCCGTCCAGCACAGGTTGCCACTCTATACCCCGGTCAGGTTTACGATCGACCAGGATGACCTCTGTCTTGTCGGGATTGATCTTCAGCTTGTTCCTCCTCATCCAGATGGACACAGCGGCCAGGCACTCGTCCAGCACCCGAGAGGCCTCCTTGGAATTAGGTGGAAAGGAGTAGTAGAGTTGTGCGTCATCTGCATAGAGGTGACACCCAACTCCAAAACTCTGGATGACCTCTCCCAGCGGTTTCATGTAGATGTTAAAGAGCATGGGAGACAGAATAGAGCCTTGCGGGACCCCACAGCTCAAAGGTCAGGGGTCCGAGCAGGCGTCTCCCAGCTTCACCATCTGGAATCGACCCTCCAGGAAGGATCGGAGCCATGACAAAACCGTGCCCCCGAGACCCATCCCAGAGAGTCGTCCCAGAAGGATACCATGATCGATGGTATCGAAAGCCGCTGAGATGTCCAAGAGAACCAACAGGGTCACACTCCCCCTGTCCAGCTCTCTACGGAGGTAATCCACCAAGGCGACCAAGGCTGTCTCGGTGCCGTGACCAGGCCTGAAACCAGACTGTGACTGATCTAGGTAGTTGATGTCATCTAGAAAGCCCAGGAGCTGGGAGGCAACCACCCGCTCCAGCACCTTACCCAAGAAAGGGAGGTTGGAGATTGGTCCGAAATTGTTCAGCACCGTGGAGTCAAGGGAAACTCTTTTAAGGAGTGGATGAACCACAGCTTGTTTCAGGTAAGATGGAAAACCCCCCTGCTCCAACGATGCATTAATGATCAACACAAACCAATCAACCAGCCCCTCCCTGGCCGATTTAATTAGCCAAGACGGGCAAGGGTCCAGAACCGACGTGGTTGCCCTCACAGCCCCAAGGACCTCCACCATGGTCTCAGGAAGAACAAGCCTAAAAGAATCCCATAAAATTGGACAAGCAGATGCCTCAATCACCTCCCCTGGCACTGTGGTGGAATTGGAGTCGAGCTCAAGGCGTATCTGAGCGACTTTGTCTGCAAAATGGTGTGCGAAATCGCGACACCGAGTTGCTGGGTCGTCAAAAGTCTCCTCCACCACAGGTGGCTGAAGGAGTTCCCCAACAACCCGAAACAACTCCGATGATCTATTTGCTGCAGATGCTATACGGGTAGTCATATAGGACTACTTGGCTGCCCGTATAGCCACGGTATACGCCCTAAGAAAGGCTGTAGCCCATGCTCGGTCGGACACATCCCGAGAACTCCTCCAAGTGCGCTCTAGCCCCCTCCTCATATGCTTCATCACAGCCAGCTCCCCAGTGAACCAGGGAGACGGCTTGTCATGACGCAACGTGATGGGGCGTTCGGGAGCAATTGTATCTATCGCCCTGGTCACTTCCCTGTTATAGAGATCGATCAAGACGTCGACAGGATCGCCAGGCTCCATGGCAGGAAGAACCCCAAGATTCTCTTACTTCATGTGCTCAGGTGAATGTGAATAGTGCTAGAGCTACAAGATAATTAATTTGAGCTAAACAAGAATACATAGTATGCCAAATAAATCAATTGTGTGAGTGGAGAACAGCAATGCTGATTTCTTCCTGTGAGATGCCATCATTTCTGGGAATAAAACCAAACTCTGCAAGTGCTGTTGTTAACATTTGCTTTTCTTTACAGTGCAGCCAGAGTTCCCACAAAGTAACAACTGGTTGTAAGCATCAGGCATATTTTACTTGGCAAGTGTGTTAAGATTGTTAAAAAAGAGAGTAAATTAAAAAAGTTAATCTCTTCAGTGCTGGCTTAGTAACACTAATGGCACCCCCAAGAGCTAGAATATTAGTTCTGTAACATTGTGTGCTGAGGAGTTTTTCTGCTCTATTGTTAACCTTCCCAACTGGTTTGCCTTATTTCTCTTTTATGTTCAAGTGCTAGCTGAAAGGAAGTTTTGTTATTCCTCTTTCCAGAACAGGAGGAGCAGTCCCATCCCAAAGACCCACCAAAGTCATTGAGGTTTTCAGTAAACTCATTGTACAATATAGTTTTGTATTATTACCTAATTGTGTTTTTCAGGATTTGTGGCAGTGCCTACACTTTTGGTATAATAACTTTCTTGTGAATGTTCATGTATATAATTTCCATTCCAACTTAATCAGATGATGCTGCCAAGGTAGATGAAACGGGGATGACTGTGTGAACTTGTTGTAAGCCATCTGTGTAGATACCATGGGAACAACATGCTGACTCAGCAGGATTCCTCCATGTTCTCATAAAATATATCTGCGACATTCCTTCTAGTTCCTCTTCCTTACTTGAAGAGTTTCAGGAGTGATGGTCTTGAACCAGATTCCTTAGGAAGTTTGCTCAAGTCATGCCTGTCATATTGAAACTTCATCTGTCCTCAGAGGAAAAGAAGAGGATGTGACCACCTGAACGTGTTTCTTGTTTTAAATGATTTTAAGGTGCCTGTCATTCTTTCCTTCATCCAATATTTTCCACAACTACGTAGCATGAATGGGACTGATTTCATCTTTTACAATGAATAACTCATTTTCAGTAATTATTCAACTTTGTTAAATAGTCATGAATATTCCAGTGAACTACTTCTGCTATGATGACATTCTAGAACATAGGAGTAGAAGTCACTGACATTTCCTTTCACATGTTTTCCAAGTGTGATGTTCCTCTAAACATGATTATGTGGAATATACCCTGCAGAACCCGTCCAAGAAAGTTTGATTTGGTTTCAGGTTTGGGAACAGAGTTTACTTCTAATATAAAAAGGAGGTCACAAGCAAGCAGCAGAAACACATGGCTTCTGTCTTCCATGTATGTCATGTATCACCAAAGCTAAAATGTTCATTTGAGATGCTGTAGTTAAAAATGTCAAAATCTGATCTTCTGTCAGCCAGTCACTTGACAGCAGATGTTATAACTAATTTAAAGACATCTACCTAAATGAGAATGCTGTAAGGCAGCATCAATTTTTCATGCTAATGCACTTCAATACATTTAAATAGGCTTTCTTGCCATTCATCTACTGATGTGAGTGGTGGAAGGGCTAAATAAAACCAGTAGTTAACATAAAGGTTAAACAAGACACCGCTAGAAGGACATGAGTTGAAAAGCACTTCAGACAGCAAAACGTGTGAAGTTTGAAAGATTGGTTCACGACATCCTTCCCATGGCTGCATGAGTATCAAGGGTACATAGAGAAGTGTCTATGCCTACTATTCTTCAGATTACAAGTTCTAGTTTTCTAGTTCACAGAAGGGATGACCAAGTCTTAATGAATATATAGCTATCATTTTCTGTGTCGAAGCTACAAAGCTTTTGTGAGAAGGCTTTCAAGCTAAATTGTGGATATGACAGCTGATTTGATTGTTGGAAGTAATCTTGGCTTTCAATGCGGGTATTTCAGATTTGGGCAGCCATGAAGTTTGACAGTCATGAAGAATTGTATATTCAGATATTTTTCCCTATTTCACAGACAGATATTTTACTTCTTCCAGTGAATGAAGCAAACCCCTAAAGCACAGCACTATCAAATATTTCCTAAGTCTAAAATGCACCAGTTAATGCACTAGGTGCGCTTACTTTCTGACAGCTACACTAACATATTGTAATGTAAGTGTCCTTGGATACTCATAGAACAAAAAAACAAGTGACAATATGATAGGTTTCATACATCATGCTGGAGACTAGAATGGCAAATGTACTTCATGTACAAATTATGTACCATATAGTGATAGATTTAAGGGAATCCTTCCTCATGCTGGACTCCTTTATCATCACAACAATCCTCTGAGCTAGTTTTGGTTGAGAATGGCTGTGTAAGGATTTGAACATGGACCTTCTTCTCAGTCTTAATCCAGCACCCCAATAACTATACTCCACTACATTCTCCCTCACACTCTAACATGCTTAACATCTAACATCCTTAAGCAATTAAATGCTACCATGTTTCCCCGAAAATAAGACCGTGTCTTATATTAATTTTTGCTCCCAAAGATGCTCTAGGTCTTATTTTCAGGGGATGTCTTATTTTTCCATGAAGAAGAATTCACATTTATTGTTGAACAAAAAAAAAAGACCATTTATACTGTACAGTAGTTGTCATCACAAACCAGCATAACCAGACAAACTGTGAATCCTATCAAGAATCTCTTGTTGCTACCATTATTTCCATGTACAACACTCTATGGTACGTACATTTACCGATCCTGCATGCTCTGGTGTTCTGTTCGGCGGGCATGCTTCCAAACAAAAACTTTGCCAGGTCTTACTTTCGGGGGAGGCCTTATATTGAGCAATTCAGCAAAACCTCTACTAGGTCTTATTTTCTTGGGATGTCTTATTTTAGGGGAAACAGGGTATCTTGGACTGAATTTGGTGTGGGCATTTACACTGATATTTTGGAAACACCAGTTGCTGATTAACTTGATCGTGTGATTCCCTTTCCTAGGTCAGAATGTCAGGACCATTCTTCCCTGTACATAACTTAGATGAGTTACTAGAAATTTTTATCAGATCCTGAATTAGTGAAATTCAGGGTCAATGAGACTACTAAGATCCAAGGAGAGAGGTATATATTCTAGAGCATTTTGATATAGCAAGGCTTGAGAAGTTACTTTGGCAATCCTCCCTTCACTATTTTGATAGCTTTCAATGCTCATCATGATATATTAAATATCTCTTTCTTTCCAAATGGCTCTAAACCTGTTAGGTGCATCCTACTGGTGTGATATAAAACACAAAGCCAAGCAGGTGTTCACAAGTGGTAAAAGATCTCTGTTTTTCTTAAGACATTTTCTCTATTTTGTATATTCCATTTAGTGTGCATTGTTTTGGAATTGGTCACTGGAAAGTAAACATAAAGTATAATTTGCAAGCCTGATCACTGAAGCATATATCTCTGTGAAATAGGCTAATGGTAATAAATCTATATTCCTTGTGATTTCTAGTTCAATCCTAGATGATCAATTTTTTGCCTGGTTACTTGAGAAGAAGGTTTGAAAAAAAATCCTGTATATTTCTATCACCAGCTTCCAGTTTCCACTGGTCAAAGTTTGATGAATTGATGAAATGTTGCAGTTTTCAGGAATTGGACTGAGTGAGGACTATGCAGCCCTATTACATAGTTACGGATTTCCAGATACTGTCTCTGACCCCGTTATCCACAGAGTAAGACAAATATCACACAAAAGTTGGCGAGTGAGAATTATATGTCAGTTCAATTTTCATAAGAATCAATCTTATAAATATTTTATCAATCTTAGTAAATATTTTTATATACAAGATGGAACGAACCTGTGATTTCTTTCTTTTTTTTTCAAGCATGCCTAAGTGCATGGAAGATAGACTTTGAACTTTTAGTGTTTTACTAAGTTCTGTATTTGGCCTATTAATCTCGGGAAGAATTTCAATGAAGTTTGGTTTTGAAAAATGAAGGGGGAAAAAAGGAAAAAAATCCATTTGTAATAGGAAAAAAATCTAGAGATTAAAAAAAATGAAGGGGAAATTAAACTGACAATTTTTCCATCTTGATGTCTCCTTTGTAGTTTTTTTCCGTCTACACACACAGAGAAGAAAGCATAGTTAGTGTTATAAAAGTATCTGACAATTATTAGTTGAGATTGGTTCCTAGTATGATTATAAAATCTATATTAGAATTAGACTTAAAGAATACCGCATTGCTAGGGAAACAGACCATGCAATTATTCATTCAGCTACAATGTAGAAACTATAGTGCAACATATCCTCAGAAATCATGAAATCAAGAGCCATCAGGAATTCATTCTGATTCATAAACCATCTTAATGAATCTTCCACCCCTACAAAAGCTCTGAGTCCCAGGAAGTCTAAACTTGACAAAGATGTGATATGTTCATGACAATGGAACAATACAAAGCTTCTCTGTTCCCAGTTCATCATCAACCCTTATTTGCAGAAAACAAAGATCTAGAGTGTGCACATTAGCATATGTGAGCCAGATACCATTTGGAATAGACCCATGGTTGTCATGATAGACATGAAGTCCTAGCTCAGAAAGGAGACTGTTGAGTAGAAGGGTTTGTAGTACACCAACAGACTCTTAATTTGTCCCAACCTTTAAATATACTCACACAAACCCTAAAGACCAAGGAACAGTCTACAGATAGTAATATAATAAATATTAATTATATATTATTTATTACATGTAATAGTTCTGGTAATATGACAGTATAGTGGTGTGGTGCAATATGCTGGTATATAGTGCTAGTGTTGTGCTGTGCTAGTGATATAATACACTGTATGTAAATATTATTTGTAAGCCGCTCTGAGTCCCCTTCGGAGTGAGAAGGGCAGGATAAAAAATTAGTAAATAAATAAATAATAGACTACTTTAACACCACCCCCAGGTCTCACCTGTTGCTATACAGAGAATCTTGATGGATAAAACTGAGAGATTACCTACACTTTCAGTTTCACCCAACCATTTCTCTGTAATACACGCCAAGTCAACATGTTTATCCAGGATCCCGAATGACAGCTGCTTTCTTATTCACCGAGCTGGCATGAACAATTAACGATACCAGCATCAGAGAGTGGTAAGTATACTGTTGCATCAAATGCAAATAAGGATAAAGTTGGACTTTGAAGGAAACCCAACTGATTTAAATTTTGCCCATGTAAGAGAAGAAAGTGAACCATGGGATTAGAAACTTTAATGAGAAAGTTCAAAGTTCTGACCTTGACCTCCAATGCGATTAACAAGATTCTGCAAAGTCTCTGGATTCTGCAGAGTCTCCAAATTGCATTAGCTGTATTAGTGAGCTTTGATTCTGATCCTGATTAATGACAACTTCATCACAGGCGAGACAAAAGGTGGCACCTATTATCCTTACTTTGAGACACGTTCAGTGTGATCTGTAGGGCAAAAGTTCTGAGAGTGGGCAGCTAGTAATTCCCTTTCATCGCAGCTGGATTTCATGATTAGCTATGTAATTTTTGCATACACACACACACATATAAATCAAGCCTACCTTCTAAAATTTAAGATATTCCATGCACAATAACCATGCCAAATCCCAATGGGTAAGAAAAAAAAAGCTGCTTTGGTATCCAGTGTATCCAAAACTGATCTTACACATTTTTACTTGATGGCAAGATCCAAGAATTCAAATACTTATACATAGTTAAGAATACACCGAATTATAATCTTACTTTTGGGGGAAAAATCTCTGTTTGTGAAGGTGCGTTTTAATATGGGAGAGGTTCTGAGAAATCCTATCCTAGTTGTTTCCAAATTTCTGTTTCCTGATTAAATGGTGAAATTGGCTCATCTTTTCTGTTAAGGTCTGATCTGGAATCAGCAGCTGAAAAAAGAATTTTCCTCTTCAGACTAGCATACTCTAAAATTATCCAGATTTGGCAGACACACTCCTGCTCAATCCTCTGTTATCTCACTTTTTCAGTTTCTCTCCTATCTTCCTATTTTTGGTTTTTTGTTCTCAGCTTACTGCCATTGGTACAAATTGAATTCACCATGCAAAAATAGTTTGTGCTCTATTATTAAAGCAGGGTGAGGTGAGTGAATCTTGCCTTTCTCAGATGGAATTTTAAAAAGCAAACTTCTTCAACCTCTCCTAGGTCTCTTCTACACTGCCATATAAAATCTAGATTATCTGCTTATGAACTGGATATGGCAGTGTAGACTCATATAATCCAGTTCAAAGCAGATAATGTGGATTATCTGCTTTGATTTTATGGCAGTGTAGAAGGGGCTCCAGTGTGTGTGTGTTTGTCCTTGTTAATGCTTTTTGCCATCTTGATCACACTCTGATTTTGTTTGGGCACATGTGTCCTGATTTCTATGTGTGAAATAGAATTGGACTGGAATAGACATGTAACAAAGACAGAAAAATGTGTTCCCAAGTTCAGGAGAGAGGAAAGTATAGATTCAGGAAATTACAGACCAGTCAGCTTGATGTCAATGCTTTCAAAAACTCTAGAGCTTTTCATTGAGTGGTCAGTCTGTAAACATGGATTACATAGTAGTCAATATGCTTTTTCAGCTCTAAATTATGCTAGACCAAAATTATATCCTTTCTTGACAGACTTAGTAATTTAATAGATCAATGGGAATGCTGCAGACATAGCATATCTTGATTTTGTCTTTCACAATATTTTTCTTGACAATCTGATGACAAAATGGCAAAATGTAGATCAGACAAAACCAAATTATCTGACTAAATTAAAGTACTTATCAGATGGCAGTACTGAGAGGCATTGTTAAGTTAAGTAAAGAGAGGCATCAGGAGCTGATCGTACTTTCCAGTCCTTCCTCACTCATTTTCATTTGTTCTTCTCTCATCAGACTTTTAGCGCTTCCCCTAGGCACCCGCTATCTTCCTCATCACACATAGGCAATAATTCTCTGCCCCCAGCTTTTTTTCTTCTTCATGCAAATCTGCCAGAATCCCTTTCCATGGGATGCAATAGCTATGCATCTAAACCCACTGGACCCTTGAGACAGGGGTGCTGTTTTAAACCATTGTGTTTCATGAAATCCAATTGTTCTGCATCTAAACCCATTGGACCCTTGAACAGGGATGCTGTTTTAAACCACTTCTTTCTATAGGAAGAAGTAATCATGCATTTCTATAAACGGGGATGACAGCTCTCTGCTAAATATAATAATTGGAACAAACCAGCAAAGGAAAACTGTCTGTTCTCTGTTCTACAATGCCCTTATTGCGCTATATATGTCATTAATAATTTTTAAAATGTGAAGGGAAGGGGTTATTATTAGAGTAGGGCCCGAATCCTGTTACATCTGTTTCTTTCATGGTTTTGTACTGTTTCGTGCATTCAGATTGCACGGGAAGGTATAACCCCACGGGAACAAAAGAAACAGTGACACGAAAGGAAGAGGGGAACGGTAGCCATTTAGTTGGCTGATTTTCGATGTTTGGCTGTAGGCCCTGGCTCTCAGGGCCTTCAGCCTAGCATCGGGTGCTTGATGCTCATAGGACCTGACTGCTGGGCCTACGAGCAACGAGCGCTCAATGTCCTGTAGGTCCGGCTCACAGGGCCTACAGTCAAGCACCGAACGCTTGATTGTAGGCCCTGCAAACTAGGCCTATGAGCCATTGAGTGCTCTATGTCTTCTAGGCCCGGCTCGCAGGTCCTACAATCGAGTGCTGAGCACTCGATGATCTTAAGCCCTACTTGCTGGGCCTACGGTCGAACGTTTAATGGTTGGCCCAGCAGCCAAGAACTACAAGCCATCGAGCGCTCAATGCTGTAGGCTCGAGTGCTTGATGGCTCATAGGCCCTGTCTGCTGAGCTTATCATCAAGCTCTTGACTGTAGGCCCAGTAGGCAGGGCCTTCAAGCATCAAGTACTCAATGCTCGTAGGTCCTGGCTGATGGGCCTACCATCGAGTGCTCAACAGTAGGCCCTGCAAGCCAGGCTTATGAGCCATCAAGAGCTTGATGGCTCGTAGGCCCGGCTCACATGGCCTGAAGCTTTGCCACTCAAGGCCTTTAAAAAAATATTTCCGGACCTTGGATGGAAAAGCCCATTCTTATAGGCACCTGTTTTCATAAGCAGTGGATGGAAACAGAAATGGGGCCATGTGAATGGAACAAACAGAAATAGTAAGTTTAATTCCATACAAATGCACAAGCCTAGTTATTATGCACTTCTGTGGTGGAGCCCCCGATGGTGTAGTGGGTTAAAGCCTTGTGACTTGAAGGTTGGGTTGCTGACCTGAAGGCTGCCAGGTTCGAATCCAACCTGGGAAGAGCAAGGATGAGATCCCTCTATCAGCTCCAGCTCCATGCAGGGACATGAGAGAAGCCTCCCACAAGGATGGTAAAAACATCCAAAGCATCTGGGCATCCCCTGGGCAACATCCTTGCAGACGGCTAATTCTCTCACACCAGAAGAGACTTGCAGTTTCTCAAGTCGCTCCTGACACACAAAAATGCACTTCTGTAAAGGGGGATGACAGCTCACAGCTAAGGACCAACCATCGGAATGCACCTTTTCACCATGGCAAGCGCTGAAACAGAACAGAGACTGTCATGGACCCCATTACATGTTGTTTTGAGCCAAAATAATGGATCATTAGTCCTATTTTGGTTAAATTCATAATTTCTCCCTGTAATTACAGATCTGCTCAGTTTCATGATTGCTCTGTAGTTCTGTGATGAGGGAGCAGGAGTGATGACTGGAAGTCATCTGATGGCAGTTGTGACTCCCAGTAAATTTATGGTGGTGATAAGGTAGAAAGTTGTGTCAAACTGCACAAATTCTACAAAGTGGCTGCACCTTTAGGCAAGCCATTATTTTCTTTTTGGAAGATGAAAAATAATTTCTGTGTAAGTTCCCTAACATAATGAAGCCCATTAAATGTATGTACCTTAGTCCTATTTTTTGTTATAAAATTAACACCTAGGGAGGAATTGTGTGTCAGCTTGATCTCACTTACATTGCACATTTTGGTCTCTCTCTACACGTAAAAACTGGTCCATGAAGAGGAAAACTCTTTTATGTCTGCAGGTTTTCCACACTACACACAACATAAACTGTTCCTGTTGGTGGTACCATTTAGGATTAAATGTCCAATCATTTTTTTTTAGTAATTTCATGGCCAACTGTTCTAGGGCACAATAACTTTGGATATTGAAAAATGTTGCCTCTCTGTGTTTTGATCAGAAAACACATTTATCTGGAGTGTGTGGTAGTATTACATTCATTAACAACAACAACAACAACAACAACAACAACAACAAAACAACAACTTTATTTATATTCCATCCTTTCTTCCCAAGGGGGCCATTGCCACACTATTCCCTTTATTTATCTCTTTATAGCAGGGGTTCTCAAACTGTGCTCCAAGGAACCCTTGAAGCTCTGCAGGTGATAGTGAGGGGCTCTGCAATGCCATCTCCTCTTTCCTCCTTTCTGCCGCCGCCTCTTTCCTCCTCCTGAGAAATGCAGAGAAATTCGAGTTTTGAGCTGCCAGTAACAAAAGCAGCAGTAGCAGTAGCAACAGCAGCAGCAGCAACAACATCAACATCATCCTGGGGCACAAACCCTTTCTCCACCACCTCCTGACTCTTTTTCACCACCAACCCCCCCCCCCCCCCGCTTTCTTTAATTCTAAAACCTTTTTTCCCTTCCACCACTCAGGGGGTACTTTGTGTTTTTCCTGCATGGCAGAAGGAGGTTGAACTGGATGACCTCAGGAGTTTTCCACTGAAATACTGTTAAGTTTATGTTGGTTAAAATTGTTCTTCATTTGAAATATTGTATTGTCCCTTCTTTCCTTTTCTTTCTTTTTTCTTTCTTTCTTTCTTTCTTTCTTTCTTTCTTTCTTTCTTTCTTTCTTTCTTTTTTTCAGTGTGTGAATTACTTCACATAAACACTCTCCATCCATCTGCCACTAGCTCAGCCTGGTCCAGCCCATGCCTGATATATACACATTACATATAAAATAACATATAGGATAGTATATACACATTTCTTGGGGCTCCACAAGAAACTTTTGCTTCAAAAAGGGCTCCACAGTTGAAAAGGTTTGAGAACCCCAACTCTATAGCAATATTACATACATTGTGTACTGTCAGGAGAATAGTATGTTTCCCTATCTTGGGGACTGGAATATATATTAACTATAGAACATTATTTTGTTTTCATATTTTTGGCATATATTGGTTAGATCTAAAAATATTTTTTCTCTGCAGCTTAAGTAGTTTTAGTGGTATGCCATCTGTTCCTGGTTATTGGTTTCTCCCAAATGTTCTGAGTGCAGCTTCCATTTTACTTTCTAAAATTCATCTTCAAATGATTGTTCCTTGAATTATGTCATCTTTTCTTCTCTTTTACATTGTTCTTTAATGTATTGTTGTGTTTTTTTTAACTTGGTCATGTAATGCTTTCCCCTGCTGGTGAGCATCCCCAATCTAATTTCCCTTAGATTTCTTGATTCTTGTTCAAGAGGTTCTCGTTCTCATTTTCTGTTTCTCTGCATTGACTCTTATAGCAGTTCTCCTTGTGTTTGTGCAGAAGACATTGAGCAAGTGCATTCAAGGTTTTTATTTATTGGTTAGTTGATTTTTAACATTAACAATCTAATATTCAATTACAGTCACAAATTCAATCAAATAAACAGAAGAAAGGAAGAGAGAGAGAGAGTTAAAATACAGAAGGGTTCTGACCTCCCCACCCCGAGACCTGACTGCAATGAAGAGAAAAGGTTAAAAGAGGAAAAAACATCATTCTATCATTAATTTTCCAGCAAAACCATCCTAATACAATTAGGAATAACTAACTATATATTAGTACTTCAATACATTTCTTACTGTTCATAGAATTATAGAATAATAGGGTTGGAAGAGACCACATGGGCCATCTAGTCCAATCCCCTGCCATGCAGGAAAAGCACAATCAAACCAGCCTTGACAGATGGCTATCCAGCATCTGTTTAAAAGCTTTCAAGGAAGGAGCTTCCACCACACTCCAAGGAAGAGAGTTGCACTGTTGAACAGCTCCCATGATCAGGAAGTTTTTCTTAATGTTCAGGTCGAATTTCCTTTCCTGTATTTTGAACACATTGCTCCATTGAGTCCTAGTCTTCGGGAAAGCAGAAAGCAAGCCTGCTCCCTCTTTCTTATGCTTTTAAAAATAATCCATAAACAATTTCAGATTGGTTTATCCTTCAAAACGCACACACATTTTGCAATTTGGGCCAATGCAGCAACCTTAACAATTTGTTCTTTCATTGCTGATGCTTCGTTCCATCTCCAAGTCTGAGTAAACAACATAATTGCTGCTGTCATATATTGGAGAAGTATTCCATATTTACTATCTCAAGTTTTTTTCCCCACCATACACAACATAAACATTTCTGGTAACATTATAAAATCAATCTTAAATTTTCCTTGGATTAATATATTAATTACAGACTAATAACTTTTTGCCTTCTTTTAAGTTCACTGCATATTTTCCTTAAATAGGTTATTCTGGAACAAAGAAGTTTGAAAAAAGATGTTCCAGGGCCCTTCCAGACAGTCCCCAAAATGCAGGACCTGTCGGGCTTTTACCTGAGGCATCCAAACGACACTGCTTTGTGAATGGCCATCGTAACATTGCTGCATATCTGTAAACTTCCATGTAATTATCGTAGTCTTTACCCCTTGCATTTCATATCTTTACAACATCATTCCATAGAACCCCTATGTGCATATAAACCAGTCAGGATAATAACTTCATGCATTTGTTTAAGTGGACCATGGCAATGGCTGAGCCTTCTCATGTTTGAATCAGAACTAGGGAGCAGAGAAGCTGCTTTACACACAAAAGATGCCAAATCCAATCCCTTGAATCCTTTCAGGTATCAAAAAAAATTCTATCAGAAACTCCGAAGAGTTGCTGTCACTTTTGACAGAATTGAACAAGATCAGAGGAGAGTGTAATGGATCTGACTTACCTGGGATAGTTGATATATGCCCTACTTCGAAGGGTTAGTGTGAGAGCAGCCACTACCCTGTTTCCCCTAAAATAAGACATCCCCAGAAAATAAGACCCAGTAGAAGTTTCGCTGAATTGCTAAATATAAGGCCTCCCCCGAAAGTAAGACCTAGCAAAGTTTTTGTTTGGAAGCATGCCCGCCAAACAGAACACCAGAGCATGCAGGATCAGTAAATGTACGTACCATAGATTGTTGTACATGGAAATAATGGTAGTAACAAGAAATTCTTGATAGGATTCACAGTTTGTCTGATTATGCTGGTTTGTGATGACAACTACTGTACAGTATATAATAAATGTTCTTTTTTTTTGTTCAACAATAAATGTGAATTCTTTTTCATGGAAAAATAAGACATCCCCTGAAAATAAGACCTAGAGCATCTTTGGGAGCAAAAATTAATATAAGACACTGTCTTATTTACGGGGAAACACGGTATGTAGAAAACCAGGAAATTAGGCAACCATTTTGTAGCTCTCATTGTGCAGCAGAGCCTGGGGGAGGAGCTGACTAGTAGCTATTTGCATAGGAGTGGCCGAATTGGCCAGATGCAAATGAGCAGGTGTTGAGCTTCGAGAGAGGGGCGGAGCCATAAATGGCAGTTGGAGGCCAACTGAACATTCCATTTCAGTTAGCTGGGGACAGCTAAGGCAGAGAGTTGGTACCAGGGAGTTCAGTCGGATCAGGCAGGGAATTTATATAGTGCAGTTAGTTTAAGGAGATTATAAATTGAAGTTTAGTCAGGATTTCAGAGTCCAGTTTAGATTTTAGAAGTCAGTTTTTAGGAGTAATATTATTAAAGCCTTTTGGGAAGGATATTTGATCCCCCCCCCCCCCCACCAGTCCATCCTTTATAAAGGGCAACTTTTGTTTTGTTGATAAAACCAGCCATTAATTTCTAGGCATAATAGAATGTTTTTCATCATATGAAGCTGGGGGTGGGGACTTGAGTCCAGCATTTTAATAGATCTGTCTGCAGATACAGATTGAGCATTCTTTATCCAAAATGCTTGGGACCAAAGAGTTTTTTTTTAATTTTGGTTGATTTCTTTTAAATTTTTGAATATCTGTGTTTGCCTATGTGTATTTAATGAAATAGCTTGGAGGTGGGACCTATGCCTAAACATGAAAATAATTTATATTGTATATACACTTGATACACATAGCCTGCAGGTCACTTTATACACAATATTGTTTTGTCTACTTATTTTCAAGAGATACTCTATTGCTGAAAGAAGAATGTTATCTTTAGAAAGACCCTAAGGATGTTAGGGTTGATGGTGAGCTAGATGCAGAAATCTACATTTAGGTTTTTTTTTGTTTTTTTTGTTTTTGTTTTTGTTTTTAAAAGTGAAGCTGTAGCCCTTACATTTGAAATTTCTAAAGAAAGAGGAGTGGCTATTTTAAAGGCTAGATATTAATTGTCATTTTTCCATGGGCCATGCAAAATAATGGATGAGGTGCTTAATGTATGTCAGCTGAAATATTTGAATTTGCTGGTACAACACCTGATTTGGACAGATAGTTTTATCCATTTAAAACAGTTAGACTATTACTGGCTCCAGATAATCTATAAGAAAGAATGGTAAAATGTTAGGAAGAGAGATAATCTGAGGACCTGCTTAGGGATAGGTGACAATGGGAATCTTCTAATGTCTTCCAGACAACTCAGGAAAAGAAATGTATAATACTTCTGAGTGCCTTAAGGTGCTCTACAAGAATGAAACCCATTTTGTCACATAACTGGAGCAAGTGAGGCCACATTTATTTGCCAGAAATTTAATGAAAGCATGATAAACAAACAGCAGCTGAATATATTCCATTAGTTTTCTCCATACATCTGCCGGAGAAGAGTTATGCCTAGAAGTGTTTCTTGAAATAATACAACATTGGGTGAGTTTGTTAAATTTGAAACTATAAAATAATGTTATGAAATGAGCAGGCAGTGTTGTCAAATTCATTCCTGATGCACTTATGATTAGTGATTAATCTGACCTACAGTTTCCCTCAGTAATGAAGGACCTCATTCACAGTTGCATATTAATGTGAAAGGAGTTATCCGAGATTTAATTATGTGATGTGATAGATCACATACAAATAATTACACTTTAGTTCCTTGCGGTGCCACAGTGTACAACAAGCCTACATACATTATTTTCTGAAAGAGCATGTTTTCATCCTGACAAATGGCTTCCCTGTATCGGAAATTTTCATTAACACAAGCTAATGATTGATATGGTTGCTTTCCAGTGGTACGTCTATTCTCCATTCCCAGAGAGAAATATTTGCACAACAGAACTTTGCCTTCAGAAAACTACTTCTGAAATTGTCATTCATGGGATAATGATGTTTTATTGCTTGAGGTTCTAAAACAATAATTGCTAATGAAAACTAGGTTTGCTTACCAGCATCATCTCAGTGGCTCAGCAGGTTCTGTTGTGTGGAAGTCCTGTGTCAAGTGGGAAGAGTCATGTTGTAGGTACTTTCCAACCCAGTATTGTTCCACCCCCGAATGTGACACTGGAACATCATGTAACAAGGGTTACAACCTTCTAGGGCAGGGCAAATATATTTTCTGTCTATGGCATTTGAATATTTTGATGCTTCATTTTATTTGCAAACTAATTAATTAAATTTTACAGAACCACAGGCTTTTAGATTTAGAAGATCATCTAGTTAAAACCTTTGCTAGCGCAGTAATCTACCACTAGAGCATTCCTTTAAAGTGACCAGCCAAATTCTGTTTAAAAGTATCCACCTAGGGATGGAAAAATATTTTTTATTATTCCAGATTGAAAAGGGAAGAAAAATAGGCCAGTGAGAACAAAAAGTAATGGAAAACACCTTCCGTATAAATCTTGCCAAGGAAAACCCATGGTAATTTAACCATAGGGCCACCATTAGTCAGAAGTGAATTGAAGGTGCTCAACAACTTTAAAATACCTTGATGTGTGCATTAATGAGTGATTCTTCTGCATTGAAAAACCACAATTTTGCACTTTTTGCTTGAGGCAGAATTTTATTTTATTTTATTTTGAACACAAAAACATAGCATAATTAGTTCACAACATTTTGAGCTATTTTACTGGAGAATATTGCAAAGGAATATTCAGTTTTGTTATCTTCCTGTGCGAGAATGAAATGGCACAAGATTTACACTCCTATGTCCACCATCTTCAAAGGTAATCCATCGTACTGTCAAATGGTTCTTGCTATCAAGAAGTTTTTCCTCATGTTTAATCAAAATCTGCTCTCTTGTAACTTGAATTCATTGGCTTGGACAATACCCTCAGGAACAGAAGAAAACAAGCTTGCTCAATCTTCCACATGACAATTCTTCAGATAGTAGAAGATGGCTATCAAATTGCTTTTCAGTTTGCTCTTCTGGAGGCTAAACATACTCAGCTCTTTTAGTCATTCCTCATAGATTTTGAATTAATTTATCCTCTTAGTTCCCTTGCTCTGGTCATATTCAGAGGTTGTAATACAATGTATCTCAAAATATGTATTACGATTAAAAGAGGCCTTTACATAATGTGAATAGTGAGGCATTTTCTGACTAAAATGGGAATTCCACTGCATTGGGAGATGTTAAAATGCTTCAGATCCAATTATTCATTTGTGTGGAACCAAATGTGTTCTGCCCAACCACTCAAAACCCAGACAACATAAGGAAAATTTAAAATCAAATTAATTAAATAAAAATGAAACAAAATGTGATCATTGTATTATGGACCATTACATGATCCCCATGCAGGAATATCAGTTTCCTTGAAATGGAGCCAAGCTATTCCCAACCAGAGTACATCATTTTTGCTTTGCTGCATTTAGATTTTCCAAAAAAATTGCCTGATATATTACATTGGCTAAGCAGAAAGTTACTTCTTAGGAAAGGATATTTAACCAGGAATTCCATGAGATGAAGCCATAGCAGTTGAAGTGGAATCATAGAATACATCTACATTGTAAAATCAATGCACTTTGACACCATACAATATAATGGGAGTCCTGGAATTTCATGGCTCCATTATACTATGAAATATACTAATTTGCTTAGTTGCTCTCAGAGCTGTTGTGAGACTAAAATAGGAAGAATGAGGGTGCATCTACACTGCAGAATTAATGCAATTTGACACTACTTTAACTGTCATGGCTCAATGCTAAGGAATCTTGGGATTTGTAGTTTGGTGAAACACCAGCAATTTTTACCTCCGAAGGTTAAAGACCTTCTAAAAATACAACTCCCATGATTCCATAGCATTGACTCATGGCAGTTAAAGTGATGTCAAATGTCATTAATTATATGTTAACAATTCCTCATTTATTATGTCCTAAGGTAATTAATGGCTCAAAAAGACCTACAATCAAACACATTTAAACTTTATATTTTTAAGGAAATGTACTGAAAAATATTTATTTCATGAAGATTGTAGATAGCACAGAATAAATGTATGGCCATAAAAAAAAAACGGTTTGGGTTCAGGTTACCTACATGATTGCCTTCTCCCATATAATCTGCTCCGTAGGACACTTAGGTCCTCAAAAAAGGAGCTGTTATGTGATATCCCACAAGGTGCAATTCTATCCCCAATGCTCTTTAATAGTTACATGAAGCCACTGGGAAAGATCATCCATAGGCATGGGGTGGGGTGTTATAAGTATGCTGATGATACCCAAATATATTTCTCCATGCCTTCAAAAACAGCTTCAACTAAGGATAGAGGGAGCCAGCAAAGACAGTCTCCATCTTGTCTCCTTGCTCCAGCTGAAGGCCCCTCCCATCATCTCCAACGGACGCTCTGATGCCAGAGCAGAGAGGGAGCCAGCAAAGACAGTCTCCATCTTGTCTCCTTGCTCCAGCTGAAGGCCCCTCCCACCATCTCCAACGGACGCTCTGATGCCAGAGCAGAGAGGGAGCCAGCAAAGACAGTCTCCATCTTGTCTCCTTGCTCCAGCTGAAGGCCCCTCCCACCATCTCCAACGGATGCTCTGATGCCAGAGCAGAGAGGGAGCCATCAAAGACAGTCTCCATCTTGTCTCCTTGCTCCAGCTGAAGGCCCCTCCCACCATCTCCAACGGACGCTCTGATGCCAGAGCAGAGAGGGAGCCAGCAAAGACAGTCTCCATCTTGTCTCCTTGCTCCAGCTGAAGGCCCCTCCCACCATCTCCAACGGACGCTCTGATACCAGAGCAGAGAGGGAGCCAGCAAAGACAGTCTCCATTTTGTCTCCTTGCTCCAGCTGAAGGCCCCTCCCACCATCTCCAACGGACACTCTGATACCAGAGCAGAGAGGGAGCCATCAAAGACAGTCTCCATCTTGTCTCCTTGCTCCAGCTGAAGGCCCCTCCTACCATCTCCAACGGACGCTCTGATGCCAGAGCAGAGAGGGAGCCAGCAAAGACAGTCTCCATCTTGTCTCCTTGCTCCAGCTGAAGGCCCCTCCCACCATCTCCAACGGACGCTCTGATGCCAGAGCAGAGAGGGAGCCAGCAAAGACAGTCTCCATCTTGTCTCCTTGTTCCAGCTGAAGGCCCCTCCTACCATCTCCAACGGACGCTCTGATGCCAGAGCAGAGAGGGAGCCAGCAAAGACAGTCTCCATCTTGTCTCCTTGCTCCAGCTGAAGGCCCCTCCTACCAGTAACATGCTTTGTGTGTGTGTGTGTGTGTGTTTGTGTGTGTATATATATATGTGTGTGTGTGTGTATGTGTATGCGCATGCACACACACACACACACGCACACACATGAATATATATAATATTAATATTAATAATAATATGTTGTAATACAATGTAATAATAATTATAATTCACTATTATAATTGTATATTTATATTACATGCAATATTACTAATAATATTGCAATATAGTTGTATTATATAATATATTGTATGTATATATACTTGTAAACCGCCCTGAGTCCCCTTCGGGGTGAGAAGGGCGGTATATAAATGTCGCAAATAAATAAATAATAAATTGTCTCCTCTGAATTAATGCCTAGAGGAGGTAATGAGCTGGATGAGGAAAAACAGATTGAAACTGAATTCAGATAAAACAGGTGCTTATCATCCTCATCTGAGGGTGGAGGTGTGTCATCCAATCCTGGATGGGGTTACACTCCCCCTGAAAGACTGTATTAGCAGCTCAGGAGTACTCCAAATGTCAGCACAGGTAGATGCGATGGTCAGGAGTCCTATCAGCTTCAGCTGATACACCAGCTATGCCTCTTCCTAGATTTGGAGGACCTGAAGATGATAGTGCATGCACTGGTAACCTCAAGGTTGGACTTCAGCACTGTGCTTTACATTGGGCTACCTTTGTCTCAAGTTTGGAAACTCCAGATGGTGCAGAATACGGCAGCCAGATTGGTTACAGGAACATCTAGGAGTGAGCATATCACACCTATCCTAAATTTACTCCACTGGCTGCCAATTAATTTCCAGGCAAAGTACAAGGTGTTGGTTTGGGTCCAGGTTAACTAGGATCACTTTTTCCCATACAATATGTCCCAAACACTTAGGTCCTCTGGGGGGCAGTTACTCCAACCAGCCAGAATCCAACTGGCAACCATTACCCAGAGGACCTTTTCATTGGCCATACCAAGACTGTGGGACGACCTGGCAGAAGAGCTCCAATAGCTAAATGAACTGTCAGAATTTTAAAACCATCTAAAGACCTATCTTTTCCAGCAGACCTACCCAGCCAGTTTTTAAGCATGAATTTTAAACTCGTGTCCTTTGTTCAGTCTCTGTTTTGTGTATTTTAATATTTTATGTATTTTATATGTAGTTTGAATATGTATCTTTTATAGAAATACATTTTAATATATGTATTTATGGTATTTTTATAATGTTTAGTATTTTAATTATTCTGTAACCCGTCTTGGGCCATGAGGAGAGGGGAGCAAGAAATAAAATTTTATTATTATTATTATTATTATTATTATTATTATTATTATTATTATTATTATTATTACCACCTCGTACCACCTCTGCAAGGTGGCTACTCCAACCTGCCAGAACCCAACAGGCAACTGTCACCCAAAGAACCTTATCATTGACCACACCAAAAATGTGGAATTACCTGCTATAAGAGCTCTGACTGTTAATGAGTTGTCAGAATTTAAAACACAGTTAAAGACACATCTCTTCCTACAGGCCTATCCAGTCAACTTTGAACTATGGGTTTTGGATTTTCATTCTATTTCTGATGTATTTTGATCTATGTACCATGTGGTTTGGTGTATGTATTTTATTGTGGTTTGTGGTTTGACTTATGTAACTATTTTGTTGTATGTATTTTATGTTGATGAGTTTTGAATGTGTTGTACCCACCTGAAGCCATGAGGCCGGGGGGGGGGGGGGGGTAACAAATAAATTATATGATGGTGATGATGATGATGATGATGATGATGATGATGATGATGATGGAAAATGATGGGCTGTGATTATTCCAAAGTTGTTGTTTCCAGTAGCCCCAGTTAGCACACCTAATGGTGACAGAGGTTAAGACCTGCAGACCAAATTTCTATGCAAAGTCCAAATACTACTGCCAATTTATAGGCTGGAATCCAACATACCATTTCTGGACAAGAGCAGGTATGTTAATGGTGTTCTGTACTTTTCTCCAATGCAATTTTATTCTTGTGGTCCCTATGTTACTGTTTGTGCCACTGATTGCAAGATAGCTGGGAGCTATTTTTATCTGGTGCGAATTTCTGAACTTGTTTGTCATATTTGCGACATCATTTGTAGCAGCCTCTATTGGAATTCCATTATTAGATGAAAGCCACAGAACTGTGGCACATCTATTCCTGAACATTTGAGAATTCTCTCATATGTGTATGCAGACAGAAATTTCAAATCAAATGTAATATTATGTCATAAAATTATGGCTACTCCTCTAAGTATTGTAATTCCTTGACCATACTATTCATACTTTCAAATACTTTCAATTTTTTGTTTCAATAAGGAAATGTTTATTATTATTATTATTATTATTATTATTATTATTATTATTATTATTATGTTTATTTATACCCCGCTTTTTCTCTCAACAAGGAGACTCAAAACGGTTTACATTAAAAGCATTTCAATACAATTAAAAATATACAAATATGAAAACATAAATAAATATTAGTATTTAAAATGCAGTTAAAATTCATGTTGTCAAACAAAAACCTGTAAGTCTATTAGTTCCCTTCTTGTCTCAAAAGGCCTGTTTCATCTGGTTCCACATATTCATGCCAGATTGGATTTATAAAATCTTAACTGGAAGAGTTAAATCTTTGAACAGTTTTATAATGCAATAATGAATTTGAACTTGCAATGCTTGTGTCAGCCTTTTACCTGCTTTTAGGTCTATCTTTGGAGTAACTGAAAACATGGTGGGTGTTTCCCCCCTATTCCAGGGTGGATCAGCAACAACAGAATGAAATTCAATTGCTTGCTGAAACACACTTGAGTTCTACTGATATATTTTTAGAAATGCCTCTACAAAGCCACTTGTCTTAGTCACTTGACACCCCTGCTCAAAATAAGATTGCAATCTTATATCCACTTTCCTGGAGAGAAAGCCACACTATGCTTGATAGTACTTATTTCTGAGAAGATATGGACCAACACTATGAGAAAACAATGCTACAAATCTATGCAAAAACAACTTTTACCTCTGGCCAAGTATGTTGGTAAGGAAACATAGCTATTAGCTACATCTGAGTAGTACAGCACCAAATAGACAGCATTTCTCAGTAAGTAAGATATTAGGGAAAGAAGGTGTGTTTCATTCACATCTATGATTATAGGGAAAGTGATTTTGGGAGAAGAGAAGCTGGAAACTAGATAAGGAAAAGAAGTAATCTTGGCAGCATATGCATGCAAAGTATTTGGGCCAGCTGATAGGCAACACTCAACAGAGTCTAAAAATTGGATTAATTCAAAAATTATTCAGGGAAGAAGTGGCTTGAGGAGGTAGGACTACGACAAGCCAAAAGCCTTGGAAAATAGCTGCAATAATACAGATCATGGCAAGTTAAAGCAGCAATACAACAAAAAAGTTAGTTTATAGGCTCACATTGGTTGAAATCTGTTGTAGAGACTTTTCTTATCTTTATAATAACAGCCAATTTACTGAGCACAGGAAATCCTATTGTGCAGAAGGCCTACATTTACTTTACAGTGTACATTTGTTCCTCTGTATTCTCAGAATCTACACCTATGGATTCAAGCATTCATGGATTGAAAATAGTTTTTAAAAATTCCAAAAAGCAAATTTGATGTTGTCAATTTATATAGGAAGCATCATTTTACTACACCACCATACATGAACATTCATTGATTTTGATTTACACAGGAGTCCTGGAACTAAATCCCAGCAGATACCAAGGGTCCACTGTACTGAACTGCAGATGATTTGTAAATATGCAACATATGTTTAGAAAGTATTACTAATCTATTTGTTTAGAGTCGAGTCAAGGGCCCACTGTAAATATTGTGAAATACATTGTGTTTCATGATTTTTGGTGCTCAGTTAAAGGGCAGTGTTGAAAAGCCATGCATGGTGATGTGACAGAGTGAAGAGATTCAAAAAGGCAACAGACTAATCCAGAATGCCTGATGGAAAGATCAAAATGTCCAGTGACATATTAATCACAGTCTTCTAAATCCAAAGGCTTGACATTACAGGGTCAAGACAATTAAATGAGTGGTGACGCATGAAGCAAGATGAAAACAAAATACACCTGGGTGAAGGGAAGCTAAGAACAACTCACAGGATCTCAGGGAAGAAAGGAGATATTTATTTACTAACCTTTAGAAAAAAAAACTCTATGAAAGTGAATGAAGGTCTGAAATGGGAATGAGATTTTTAAAAAAGCTCATTTGCTAACAAAGAAGATAGAGAGGATCAAGCATTCTTTGCTTGAACCTTGGGAGCACTTTTTATCACTATCTAACTTGAACTCATCACATCAGCTATTGCAATCTAGTTTGAATGTCAGCAAACTCCGCACACATTACATTTTTTAAGAATCCCCAAAAAGCCAGCTTCTTTCTTCCTCTCTGCCTTCTCCTTTTGCTTTTCGTATGATCTTGCCTACTACAGAAGAATTCTGAACAATTCAAACACTCCCAAACCACTTTGTGACTAATGTGTTGTCGAAGGCTTTCATGGTCGGAATCACTGGGTTGTTGTGAGTCTTCCAGGCTGTATGGCCATGTTTTAGAAGCATGGCCATACAGCCTGGAAGACTCAGAACAACCCACTCTGTGACTTTTGGAATGACATGGGTTTCTTTATTTTATATTCTACGTTTCTTCTAGCAAGAGATCCAAAGTGACATCCAAGGTTTTAAAAGCACTCATATAATCTGGTTTGAAGCAGTTAATCTGCATTCAGAAACTAGATTACATGGTCAGTGTAGAGGGTTTTTAGAACACAGGGAAAGCCATATAGGGGAGATATGATTTTTCAGTTATTCTGGACCAAAGCTTTAAAGGCCATAGCCAGTGCTCTGAATTCTGCCTGGAAATGGATCAACACTGGTATATTTCTTTCAGCAAGAAGGCTAAATGGTGCTAATAACTTCTCCTAATCAACAGCCTGTATGTAGCATTTCCAACCAATTTCTGAAACAGCCCAAAGCTATAGTCTTAACATGGATTCCGTGATTTTATGGTCAAAGTTCCTCTAAAGGATAAAAAGTATTCTCACAATGACTGCACTATCCTCCAGAAACAATGTATGGGAGCACCATTGAAATAAATGGCAGTTTCACAAATGTTCAATTCCTTTCAGTGGGGCTTGGACCACAAAACCTGTCAAAGTGCAAATAGGATTGCAATGTCGTCACACTCTCACTCAAGCCACTCTCTATCTTTGAAGTTCTTGAAAACAAGCTTGCGTGGACATCTTTCAGGAGTGTTTTATAACCTTGTCACATGGCTGCCAGAGTTGCTTTGGTTTGTTGGGGGGCATGGGGAACCGGGCATCCCACGTTCCGCATTATTCAGCTCTATTTCCAGGTGGTCCCATGGGAAGAAGCATGGAGCATGAGTGGTGTGTGTGGCATCCCCCCATGTATTCCAATTGCAACACAGGAAGCCTCCCATGTTGTTGTTGTGGCAGCATGTGCCAGCTCCACCCCCCCCCTTTTCCCCCCACAGAGCCACACCAGCTTTGTATGATGGAAGTAACAGGTTCTGTGGGTGACCTGGACTAAACCAACTGAATGTAGCCCTTTGTGATGAGGTCTATAGTTTATATGCCTGCATAGCAGAGGGCTGGAATAAATTACTTTTGTGTCTTTTCATTTCTAAGATTCTATGATCAAGCAACCTCCAACTTACCAGGTGTTCTTGATTTCCAACTCCCATAATTCCTGAACCCTGGCCATCTTCTTTTCCTCTTCTGCCCTATCTTCCTGACATTTATGTCCACATTTTTTCAATATTTGGGATCAGGGCAGTACAAGAGGGAGGTGGTCTTGTCACATTTTTGACCACACTTCCCTCAAAAAGGTTACAAGCAACTTACTCCAAAAGGAATGTGTCAAAACACCAATAGTCCTCCTATCATCTCTAAAATGACAAGACAAGCCTTCATCCTTCTGTCACTACCAAACTGGCTTCCTCAGAAGTTCAATTTATATTCCCATTCCGAAAAGGACTAGGATGCCAGAAGGAGACTTCAGGTTCATATCTCAATCCTGCTACTCTTTCATTTTGAAGTATATAATAACACATCAAAGTAGAAATACAGGCAGTCCTCAAATTATGAACTAGATAGGTTCTGTAGGTGTGTTCTTAAGTTGGATTTGTGTGTAAGTCAGAACAGGTACATTTTAAGTGTAACTACAGCAAAAAATATACATATTTTAGCTTTGAATAGCATAGGGAAAGGTGAACCCCTGTGGTGGTTTTGTTTTGTTTTGTTTTGCTGTCTGTACCTCTGTTCAGAAGATTTCACCTCACTTTCTGTCCCTGTGATAATTGGATTTTGAAAAAATTGACTTGTTGTGGAAATAAGAATTGGAGATAAAGCTTCAGCTGAGACACCTTTTCCCCATGATAACTCTTTCAGGGGTTAATATCCTGTCTGAGGGGCTGATTTCTCTAACTCTGTTGTCTCACTCCTATTCTTAACTATGAGTAGTTTGTAACTTGGATGTTTGTATCTTGGGGACTGCCTGTATAGGCAATGACTGGAGAGCAGAGAAGTGTGTGTGTGATGTGCATGTGGCCCCATCTATACCACCATTACCATGCAGGTTGAACTGCATTATATGGAAGTGTAGACTCATATAATCCAGTTCAATGCTGTACAATCTGCATCATATAAATTTACACCGATCATATAATGCAGTTCATATTGCATTATAGGGCAGTGTAGATGGGTCCTATCTTCCAGTATATCTTACCGAGGTAGGGGGGAAGTCAGGATGGCAAGGGGGAAACAGGTCCCCATACTCATGGCCAATGCTGGGATCGCCACAATCCGTGGCAATATTGGGCGATTCCGGGGGCGCGTGTGAAGGAGTCATTAGTATGATATCCATATGTTGAGGGACTCTATTTTCTCCAGAGCAACTTTATTTCTTTCATAACACAGGGAATAGTGAGTCTGTGCTATTCATTGCTTAAAGGCAGCCCAATCTTACAAAAAAATATGCCCCCCAGTGTGCGTAATGTTAGTGAAAGTCCAGGTTATCAATCAGAGAAAAACCGATGAGCCCTTATAATCTTGGCAGCTGCTCGGGTTTGTTCTCCTCCTGAGATTGCACGATATGTACTAAAATTTAACAGACAGCCTGTTTTTTTATTAGTTCCTACATGGAAAGAAAGACAATAGTGTAAAAAACACACATTTGAAATACTTAGTGATTATGCATCCCTTTATTTTATGGGAGTTAAAAAAATATTGACTGTTTAAAACCAAGAAGATTTACACTAGTAGATTTACACCCATAGTTATAACTCTGTACTACTATGTGTTGGTATGAGAAAGAAAGGGAAATTTGTTAACTCAACTGATAGGTATTTTGTCTTTGCCATTGTCATTTAATTTTTTACCTTGTATTACATTTCAAATTAAATGTTGTTGCGCCCAAAGGGCTCTCCCAGGGCCTGGTTTCTCCAAGTGACCTTAAATATTTAGAAACCTGGGCACATATTTGATGTTGCCTAGTTAGTTTTTAATGCTTAACTATGTCTCCTGGCCTGTCCCCCACCAAATTGCTTTACCAGTCAGCAACTACTCAGAAATGGCATCTGTTCAGCTAGTGATTGTAGTATAGGAAGATGATGTTTCCACCCTTTTCCAACCAACAAGCGAGACTTCATCAATCAGAAATAGGACCCCATTTCACAGTCTAACTCGCTAGTGGAAAGGGGATGGAGACCTGAACACAATCTCTTGTTGTGGCTGCTGCTGTTAAAGCAGGCTGGGATGGCATTTGTGATCATGGCACTATTGTCACAATCGTGATTACAATCAGTCCTCCACATCGGCTAGTTTGACTTTTGCTTATTCATGAATATGATTTAAATGTTCTCTCCAGGAATCTCTAGGTCTTCCAGTATAACTCTTAACTCACCTTCCAGCAGAAAAAGAGCACAGAGTCACACTGAGGACCTGGAGATTCACAGAGAGTTTATGCATTGCTCAACTTACCCAGCAAGGGCTGTTGTGGTGTTGGACGCCCTCTGGCCTATCATGGTGCCTCATGGTGCTTCTTCCTCTTGCTACCTGGCCAGCTGGCCAATTGGCGGCGGGCCTGATCCCGCCTTCTGATTGGCCAGGCCTGGTAAGGGTTGGCCAAAGCAGCCAATTTATGGCTGCCCGGAGGGCCAGAGCAGGCATCAGGCCTGCTTTTTGCTGTTCCATCCCACCCACCCTACATATTTATTATGTTTGTTGTTTCAGTTATCCGTTTTGTCACAACTTCAGGTTGGCATGTGGCATGGGCCCTGTATCTGGATTGCTTACTCCCCTCCCCTCATGGGTGAGAGGGGGGGCGTCTGGTGGTCACCTGGGGTGCTGAGGTAACATTGGCCCAGTATGGTTCCAGTATCACCCTGGCGTGGATAGCGGGATCAGTCAGCAGCAGTCTGCCCAATCCATGATCCAGAATCCATGCATGGCGACCAACCCTTGTTCTTGTAACCAATAAATGAGCTGTGGCCAGGTTTATATCCCAACCCTTTGTTTGTGTCATTTCTTGTTCTGCCAGACGGAGGCATGTCACCCATGCACACGTAAATCTCAGAGATAAATACAATAGCTGTTTTTTATTTGTATTTTTTCACTTTCACAGGGATTGTGTGCCCCTAACCTCAGCGAATGTGGAGGGCTAACTGTACAGAGTATCCTTGAATATAAAGCAATTACAGATCCAGAACTCTAGGTAACGAATTTGTAACTGCAATGCAGAGGCCAACCCTGGGTTTTGACCAGTCTGGTTTTTGTGGGAGGAAACCATTTCTTTGGTTGGAAAAAAAGTTAACAAATGACAAAGGAAAGTCCATGACAACATTGTGTTTCTATCTCTTTGTGTTGTATTGCCTGCTTTATAGAAACATTGTCTGTTTTATTCAGGTCCTGCTTGGCTACTGTCTACTGAAAATTCTTTCTAAAAAGAACTTTTTATCATAAAGGTCTGCTACACTGAAAATGAAAATGGCTTTCTAAACAGAAAAAAATGTTACTTGAGATGCTTTCCTCAACATTTAAGTTGTCATATTTTTTCTACTAGGTTTAAAAGACTTCTGGCTGCAAAGGAACCAATTTGAGGCACACATCTGAAAGTGAGGGGTAAATATTCATCTTACTGAGAAGAGGCTTATATGCACAACCCTTATTAATGTTAATGAGATTTTCATGGAAGATCGTCTGCCAAGATGAAAATTTACTCCCAATTAGAGAATAAAAAGAGTATGAGAAGATGTTCAAAGTCCCTTCTCGGAGGGAGGAATGCTGACCCTGAAGATTTTTTTCCCTCTTTTAGTGTAAAACGACAAATTGGGTAAAGATGTTGAAATATACAGAAAGCACACTTTCCTGGGGTAGCTTTGACATTATGAATTTTTACAAGCATGAAAGGGCTGCGAACATACAGGTTGCAAGTAAATATGTAGCCATGCAGTGAAAAAGAATATAGGATGAGTATCCTTTATCCAAAATGCTAGGAACCAGAAGTGTTTGGGATTAAAGATTTGTGGGATTTTGGAATACCTGTATTTGCATATACATACATTATATGACATATCTTGGAGACAGGCTCAAAGTCTAAACATAAAATGTATTATTCTCACATATAACTTATACATATTCCCTAAAGATAATTTAATAGATAATATTTTAATAATTTCATGCATTAAACAAAATTTGTATACATTGTGAACCATCAGAAAGCAAAGGGTCACTATTTTCTATTTTCTATTTCAGAATACAGGGTATGGAATGCTCAACTCATATCAGATTTGCAGTTCAAGTCTATGCATATCTGCTCAGAAGTAAGCCCTACCAACTACAATGCAAATTTTCCCAATTACATATATATAAGATCACAACCTAAGTAAACGCAAACATATTCCTGATGTTAGTTGTGTTAAACTTAAATTATATTAAGATAATCTGCTTTGCTCTAAATCTGGATCTTACCCAGTGATACATGTATTAAATTAGTGTGTTTAGGATTGCTCCACAGGCCAATAGATAGCTAGTAGGGCTCTTTGATCAATGAAAAAAGTTTCAAAACTCATTGCAACATTAGGAGGTACCGGCATTTCATTTCTTAAGTGTTTCTAAAGTATCGTTAGTGAACATTTTGTTACTTTTTTGTTATCATAATCATGCAAGTGGGGAAACTTCAGGGGCTCCCTTCTCCCTCATTTTTACAGATATTGGGGTGAAACTTGTTACAATAGTAGAACGTAATTACCACTGTTATCCCATCAAGCATCAGAACGTTTCACTTATCCATGGAGTTTTGGGGAATTTTCAAAGTTTTTATAAACAACATCTTTTTTACAAGAGCTATATCCTTGAATGTTCTATACAATGATACAAGATAACAGGAGATCATTATCTCTCCCCCCCCCCTCCCAACTTTCAGGAATATTCATGCACCTACTGATTTTAGGGATTTTTTTAATGTTTTGAAAAAAATGTTTTTTAAAAAAGCCACAGCAGCTATTTCACTGAATGTCTCTGATAATAACAAATAGAACTTTCATTTAGGGATTTCTTACCAGCCCAGCACAGAGATTTACTTACTAGAAGTATCAGTTAGTCCTCCTCTTTGCAGATTCAGCAATTTAACTCTGACTGGCTGCTGCTATGGATGGACAAATTTCTCCCATACCCTGATTGGGGCTTTTTTGATGCTGAGCAGAATTCTGGGAAATGCAGTTTAGGGTAGAGCCCAGGGCTCCTTGCCTTTCTCGGGTAGGGTAGGGCCTAGGGCTCCTCGCCTTTCTCGGTTTCTTTCCCTGTGAACTGCTTCTCCCTACTGCTTCCCTCTCCTAATGGTGAGAGGCCATTAATTTAAAGAGGAAAGGCAGCCTTTTGGACTTTGCTTTGCTTCCTTACACTGAAAATGAAACTGACTTTGGGAGGCTTCCAAGATTTACAAAATTCAAACGAAAAAGTATTGGGTAAGTTTTGATTTTTAAGCTTTTGGTGCGGGCCAAGCCCACTTGTCAGATATCACAATGTAAGTATGAATTTAACTAATTTGATCTGACATACGACTAATGATAATTTTCCACAGCCCAAATAGCTAGATAGATTGTTAATGTATTGAAATCCTTTCTGCCCTCCCTCTTAAACTTGAGGTAGTTCACAAAATCAATAAAATAAATACAACACAAACATTATAAAGTATAAGCAAACAGTTATTTCAAGATATAGATTGCCCAGGCCTTTGGCTTGAAATGTTATTCTCTCTGTGTATTTTGTGTATTATATCAGTGGAAAAGTAAACATTAATCTGTTTATGGATGCCTTATCATTACTAAGTCTTTTAAAAAGTAAGACATTTTTCTAAGAAATGCCCGCACTTCCAAAACAGAGGCAGGTGGCTGCAAGAACATTAAAATTGAAGCTTTGTGATGCTGTTATTCACAGCTATAATTTTGCCCTAATGTATGCTCTTGAGGTTGCTGCTGTTTAATTGAACATTGTTGATGGGGTTTAACACTTCTTTCTTTTGTCTTATTGTATCATAGAATCATAGAATCATAGAATAGTAGAGTTGGAAGAGACCACATGGGCCATCCAGTCCAACCCCCTGCTAAGAAGCAGGAAATCCATTGTAGGTAGGTTTCAAATTCCAAGTCATCTTGGGAGAACAAAACAATGAATAAATACTGTCCTGCTTTTGGGGGGGAAATCAACTTAACCGAAGGAGATTCCAACAGCAAGCACATACAAAAACAAAACCACATGCATTATAAACAAGAAGGAAAATAACAAAAGCCTCAAAGGATATAAATAGAAGTGCCTTCATAAAACCAGCTTAAAATCCTACTTGTTAGTTTCCCTAACTACACTAATGCAGTGCCAGCTGATGGATGCTCTATTATTGAAATAGTGAATCTCTTTCCAGGGTGCTGAAAACCTTTCCCTCAAATAGCTAAGACTAAAACCCTGGATATCTTTATTGCCTTGCTGTTGTATACTACTGACCACCAGCCACCACTGCCCAAATGAACTATGACCTCTATCAGCTGGAGTGATTCTTCAACAGTTATGGGATGTCTTGCTGAAGTTACTCAAACCTTGTGAAAATATGCATATGAACCAGATACACTAATGGTAATATTGAAAAGTGATATAGGAGGACAAGTTGACTTTTTGGTATGTATATATTGGATCATAAAGAGCTTCTAGCAACATCCTGAACTGAGCAAAGGACCCTAATGAGAGGGCAGTAATAATGGAAGAAAAAAACTTTCAAATGGGCTCTTTTGGGTTCCCTATAATCTAAATCGCAATATAAATCTCCAGGAACACTAATTTAAGAGATCAGAAACTTTCTTCCATATTTTGTGAAGATAATTTCCCAGCTACTTTTACCATTATGGGCTGTTGGGAGCTGGGAACTGCAGTTCACCAACATCTGTTCCCATGCAAATAACATAGGCCAACCCTTCCATTAGATAATGAGATTATGATACAGGCCTAAATCCCATTGTTATTCTGATTAGAGTTGGCCTATTAAATCCACGGAATGTACCTTGGTTGATTCACCATCTAACAATTGACTCAATGAGTCTACTAATCAAAGGGATTCCTGCAATAGTGAACTAATTCAGACCAATGATACCCAACATACTTGTCATAAACTCTCTGGGGGTGCACACAGACAACCCTTTAAAAGCACCATCTCCCAAGTTTTCACATAGGATGTCCAAACATAAAAACGAATTCATTCACCACAAAGCAGGAAAACCTAGATTTGTAGCATATTAATTTGATAGTGGGTTAAATCCATGCTTTCTTGAATGACGTGGGTCAAACCCACTATGGCCGTTGTCTGGCCTGCCCCCTGAGGAGGCAGTCCGGGCAGCTCTCTCATGTTTTCCAGGCTGGTTCAGCCTGAAAAACCGCAAGTGCACCAACCCCCTCACCATCATGCCCCCCCCAAAGCCTTTATAAATTAAAGTAACTTACCAGGCTGACATTTCCCTGCTGTCAGCCCTCTCCTGGCGCATAGCAATGATGTGTTAGGAGAAGGGGGGGAATCGCTCCTGCCCCCTTCTCCTGGTGTATCATTGTTATGCGCCAGGAGAGGACCGGCAGCAGGGAAATCTTATAGTAAGAACACATCCTTGCAATGTGTAGACATACATACACCAAATTCTATGATACTGTGGTTGATGCTTTACATTGTTGTTGTTGTTGTTTTTGTTGTTGTTGTTGTTGTTGTTTTATTCCCTATTTCCCCCAATATTGAGACACAAACCAACTCACGATGCAAAGGAAAACTTATAAACATACAATTTTACAATTATCAATATCAATATACAGTAATAAAATATTTCAAATGCAGTAAAAGAATAAAATGCAATTGGAAAGATAATTTTAAAAACAATACAGCACACCCTAGTTTGTTCTTTAAAAACTTTCTCTTGATGGAAGGACAAGTATCTCTGGAAAGAGAGTTCCGAGATCTAGGGGCAGCCATTGAGAAAAAATGTCATGTTGAATGACTTGACAAGAGCCCATCTCCTGTGACATCACAAATGATCTCTGCTTTTGCCTTGAGACTCTCAAGGCATCGAAGAGTCTTGACTTTGTTGAGTAATTTCAAAAACTGCAAGAACCACAGATTCAGGGCCTAGTGTGCCTAGCTCCAAAGATCAAATGAGATATGAACGGGTTAAAGGAAAAAGGATTTATTCACTTGGCCAAAGTGAATGCCAGTGGATTCTACACTCTAAAGACTGACATGAAGCACAGAAAACATACAGAAGCATTTATAAAAGATTGACAGCATTTCAAAACAAAGGAGTATTGCTGCTCCAAGTGCTGATTACTCCAGCTTAGGACCCGCTAGGATCTGCACACTGTTTGACTCTGGTGTGCTATCTGGAACTGCAGCTGATTGGTTTCCAGGTTTGGTGGGAAGTTTTAATAAACTATCATTGCTGACATTTTGTGGCTGTTTTCTTGGTTTGCCTCTCATGGAATGTGCAAATGAAAGAATGTTGGTTGGGAGTAAACAATGGGTGGCCAGAGGATAGCATGGTCTGTATGGGTTCCCATGGATTAGGTCTGGTTGAACAATGAGTAACTTCTGTGACTTTCATTCTGGATCTGTTGTTAAGTTCACAGCAGGACCAGCCAGAGGAAATATGAAGGGGTAAGCAAAAAAAAAAACTTTTGCGCGCCCCCCACGCCATGGGAGGCGTGGCCGTGTGACACGGGAGGCGTGGCTAGACCTGGCCCCGCCTCCCATGCTGCATGCCCTGACCCTGCCTCCCGCGTCACGCGGCCACACCTCCCGTGGCAGGTGGCACGGGAGGCGGGGCCAGGGCGCATAGCGTGGGAGGCGGGGCCAGCTCTGGCCCCGCCTCTCACGCCGCACGCCCTGGCCCAGCCAGGCTGCAGCGGGAGTCCTTCCAGGCTGCGGCAAAGACGGGCTGGGCCTCCGCTGCGGCCAGGAAGGATTCCCTCCACAGCCTGGCTGGGCCAGGGTGCACAGCATGGGAGGCGGGGCCAAACCTGGCCCCACCTCCCACGCTGCATGCCCTGGCCCCACCTTTCACACTGCGCCCTGCCTCCCGGGGGCTCAATAGTGCCCCAGGAACATGGCGCCCTGTGGTTAGCATCCTGTGGTTGGCGTCCTGTGTTGGGCCGGGCCTGGTTCACAGTCTTTGTGAAGGGATTATGCCTGGGGAAAATAATGAGATTTGTCCTAGTGTATGTGTATATGCTTAATGCAACTTGGTGATTCGAGGTTGAATGTTATCTGAGACTAGGTTTCTGGGGGAACAGTCACACACAGGCTCCGGGTATCAGAGCTCATGGGGTCTGCGTTAAGGTTCTGGGGTGTTGATCACAACCTGGCCAGCCCAAGTTCCCATATGTTGGAAGACTGAGGTTTATAAACCACACAACCATTTGGACCCCATAAACTAAATTGCTGCCTCCTCTCTAGTAGAAAATGCTACCCCATTGTGAATGCTCAAACAAGATCATACCGTCAGTGGAGTTCGTTTTTGTACATGGAACAGAGAGTAGGCACTATCTTGAAGTGAAAGGATATTTATTTTTAGGCCCTGTCCAAGAAGCATGGGAAAGTTACCAGCTAACTGCTCCATAAGAAGTTAACCTCTCATTTCCCAATGCTGTTGCTTGCTAACAGGAATTTATCTGTCTTCAGTCATGCATTATTTTGAATTTTATTTTTCAGTCAACAGCTGCTAAGTTTCAGTCTTACCATAATGCTACCAAGGGCACTGTACTCACCTGCAGTACAGATGATTTTCTCCCAATACCCCCTTTGTGAGAATCCTAATTATGCTGCCATGCCTACCTCCAAGCGCCAGCTGCTTGATGAGTAAAAGTCAATATGCAAATAATACATTCACAGCAGCATTTGGCTCTCATATAGGAACCCAAGCAGACAAACACCAACCTTTTCCCTAATGAGAATGTTATTTCTGGTAATCATTACTGCTAGATGGGTGCTGCTGACAGTTCGGCTTCATGCTGTTAGTAGAGAAGAAGGTTAGTTATTTCACTACAGTCCTTGTCTTAGTGAACTGAATTTTTAAATATTCATGGGAAAATGCAAAATCTGAGACTAATTAGGTAGTGGTGCTAGAATTACATATGGCTAGTGCTCCTTACATATGTATTTATCTACCTGGATAACTTTTATAACACTTTGCCTCAGCTGCTTCTTCAAAATTGAGTGAGGTTCACTTCTCATATGACAGTTGGAGAAAAAGTAACTTCTCTTACAAGAGGGATACCTTCTGGGACTGACAAATGGGCTTCTTACTATTGACTCCTTAGTATATTTTTCTGGCTGTTTTATGATTCCTACTTCCCTGAGGGCAGTGAAAATTTCCAGGATTCTTTAGAGGAGACAGCACTGGCAAGACTTACAATACTTTTCTAATACTTCCTTCATTTAAAAATATAAAAAATAATGGGTGACACTTCTTACTAGGCTGCTGATATGCCAGCAAGAGTAACTCTAGCAGAATCTCTTCTCTCTTAGGGTGCACGAACACCAACGGAGAGCAGCAGTAATATTATAAGAGCAGTAATATTGCCTTCTATTCAGAAAATGCTATAGTTGAGACTTAGAGTGGTTCTACACAGCCATTTCAACTTACTCAGGATGTGGATTAAAGAGACCCAGTTCACTGCAGAGCACCTGCAGAAGTATCACGGGAACTAGTTGGAGTCTGGTATGGTGGCCACATAGATTTGTTGATTGCAGATGGATCTGAAACTGCTGTCTGGTTGGGACCAGTGCTAGAGCAAGGCAGGCCACAACAGCAAAGTGGCGGAAAGCAGGAATTCCCGTGGGAATGCTGCGGTTTCCTCTCTGGGGTGGTGAAGGCATTTGTTTAACTTTTGGGGAACTGTGTTTCCAGGTTTTTCAAATATGTCAGCACTACCCCTAACCTGACTAGTGTTCTACATTTTAATGAGTTTTTTTTTTGTAATATTCTGGCTGGATTCATACTGCAGTGTGCATTGGGGGTGTACATTATGTGGACACCTAAACCTTGAGATGGCTTCAAACTGCATTTTAATGTCTGTGTGGAACTGCCCTTATCTCCAAAATTTCTCATGTGGTAGTTTTGTGTAGAAAACAGCATTTTTTGCAGAAAAAGCCATTTTTCATGTATTAGAAATATAGGCTAGAATTCACTTGGACAATTGTGGGTGTGTAACCTCAAATTACACATTCATGATTGTTTTATTTTCATGATCCCTATGGATTTAAGGAATATGTTGGGACCATGGAAGTCCCCCTATCCTCACTTATTCAGCAGCAGTTGTTGTAATCAACAGGGCCTATTCCTTTCCTGATCAAGAAGCAAATGACTGGTATTCCCATCCATTGCTTGTACAAGTGATCTCAAGCACAAGGGAGAATAGAGACAGGGACCCTACTACTGCCTGTTGCAATGCAGATCACTCACAGAAAACACGCATCAATTATTGCCTGAATTAAGGAAAAGTGTATCTTCTCTTTAGCACCAAATTCTGCTCTTGGCAAGATGCTGAAATGCTGCTCTTTAAATATCCTTAATGACTTTGGTGTCATTTTTGCTGAAGTGTGCACTTTTTAATTGCAGTATTTATCAGGAGTGTTGGTTCTAAATGGAGATGCTGGTCAGTCAATTGCATGGAAAACTACAAGTAGAGAATAAAGGGACATGAAAAGGCTCTGGCAATGAGCATCATTCAGCTTAGCAACCCAGCAATCAATAATTCACAGAATCCCGTTCTGACACATTAATTGGAAATTAAGTAGTGATACAGAGGTAATGGAGGGTCACATTCAACACAAAAGGTCAACTGCACACATCCCACCCAGAATAAAGAGGAAAGATTCATGGAGTGGATTAACTAAGACCACAACATTATTAGAAATATATTGAAGGAGATCTGCAGAAGGAACCTCAGCAGCTGTGTGATCACAGGATACAGCAAGAATTTGTCAAGAGGTCATACTGCAAGAATTGGAGGAGGGCAAATGTGGTCCCTATCTTCAAGAAGGGAAAAAAGAACGACCCAAACAATTACCATCCGGTCAGCCTCACATCGATACCAGGCAAGATTCTGGAAAAGATCATTAAGGAAGTGGTCTGCAAACACTTAGAAACAAACGCAGTCATTGCTAATAGTTAACACGGATTTACCAAAAACAAGTCATGCCAGACTAATCTGATCTCTTTTTTCGATAGAGTTACGAGTTGGGTCGATACAGGGAATGCCGTGGATGTAGCGTACCTAGATTTCAGTAAGGCCTTCGACAAAGTCCCTCATGACCTTCTGGCAAACAAACTAGTAAAATGTGAGCTAGACAAAACTACGGTTAGGTGGATCTGTAATTGGCTAAGCAAACGAACCCAAAGGGTGCTCACCAATGCGTCTTTTTCATCTTGGAAAGAAGTCACGAGTGGAGTGCTGCAGGGTTCCGTCCTGGGCCCGGTTCTGTTCAACATCTTTATTAACAACTTAGACGAAGGGTTAGAAGGCACGATCATCAAGTTTGCAGACGACACAAAACTGGGAGGGATAGCCAACACTCCAGAAGACAGGAGCAGAATTTAAAACGATCTTGACAGACTACAGAGATGGGCCGAAACTAACAAAATGAAGTTCAACAGGGACAAATGCAAGATACTTCATTTCGGCAGAAAAAATTGAATGCAAAGATACAGAATGGGGTACGCCTGGCTAGACAGCAGTACATGTGAAAAAGATCTTGGAGTCCTTGTGGACAACAAGTTAAACATGAGCCAGCAATGTGATGCAGCTGCTAAGAAAGCCAATGGGATTCTGGCCTTCATCAATAGGGGTATAGCGTCTAGATCCAGGGAAGTCATGCTCCCCCTCTATTCTGCCTTGGTCAGACCACATCTGGAATACTGTGTCCAATTTTGGGCACCGCAGTTGAAGGGAGATGTTGACAGGCTGGAATGTGTCCAGAGGAGGGCAACTAAAATGATCAAAGTTCTGGAGAACAAGCCCTATGAGGAGTGGCTTAAAGAGCTGGGCATGTTTAGCCTGCAGAAGAGAAGGCTGAGAGGAGACATGATAGCCATGTACAAATATGTGAGGGGAAGTCATAGGGAGGAGGGAGAAAGTTTGTTTTCTGCTGCCCTGCAGACTAGAACGCAGAACAATGGCTTCGAACTATAGGAAAGTAGATTCCACCTGAACATCAGGAAGAACTTCCTCACTGTGAGGGCTGTTCGGCAATGGAACTCTCTCCCCTAGACTGTGGTGGAGGCTCCTTCTTTTGAAGCTTTTAAACAGAGGCTGGATGGCCATCTGTCGGGGGTGCTTTGAATGCGATTTCCTGCTTCTTGGCAGGGGGTTGGGCTGGATAGCCCATGAGGTCTCTTCCAACTCTACGATTCTATGATTCTATGATTCTAATTCGTACAAAGTGTGAGCACATAGAACTGTTTGAGGAATCATCCACACATACAACATTATTTCATTTTATAGAGCAGTTTATCTGTTCTATGTGAGAGATGGACTATGCTGCATGTTTAACTTTTAAGGTGTATTTTTAAAAGTTTTAACATTCTGCTTTAAATATAATTGGTTAGTACAGTGTTCCCTAACTTATTGCAAGGGTTACGTTCCAGGATCACCCGCAACATGTGAAAATCCGCGAAGTAGGGACACTATATACATTATTTTAGTAGTTAAACCCTATTTTAAGTCTTTATCAATCAATCGTGTGTTGATCCCCTCCTTCTCCTCCCGTTACCACTTGGGCTCCTTTTCTCTTCCTTCAGTTACTTCTTCCTCCCTTCCTTAGGCTGTAAATTGTAATTTTTTATGATTTATAATATTTTTTTAGTGTTTACTGAAAAACCGCAAAACAGCAAATCCAAGAAAAGCGAAGTTGTGAGGGAACACTGTACTGTTTGTTTGTTTGTTTTACATTAGCACCCATAATTTTTAGCTGCACTTTTTGTTTTATGTAAACTACTTGGAGAGCTGTAATCTGGGGAAATTGAACCAGAGTTCTCTAGCAAAGAATCCTAAACCCCTCCTCAAACTACAAATCTGATGAGTCCACAGGATGGAGCCATGAGTCTTAAAGTGGGGTTAAATTGCAATAATTGTGAATTATAGAACTTCCTTAACAAACAAATAAACAAAAAAGCTTTCTGTCATTTGAAATGACCCCATAGAAACTGCAACTATAGATCAAGATACTGCATTTTCTCCAGAGGGTAAGAACACTGTTGTTCACTGTATCTACAGATTCTGCATCCATGGAATAAATCAACCACGGCTCAAAAATACTCAAGAAAGGAAAGCTTGTTTTTACCATTTCATATAATGTAAACCATTTTAAAACATCATTGTACATAACACTAAGGACCCTTCCACACAGTCATATAACCCAGAATATCAAGGCAGAAAATCCCATAATATCTTCTTTGAACTGTGTTATCTGAGTCCACACTGCCATATATTCCCGTTCAAAGCAGATAAGGTGGGGTTTTGTTCAGCTGTGTGGAAGGGGCCAAAGTAACAGAACTTTTGTTCCTAGGTTATACATGTCATGTCCTAACTGGTTCTTTCATAAAAACATGGGGAAAGTTTATTAAACTGAAAATTTTTTGCTTTTGCAGGATATCTTGCAGCACATTTTGCTATACTTGAATGAATATCTCATCTAGTTTCAACCAAATCAACATAGTTTGTGGCAGCCACAAAATGAAGTTTCTGGAGTATAAAAACTACTTTCAAAGTAAGTAATGCACAATTAAACAGGAAATAACACTTTCTGACCAGGGAGAGATTTTTTTTCAATTTTTGTTACAAAGTGTAAGAGACTTCTGTGTCCACAGATTTTGGTATCCACAGGTGGGGCCTGGAAACAAATGCTACCAGATACCTAGTATCAGTGTATTCAGATACAGTAGAGTCTCGCTTATCCAACCTTCATTTATCCAGTGTTATGGATTATCCAACACAGTTTTTCCCCCACCCACATCTACAGCTGTTTCTCTAGGCAGCAAGGAACTTATTACGGATTTAACCTCCGACAAGGTTGTTACTGTAAGTTTATTTTATGCAATTTTATCTTTATTTATAGTCAATTTTTTAGTAGTCAATGTTTTTGTAGTCAATGTTTTCAATACATTGTGATGTTTTGGTGCTAAATTCGTGAATACAGTAATTACTACATGACATTACCATGTATTGAACTGCTTTTTCTGTCAATTTGTTGTGAAACATTATGTTTTGGTGCTTAATTTGTAAAATCTTAACGTAATTTTCTTTTCCTTGATCCCTCCTTATTATCCAACCTTTTCGCTTATCCAACATTCTGCCTGCCTGTTTATGTTGGATAAGCAAGACTCTACTGTACTACAATTAAACATAATTCCATACAACAGATATCTAGATGCCACACTAACAGATTCTTTACATAGAGAGATTCATTGACATTGTATCCCTTGGATTTTCTCCGAAGCTGTGATTTGCCCACACTGAATGGAGTGGGGCGTACACCTTGAGATGGAATAGACCCCATTGGCCAGCCTTTATCTTTCGACTGGTTCAGACTCCCTGGTATTCCTTGACCATTCTGTGCACTGAGAGAGAGAGAGAAAAAAAACTTACAAAGAGGAAACTAAAGTTTTTAAGCCCCTATGCAATCCAGGCTTTTTGGCAGTCTAACAGCAAACATGCATCCATAAGTCTGTCCTTTTCAACCCATGTTCATCTAAGGCAGGCCGAATGTTGCCACCTCTTAATATAATCTCTCAAGCAAAGAAAGGAGATGCATCTTTTTAAAACAAATTCTTCAAATCTGCAGAAGATGGGCAAAGTGCCCTAATGACTGTCAGCAGCTCAGAGCTGAACTCCAACTTCCCATTCCAATGGTATTTCTTTAATATATACACTATAAAACTAAAGCCAAGCAGCAGGCATGCGAGTCGGCTGTGTCACTAGCCAAATATTTCAAAGAATCACCCCAGGGACATTTCTTTCCCAGAACACATGTTTCAAAATTAAAGAATTTAAGGTGTATCAAACTGTAACTGGAGAGCAAGAATTGTCTGACTTGGTTGGTGCTCTTTCAACTGTTCTTTTTGTGCACACGGATAAAATGCATACACATTTATATAATATTATTAATGTACAACTCAAAATCCATGCTAATTTAAGCAACTTTTAATTAGTTCTGATAGTTTCCAAATTACTGGCTCATTTGAAAAAAATAATACAGTGGGCCCTTGGTATCAGCTGAGGTTTCTTTGAGGGGGATAGCGGAATCTGTGGATATGGAGGACTGACGGTATATACAAAACAATCATACCGAGTTTGTAATAGACAACGAGAACTACATTATTTCTCATGGCTTTTAGTCTTGCAAGTGGGCTTTTTAAAATTAGGTGTAATCTTTTTTTTCAACAATGTTGGCTTTTAAAACTAATGTAGAAAGAAAAAAGAAATACCCCTTTCAGAAATCTGTTTTCAAAATAATGGTTGCATATTTTTGCTGATGTTCTTGTTCTTATTTTTATAGATATTGTTATAATGATTGTACATTGCTTTCACAACTCTAATGGGCAGACAAAGAAGCTTTTAAGCCAGAATCCTGCTTCAGTAATATGCTAACAAAAAGCTATGCAAAATGTTGGACTCACTAAGCAGCTGTTAATGTGGCCCCTGGTTCAGTTGAGCCTTCCACAAACACAAAAACACCCTGCCTTTCATATTGATATACAGAATGAGGAGCTAATGAACTGTTGCCCAGCAAGTGAGTTCAAATCCTAGCCTCTTAGGGCTTGATCAGACGCATTGCAGAAAGCAGGTGGGATTGTCTTGTTAACAAAGAGTATCAACCCCTTCCCTTTTAAAATATTGTTGTGTTTTGCAAATCCCATCAGACACTTTACGTCCTCCAACCTTCTCCCATTCTTTCCCTGTGCTGCATTCTGAACCATCACACAAGCAAATGAAGTCTCTGCCCACTCCATATTCTTTTTTAAAAATCAGAGAAAAAATTGAAATTGCAGAAAAACAAAGTTTAAAAGCTAGCTACAGAGCAATCTCGAAAACCAAGATTACTAGGAACCTTATCCTACTTTGGGGGTGGGATAAAGGAGCAACTGAAGAATTTTAACCGCCTTTGCCATGAGCTGTCCTTCCCATGCCTTCCTGCCCTGGATTAGACCAGCATCATTTTCAACACCTTTGCCACTACCTGTCTTTCTATGCCTTCCTGCCCTGGATTAGGCCAGTGTAATTTCAACCCCCTTTGCCATGAGGAGAAAGTAGAAAAAGAATTGGTTATCTGGGATATTTTGAAAGTAGTTAAAGTGGGATTAATTAGAATGCCCCTGCCAATTTGGGATAGTTGGAGGACATGCTCTTCCCCACCAGGAGAAGAAAGGAGGGGAAACATGACAAATTGCCCCTCCAGAGTACCAGGCTAACTGTGAGCACATTTTGTCCTGGCAAGCAAAGTAGGCAATAATAAGACTTCCAGATTTTGACATTGTTTGTCACCATTTAGCACATACTCAATGAATGAAAACAGTAATGAAGTACAGGCTGAGAATGCTTGGCTTTTCTTTGATGCAGCAGAGCTTAAAAAGCTATTTTTAATGTGAATACATATAACATGAGGCTGAAGCTATCTATAACCAAGCTGTAGCATGATGATGTTGGAGAGAAAAGAGTATCATGCTAACACTTTTCGGTTCTGTATAGCTTCAGTATGTTTTCATATTCATTTCTCTTAAAATAACTTTACAGCTTCTGTAATGCAGTTCCTACATGACATTTCCCATTTAGATGGTAATATTTCCTTGCAAGATTGCTTGAAATTCTAATTAAAAGCTAAAAACTACATCTCAGTGGCATAAGATCTTTGGTTAAAGATTGGTGTGTTAATGCACTGAACCTGTGCAATCAGAAGCAAGCACCACTGTGTTTAATGGTACTTATTCCCAAGCAACTGTACATAGGATTGTAGTCATGCTGATCCTATTAAATGGTACATATCTATTAATACATCCCATCATTATATCCTGACCATCTCAAAATTATCTTCTACATCACTAAAATCCACAACACCACTCCATGTTTTTGAGAGGTATAAAACTGCATAGGAAAACACACAAACAGTGGCCCCTTCCACACAGCTGAATAAAATCCCACATTTTCTCCCATATTTTCTGGAATATATGGCATTATGGACTCAGACAACCCAGTTCAAAGCAGATATTGTGGGATTTTCTGCCTTTCTGCCTATATGGCTCTGTGGAAGGGCCCAATGTGAGTTCCTTATTTAAACCATGGCCTAGAACCTATTGGTGATATATGTTAGAGTAACCATTTGCCAAGATATGTTTCACAAGTATGTTATCGTGAAATGATATACTGAAATAAAGTGTGAGAGAACAACTATCTAGAGGAAATAAAATTGACAACCTAACTACTAAGGCAGGTTCCTCAGTTGTTTTACTTTATTTATTCATGTGTGTTGGTGTTATTTCTCTGTGATTATGCCTTCTAAGTGTATCTTAAAATCCAACATATTTTTGACCTTACTGTATCCATGCTAGAATGGGTGCATTATGACAACATATAGATATATTTTAGAAGTTATCCAAACGTGCAAAATTCTTTCATGTTAGAAACCGGTCAGTCTGTGACTTTACCTAAGCCATAAGTGGAGATAAAACACTTGCTTTTTAGACTGATACAGAAAATATTCACACCAGTAAACACTTGAATTACAAGAGGAATTAAAAATCAGTTAATTCTGAGTAATTCAGTAATATCGCCAAAGAAATGTTATCAAGGGCATAAATGACATTATGCTACTATCAAAATACAGAATAGAGATGAAACCAGAATTTTATTTGTCAGGACTATTAGATGATAGACATGAAAAGAAATATGGGAAAAATACAGTATATGATTATAATAGCAAGCATACTGCATGTACAAAAATGGAAAGACAAGGTGATCCCATGAACAGAATATTGACTGTTGAAGAAGGATGATTTAGATGAAATGGGCCAAGTAAAACATTTTAAGGATGATACAATACAGAAATGAAAACAAAATTCAGCAACCAGTTGTGATGTACTTAAGAAAAAAATAGAGAAGATAATCAGTCACAGTGTTTGAGGAATATTGAAAGTCATGCTATTTTAGAGTGATAAGAGTGAAAACATTTGCATAAGAAGTTGGTTTAATAGGCAAATCATGTCTTCATCTGTGGGTGGAGGAGGAAGGTTGGAAGCCTGTTTAACCACTGTTTCTTTTTCCATATTATTTTCTTTGTTTCTTATTTAGTATATGTTAAGGTAGTTTATTAGAATTAATCCCTATATGGATGTAGCAAAAATCTTTTGTTGTTGTTAGTGTTTAATGATTACATTTTAAAAAAAAACAAAATAAGATAGATAAGATAAGAACATTTTTAAAACATTGAACAAGGATACAAGATATTTAAAGGCTGTCATCTGTACCAGTCTTCAGGATGTACATCTACTATTCAAGCTCATTTGAAACTAATAGCTCATATTAATTTATATGCAAAGGATGTCTTGCCTTCTGCAGGTTTTTCCTAATGACCTCTATCTTCATGCATCTGTTAATGAAAGGGTACTCACAAGAACGCAAACATATCACTGGGTAGCATTGACTGAACTCTTGTCAAGGAGGTGATCATAAAAGAGTTGATCATTAAGTAGAGTGATTCATAAGAAATTCATTCATTCAGATTTTTTTTAAAAAAATGTATTGAGGTATATATGACAGGGTTAGGGACTTACCTTGATTTAATTTATGGGATTGTTATGAGGATTAAGGAATGAGGATAATATCACCCAGGAATACAAAGAGTATTTTGTTGTTCAAGAAAAAGTGAGAGAAAACTGTCAACTTCCATGAGTTTTTCACATTTTGAGAAATCTTTGCAAAACAAAAACAACACCTCGCTTACACACTTTTTTCACACTTTATTTTGTCAAAAGATTGGAGTGGGGTGGGGTTTCAAATCTTGGGCAACAAAACAATTTATTTTGTACAAAATCCACTCTGAGCTAGTCTAGGACTATGAGAACAAGACTGAAGCCAGAAATATTTCCTAATCCTTTGGCTACATGCATTTACCTTTATATGCATAGGTAAATGCCTGTAAATGCTTTTATCAAACCACACTGTGAATTGAGATAAGAATGTTGATATTTAACTGTCTGCTGAAGACAATGGCCACATACTTTTTATTGTCATCTATAATCATGAACGACAGTATTTGAATCATGAGGTGTCTGAGCCACAGGGCCATTATATAGCATACCCCCTCCTCTGCTAAAAGATTAGGAACCCTTGAAGTGTGGGTCAAATACTTACAACTCATAGTGTATGGAGTACCAGAGAAGAAAGTGAACTTGAACATATCTGTTATCAAATGTTTGAGAAGGCGAGTGAGTGCTCTCCACAAGGAGGCCTTCCTGGCAACAACACTGACTTAATTCTGGTACTGGTACATTCAATGGTGTGTTATACTTGAATAAATATGGTAATTATATGCCACTCTGTGGTCCAGGAAGAGATGATAGAGAGAGAGAGAGAGAGAGAGAGAGAGAGAGAGAGAGAGAGAGAGAGAGAGAGAGAGTAGATTGTTACTGGAGGGGGAATGGGAAAATGACAAAGAAAAATTGCACAGTGCCTTCCTGCCCATTTGTTTATGTCTGCATCTAGCCATACCACCTAGGGGCTGTTTACATCATTAGATGTCCTAGTTTTCCAAAGACTAAAGTTTTATCCTTACTATACAGTTATATCAATTTCATATCACCTTCAACCAAGTGCATGCTTGTCGGCTAAAGCTAATTCCACAGGATCTGTCTGAGAACGACTGTCCTGAATGATTTTGACATGTGGACTAAGAGAAGATGTCAGCTTTCTGTTACTTTTATGATCCTTAGTCTGTTTATCTATTTTTCTCTGCCTTTTAGGCTCCTGTGCTTTGTCCTGAATGGTAAAAAAGAGATTTAAAAACATTCTTTTGACCTTCGTGTTTGTGCTTACTTGTTTCTCTGACAATTTCTCAACCTTTGCCCAAAAAGTTCTAATAGATTTATGTTTGCCTTCTGGGGGTTTTTTGCCTTTTTAAAGTGTCCCCTTCCAGTGCCTGACCTCTTTTTATGAGACTTTTGATTATAATTTAAATTGCGTACATCTGTCTTGTTTCCTTAGTAGCTAACAAGCCAGCCTCCTTAACTAGAGAGCTCAAATGAACTGACTGTGGAGTAATCTCTTTCAGACATACAGATGGTCCATCTGTTTCAAGATTTAAAGTAGTCATGTTATCTACTACTTCCATAGCTGTCAAATCATTTTTTGCTATTAAAATTCCTAGACTAATTAGCCACCAGCTGAATTTATGGCAAGTACTTAGAAGGTACCAACATACCCTGAAAAGAGGGAAATTGAGGATATTGAGAGTAAAGACAGCAATCAGAGATATCTATCCTCAGGAGTGGACAAAATCTCTCTATCAGATAATTCCAAGTAAAGCACAGTGTCACAAATCCTAGAACAACTTATGATGGAACCATTAATTAAAGTGGAAAAGCAAACGTATATTTTATGTCTCTACCCTTCATAGAAGCTGAAATACAAGTCAAAATCCACCTTATTTGCATGAAATGAACTCACTTCTGAAAACTGGGAAGCTTTGACAATTATTTGAGAAAACATGTGGTGTGGATCTTTTTCAGTGAATTATTTGGGTCTGATACTGAAGTAGTCTTAGTTGCCCTGGGTGGTGATCTGCTACAAGCCAAAGATAGAAAAATACTACACCAGCTGATCCTCCCAAACCTTCTGGTCACTATTGATACCATTGATGGTAGAGGGATGGCAGTAGGAGTAGGGTTAGGCAAAATATTCAAATACTCAGCAATAAGGGACCCTAAAGGAAAAATTTCCTGGAGCTCCCCTTATAGTTATTTCACAAAGCTTTCAAAAATCTTGGAGAATTACTCCCCACATTCCATTTTTTCCTAATCCTTAGAATGTATGTAGATTCCAGGGGGAAGGCAGTAAGCCACTAGTCATCTTCTACAGCTAGTCACTGGCACATATTGACAACACCATCTTCTGGGAGCTCTGGGGGACATGGAGAGAATGCCTATAGCAATGTGTGCCAGGTATCAGAACAAAGTTGGCTTTGATGCACAAGCTATTGGAATATAGGTTGTGGTGATCCTCAGTTGCCTCCCCTTCATTGTGCTTTTATGAATTACATGTACAGAAGTCAGGAAACCCAAGCTTTTATTTTACATCAGTAGTCTCAATAGTTTCCAATAACCCATGCAACTTTTCACCTGTTAGTGGCCAACTTTTCAGATCATTGGTCCTGCCCAGTTTGCAAGCATATCATTCCACATAATGAGTGGACCAGATCATCCCTCAATCTAGCATTGATTGCTATAGACTCCAGCCATTTGCACAGGCCAAAGTCATTTTCCTCCTGGTGAATGATAATATCAAGAGACCTAGCTTTCTTCACTTGTCTTGAAAACAGAATATTCCACTGTATTCCATTCTGGCAGCGTCAGATTATTCACGCGTGAACTTTCAAATATAGGTATCACCCAGAGTCATTCCTGGATGCATAGTCATCAGCACAAAGCATGAGGCTGTAACTGCAGCTTTTTTCGGACTTGTAATCAAAGACTGAAACTAAATAATAGTATGTTAGCAGGAACGCCATATCCAAGATACAAGCATTCCAAGTCCTTGACAACATTTACTTTTTTTCTCTTTCAGTAGACAGCCCACAGTTGGCAGCTGAAGTAATGCCTTCATAGCGAAGAAGTACTGCTCCTGGCCAGAAGTTTCTAACCACGTCAAGTAGGCTCAACTCTGCAAAAAGTTTAAGCCAGTTAAGTGGAGGGAGGAGTCAGCATAGTGATGGAACAGTCTGAAAAATCTGATACATGTTGTCAAACCACCTTGTCACACGGCTGTCGAAAGTGTCCCACATTGCTTCCTTTGCTGTTTGATGAAGTTGTCACCCCACACCCCACATTGCCAGGCTCCTCTGGCAGCTTATCCCATGGGGAGAAGCATGGTGCATGTGTGGAGCATGCAGCTTCCACCCATTAAAGTTAATGGCCACACGGGAAGCCTCCCGTGTGGCCACAACAGCACGCTGGTTCTACCTCATTCACACACAAAGCTGGCATGACATCGTCTGATTGGAAGCCAGCTGACTCCATGGGTAACCAATTTTAGCCCTGTATGATGAGGTAGTAAATCTCCTGGTTGTTGTATCCTATTAATTTGTTGTATATGGTGCATTCAAATTGGTTTATTTCTTTAAATTGGCTTGTGATGTTTTCGTTGATTGTGTATTTTATGTATTGATGTATATGTATTTGTTTTTTAAAAAATTTTGTATGCCACTTTGGATCCCACCAATGGGAACAAGTGGGATAAAATGAATGAATAATAAATAATAATAATTGGTGGATTGCACTGAACAAGAGTATGTGCTCAATGCTTCCTGTAGCACTAATCTTATGATCCTCTTCAACCTGCTGTGTAAAACTTTAACCAGTATGATGAGTGAATGGAAGGATGTATATGTAATGGAAGGTATATATATTTGGTGTTGCATTTTCTTAATTTTTTATATATTGTATTTTACTATGTTATTTAATTATTTTAACTGTTTTATTCTTGTTTTATTGTATTATGATATACTGGTAGTGATCCTACCAGTTGTGTAAGCCGCCCTGAGTCCCCTCGGGGAGAAGGGCGGGGTAGAAATATTGGAAATAAATAATAAATAAATAAAATGTGGAGCTCCTATAATTAGACTTCCACAGCTTCTGGATAAAGCTCAGTGTGGAGGAGAGCAATGCAGACTGGTTTCAGCCAATTTGTAGCTGAACTGCATCTCCTATCGTGCTACAAACCAATAAAAGACCCTTATTAGTAGGTTTTCCTGTCTTTTTCCAAAACCCAGAAAACTATTCAGGCTTCTGGGAAGGAGAAGGCTCCATCAGTGCATTCTCCTTCCCAGAGGAAAAAAACCAGCAACAAACCAAAAAGTAGGCCCAGATTTTTCTGTCTTTTTCCAGAACCAAGGCAAATTGAACAGATGAAGCCTTCTGGGAATGAGAACTATTCATCAGTGGGAAAAAACAGCCCATGGTCCAATGTATCTCAATCTGAACTGCAAATAGCATTCCCTGGTAGGTTATCCCTTTCAGGACCCACCATATTATTTGCATAATGAGCATATAATGTATGAATCTGGCTGCCTGGATTTAGGGAGCTAGAATATGGCAACACTAAAAATGACAGAAAGAGGACATCACTCCTGAAGTCTACTAAAGGTAGCAAAGAAAGTTAGGAGATGAGATGACTAAATGAGTGCATGTAAGAACACAGATTTAGAAAGCCAAAAGGGAGAAAAAGAAAGTTTATTTAAAAGGAGGAATATAAATTTGAAATAGAATTGCTCTCACATTTAGTTTCCATGTGCTTTAGGCAATATACAAGGGCTATCCAGAAAGTACATGACGTTTTGGAATTTAAAAAGAACAAAGTATAGGATAAACCACTTACGATATGCAGTTGAAAGCCACACTGAAATAGTACATTTCAACATAGTCCTCATTCAGATTTAGGCACTTATCACAGTGAGGAATGACTTTGGAAAGTTCATACCCTCAACACTTTCCCACCGCTGCAACCCATGTTATTGCAACGCTGAATCTCAGCCAGGCTGAACAATGAATGCAAAGGGAAGCAAGGAAAAACTCAGCTCTCGCTTCTTTAGCAAAGGGATCTTTGCATTAAGGCTTCCTTTCCCTTCCTGCCAGCCGATCCCGGTTGCTTGCAAAACCTGGCCGATCCTGCCTGCTTCTCCTCGGGAGCTGCTCTCCTCCAGGTCACTTTCCGGAGCTTGCTTGCTTCCCTTTGCATTCATTGTTCAGCCTGGCTGAGTTTCAGCGTTGCAATAACGCGGGTCGCAGCGGCGGGAAAGTGTTGATGGTATGAATTCCAAAACGTCATGTACTTTCTGGATAGCCCTCGTACATAGGATGACATGCCTTCATGATATGATTGTAGCTAGGTCAGGAGAACTTTGGACTTTGGTGCTGGAGGAAAATCCTGAGAGTGCCTTGGACCGCAAGAAGATCCAACCAGTCCATCATCCAAGAAATAATGCCCGGCTGCTCACTGGAGGGAAGGATGTTAGAGGCAAAGGTGAAGTATTTTGGCCACATCATGAGAAGACAGGAAAGCTTGGGAAAGATCACAATGCTGGGGAAAATGGAAGGAAAAAGGAAGAGAGGCTGGCCAAGGGTGAGATGGATGGATGATGTCCTTGAAGTGACTGGGTTGACCTTGAAAGAACTGGGGGCGGTGATGACCGACAGGGAGCTCTGGCGTGGACTAGTCCATGAAGTCACAAAGAGTCGGAAATGACTATGCGAGTGAACAGCAGGTCAGGAGAAGTCACACCAGTATCAAAACAGAAGAAGTGAATGCAAATTACTTAAAATAATGCTGCTCTACTATTCCCAGGTGCTGTAATTCTAAGTATTTTTACAAGTTTTATATAAATCACATTTTACAACTTTTGCCAACAAATGCTATCAGAATCTCCATGTCAATGAACTACAACAGCTATCCAGCATGCACTGAATATCAGCACAGAATTTTGAATCTTAATATGTATGTGTTTGTTTGTTTGAATGTATAAAACATTAAACAGATAATTAGATGTATTGAATAACAAGTGATGGAACTGAGAGTTCACATATTACTGCCAATATCCCCAAACCAGCAACTTGCCCCATTCATTCATTTATTTCATCTGTGGTTCAACTCAGGCAAGGATTTTTATTTTCCATCAGACATTGTTGTAGCAGTAGCTGCATGCTGCAGTCTAGGAATTCTAGCAGGAACCAATCTATTTAAGAGTAAGGTGGTGAAACGCCGCATAAATTAATATGTAAAATACAGGACATTGTACTTGTTGTTTTAAATATTTAATTGGAGTTTGGTGCTGCGGGATGTGTTATGGCCAACGGAAAGCAATTTATTCTGAAATAAAAATCTCTCTCCGTATTTATCCAATTTCCATCCCAATATTGCCTGCAATTCCAGTTTATGTGATGCTCTTAATGCTTTCCAAAATTCTTTATGTCATAGCACAGCACACTCTTGGGAGTTTGCCAGAGCTTGCTCTTGTTAATTCTTCTCTGTTTTAAGTCTTCAATTTAGTGGGGTAAGCCTAGATTCACCAGTTGCTAATCATGTTAAGTGTACCCTAATGGCATTTGCTTTTTTTTCCAAGGGACATTATGTGACCTGTGTGCCTCCAGTGATAATTATCTTTAATATATGTGTTTTATTTCAAGCACACCCACAGATTCACCCACTTACATAATGTAACCTGTTACATTTCTAGGCCTGTAGAAAACACAATACATTATGTTTTAACTCCTGCTCTCTTAGAATCCATTAATCTCACAAATTTGCTGAATACAAAACCGTTTTAACAGCTGCATTCAATTTTGTCTTTTAAAAAGATTTTAGAGATGTAGCAATAAGGGGGAAGAGGGCAAAAGAGGTCTTTGCTCCACCAAATATGAATTTTGCCCCTCAGTGAAAATTTCCTTCAAAATCAAAACTTTTAACCTTGTAGAAATTAAAATACTGACAATTATTCACACCTAGAACTTTCGCAGTTATCATATTCCCTTGGTATCTCTGCCTTCCACTTTTCATTGGATGCCTAAATTCTATTTCTAAAATCTTTGATCATGTTTTAAGTTACTGCAAAGCTAGACATTTTGGGGCTTAAAAATTTCACTGGGGTACAGAATTCTTATTGAAGGAGTATTATTTCCCAAACATTTGCATACCTGTATCCCTTCCTACAATTTTTTTTAGCATAATCGGTCCTTTCTGGCATTCCATATATACTCACAGCCATTTAATTTACGTTCCCAGATTGCATTGTCTGACATTTTACTAGCATTGGCTACCAATCAGTAATTTAAAAACAAGATGAAACCCCCAAGTTGCACTGGCCACTTTTCAACATAGTCAGTGGTCACTATTGTAGGAACAGGCTGCAGTCTGTCTAGCTGAGAGCCCGTCAAGAATCAGAGGGCTGTTTCCCCCAATTGTTAATTACTAAAATGCTTTTGGAAAAAAGTTTTGCTCCTTCAAAGCCTTGATGTCAGAAGCAACCTTCAAAATAGCTTGGGGGTGGAGGTGGGAGGCGACTACTTTCTGCCTGGGCTCAGTCGGTGTTTCTAGGCAACAGCAATTCTAATAACCACCCCTGTTTTTCTAACATCTCTGAATCAAACAAAACTAAACTACAACTATCATTAAAGTGAGGCCATTTGTATTATAATTTTTAAAATGTTAAACCACAGTCCTGCATAATCATATCCAAGCAAAGTCAACATCATTTCAGTGGCCCTTCTTTCAAATAAGTAGTTTATGTTTCAGCATACTTTGTGAAATACTAATCTCCATGGACAATCATGAAAGTGCACTTCTAAATGTACCACCATATGGATTGTAAAAGTGCCAGAAATGCCTAAATGACTGATAGCCTCATCACATGAGGCAAATTAAGCATCCTAGGATGCTTTCAGGACACTTCCTCCTCACCGGATGTCATCACACAACATACAGCAACTTCCAGCGGGCTCCATGGAGGAAGTGTCCCAAAAGCTGTGTAGGAGGCTTCCCTTGAAACACGGAAAGCTTGCTGTGTTCCATAGAAAACTATGGGGCCAAGCCACAGCAGTGATGCTTCCTCACATAGAGTGGGGAAGCATCAGCTGCGGGCAAGGTGGGGTGCTGGGATTGCCCTGTTGTCCCGCTGAATTTCTATGGGTGGTAGCGATTCACCCTGTGAGACCTCATCCATGTGATGAGGTCCCGAGCAATATTTAGCTCATACTATATGAATACAATTTGATTTTTTATGTACTACGTGATGAATCTCAAGTTGTTTCAGAGGAAGGAACTGGGAAAACCATCTGAATATTCCTTGCCTAAGAAAAAGGTACGAAATTAGTGGGGTTACCATAATTCAACAGGTAGCTTGAAAACACACATACTTCAGTTAAAAATAGATACATTTCTGCATACTACTTACTTAACAAAAATGTGGTGCCAGAGGCAGAAATAACATGGAAAGAGTAGGGATAGATCCCTACACCACAACACAGAAGAGCAGTTCAGCAAACTTTTTATTCAAAACTAATGAAATTCATATGTAACCATCAGATCAGGAAATACTTGCATGAGGAAACAAATACAATCTTCTAGAGACAGTTGAAAACTTCTTCCAAATTTCCATTTTGGTGACTAAAGATGCTAGAGAAGCTGGTGAAGTACACTTATCAACTTTTCCCTTTTCCCTCCCTTATTTCCCATTGATGTATTCTCGGTAGGGGATCCTGAAGGCAACTATCATGTACCTAGTTTGTTGTAGGATCAACTATAGCAGAATCCTACTGTTACATATTTCTAGCCACACAGCACTAATGATCAGTTTCGACAGCCCTCCTTCACCATCCTTCCAATACCAATGCTTATCAGAAGCTTTGTTAGCTGAGGTATAGCTATATTTGTGAGAGCTAGTATAGTATTGTGGTATAAATGTTGGCCTAAGTCCATAAGATGAAGGTTTGAATCCTCACACAGCCATAGAACTCACTGAGCAACCTTGGAAAAGTCACATTATCTCATCCATACAGCAGAGCAATAGCTTTGAAAAGCTCTTGTCAAGGAAATCCTATTATTTGTTCACCTTAAATCAGAGTTAACCTGAAGGCACATAAGAACAACAATATCTCTATCTATCTATCTATCTATCTATCTATCTATCTATCTATCTATCTATCTATATCTATCTATCTATCTATCCACACACACACACACACACACACACACACACACACACACACCCCACAGAATATCATTATGTTTTTAAGCAGTTTGCCTGTCCTTTAGCTAACTAATACAGAGATAATGAAATGAAATCAACTTTAATCATGGCACCACATACATCTCACACACTTGCAATGTCTCCCATCCCATTCCATTTTTAACTTTTTAAAATAAACTAAAAATTCCTCACTGCAACCTTTAGGATTCCATAGATTTTTACCATGGCAGCTATAGTGGAGCCATGATGTTCTAAATCTGTAACATGAAAGCGACATGGTATGACCCTGTCCTCTGACTTGTGTGAAACTTTTGAAAAGGTTACAACTTGTTCGTCACCTGTTCTTCTTGTCTTCTGAGGAAGAGCTGTGTTGAGAAAAGCTACAAAATTACCAACATCCCGATGCAGTGTATATTATGTATGAAAGAAATGTTCTCACTGGAAATCCAATCAACATTACCAATTGCTTTTTATTACCAACTAGCTTGGGTACTTGGTTATTTGAAAAGGGCTTGTTTGCTTTTGGATGTTAGGTAATATCAATTTGGTCATATGTTACACTATTTCTTAGGGAAAAAACCTCAGTCTTTGCTTTTGTTTTTTTTATGAATGCGCCTATTAGGAAATGCATAAGGATGTGGGTGAACTACAATTCCCCAAAATCTTGGGTCAACTCTCCCAAAACTCCACCGGTATTCCCAGTTGGCCATGTTGAATTTGTGTACCAAATTTAGTTCAGATCCATCATCAGATGGGTTCAGTGTTCTCTTAATACAGGTGAACTATAATTCCTGGATGTCAAGATCAATCACCTCCAAACCCCACCAGTATGCCAGTATGGGTCTAGAGTGCTCTTAGATTGCAGGTTAACTATACATCCCAGTCCCTATAACTCCTATAAATCATGCAGAATTCTCCCCAAACCTCTCTAGTATGTTCAGTTTCTGATCAATTCCTCTGTTTGCTGTGTCCCATAGAAAAGGGGAGGAAAGGGTTAAGGGAGACGGACTAGGTGGGGGTCATGCAAATGGGGAGAGAAAGAAACACTTAGATGTGTTCGCTGTAACCTGCAATGTCCTGGGAGGGAGTGACTTGGTAGCTCCACAGCACTGGGAATTATAACCTGTTTGTGGAGGCTGGAGGCTGTCTGTGTGAGCAGACCCGTGCCACATACACACATACAGATTTTCACTTTTATTATGTGTATAGATGGCTCGGAGTGCTGTTATATGAATAAAGTGTCCGTGTGCTGATGTGAGATGTTTTCCCCTCATCACCACCCTTCCAGTGATTACTTTTGATTACTAGTGAGAAGTTTCTAACCTAGCCTTATTCTTGAAGTGCTAGTCTTGAATGATCAAGGAAGCTTCTATATGAAAAAGAGCATTCCAATCCTCTTCCTCTTATTCAAAATGGCAACACTGGCTGGTAATGATATCTTCTGCCTCTTTGTGTTCTGTTAGTACTTGTGAGTTATAATATCAGAGTAACTGCCATCATCTTTGAAGGAGGTGCTTTGTCTCTGAGTTATCTCTCAGTGATGCTTTCAGAGCAATGCCAAGCAATGCCCTTTTAAAATTGAATGGAGGCGTTGCTTGCCATTATTGTGGGGATTTGAGTTCTGGTGGTGAATACCCATGGGGCTTGCTGAAGAAAGCAAACCAATGTACTGTGAGGCTGTCCATTAGGCTTCAGCTGAAAGGCAATGTCCAATGCCACAACCTTTGCTCATTTATTTTTATAGGCTGGCAGATTTTTATCTTATAACCTGCATTGGTCCAAAGGCAAGGACATTAATAGTCTGGTTTTTTTTCCACCCCTTCCCTGTCCCATCCCAAGAGTCCCTTTACTGTTTAACTTCACAATTTTCTCACTTTGCAAACTTAAATCTGCTTTTCTTAAGAGGAGCCTTTTCAATCCCTTTCAAGCATTGGTTTAAAAAAGCACATTTCCCCCTTTATTTTGCATCAGTAATGTTCTTTGTATGTGCAAATGATTGACTGGATTGACAGTTGCTCACCTAGAGCAAAACATATTTTTCATCCAGCCTTTGTTTCTCCTGCTGCTACATAGACACAAACGGCAAAACATGAGCTGTGAAGTAACAGAGTTAACTCATCTCTGTTTAGCATTTGGGATTTGCAGCTTTACCAATCCTATTTCGGGAGCACTGTGGTGTAAAAGTAATACTAAGGACTTATTCCGCTACTATTGTCACCCTCATTGGTTGAGTTACCCTTTCATTCAGTAGCAAAAGATGTGGATTAAATGAAAATCTTTTGCATTTGTGGCTTCACTGTCACTTGAAAGCCATTGCTCTGTTATAGTTCATCCTGTAGAACACAATTCAGTGGAGACTGACCCAAAGAGACCTCTTGTTCCAGATAATGGCTCTTTCTTAGGGTCCATCCAGACAGGCCTTCAAACTGTCCAAATGATGCCTCTGGTAAAACTGAATTAATTTGGAACAAAACAGTAAGATCTGGGCCTTATCAGGTGTGAACCCTGTGTGTATTGGGCTCGGGGACCATGTCACATGATCCCCGAGCCCAATCTACACAACCATCTTGGTTATATGGCTCCATGAGCCCAAAAAACTGAGAGGGTACCCACATCTCCCCCCAAACCCCCAAAATTAGGACCTAAAAAGTTTAAGGATTTTCTTCTCCCAACTCCCTCCATCTCTTGGTGCATCATTTCCTTGGGCCAGGAGAGTGTGAGAAGGAATGTTTTTTAAACTTTTAAAGGATTTGGGGAGGGGGCTTCAGGGTGACTGCTATCCCTGTTATTGGGATGGCATGTAGACCCCCCCCAAAAAAAGCCCTTTTTGGGAGGGGTCAGACTTAAATGTGCGCCAAAGTGGGGTTTTTAAACTCACTTCGCTGTACCTTTCAGTTTAGTGTGGAAGCACCCCTAGACTTTTTGTAGCTACAGAAAAGCATTGCTGATGATGACCTTTAGCAATGATGCCCCATCTCATCCTGAACCGATAGATTCCAAACCACTCTTGACAAGAAAGAAGCATTGTACTTTATCTTTCTTATAGAGAAGTCAAGTCAACAACAGTATATTCTGCCATTTCAAGCATTTTCAACCTTGAGACTAGAAATCTTAATTTTCCTAATATAATCCAAGGTTCTTCAAAACTGGAGAAATCTATAGGGCAATCTTGCATTATCCATCTATGCCTAATCAAGCTACATTCTTTTGCAACACCTCTTGTAAATGCTTAAATAGGAAACAGTGAGTGATTATCCACCTGGCTTGTAAAGCATCTGTCAATCAGTGACTAAAATAACTTTTCAGGATGTGCAACTATTCAATAAATTTGCAGATGCTTTTATGCACTCTTGGTTACACAGAATTCTCGAATAACTTTTAGTGGAACATCCCATTTTTTTATTTCTTCAGCCTTGTAAAACATAATTGCTTGCTTCCATTGTCTGATTTCAGAGCATCTGAGACCTTGCTACTATAGCGCCCTTCAGTTTTTGGATAACATTCTTGACTACCCATATATGATCTGGAGGGGGACCCCATGATTGCATCAACCTGCCAAGTAAGTTGTTTCCCTGGCACTTGTTGGTTCCAGACACTGAACATGCTCCATCGTCGGTTCCTGTTTTACAATGGAGGAAATAATTCAACAGGATCATCCTCCTATGATCCAGGTGTATGAAATTGAGTGGCAGGTGGTTCTTTCTGAGTTTTAGTATGCACTTTAAAAAGAGTGCCCAAAGTTCTGGACTCTCCTCTCAAATTAAGATTAACATGCCAGATACCTCATTTTAAGTTGAGATTAAATTGCAGCATTGATTCACCATCCCCATTTAAATGGGAGCCTCCGACTGCCACTAGTAGAAAATAAGAACTGATAGTAAGGAAATAATTTAAGCCTCTGCAAAGATAACATCACAAAGCCCTGTAACACAGAGAACATTGTCTCTCGTATTCCCAGATATCTGGAAATCAATTCTAGGAAACAGGAAATGAGGATGGCATCACTAAATGTGATAACAGAGTGGAAAAGGGATAGATAAGTTTTATAAAGCACTATATCCCTTGAGGGAATTAGACTAAGAACATAGTATTGAGACCTTAGAATATGATTATCAAGCTGTGCAAATATGTGAAGGAATCAAAATTAAGGCATAGCTCACCAAATAAGAATTCAGTCCCCTATGGGATTCACCTCATTCCCCAAATTTCTAACATCATAGAGAGTGAGACATTAAAGATTGTTCACATTTAAAACTCTTATATTTTCTGTGTTTACATTCCTTTGGTAACTTAGCCTGTCCCTTTTCTTTAGATACCTAAACTGTATTTCAGTACTACTACTAAATCGTTAACTTAATGCAATGCTAAAAATTTGGGACTGAAGAGAAATTTCATTGGGGGATTCTTATTTTGGGGTGGGCCATTCCCCTATCCTCCCTGCCCTCAGCTAAACTCTTGTGTATAACCACATGGGATTTGAAAGAAATTGGGCTTTGGAAGAGAATGCAGAGGTAAATGAAGATCTAAAGAGAAATGAAAATGCACGGCTTGATGGGATCCCTTTAGAATTTTATTTTACTTTTAAAGAAAAATAGTAGAAGTTTGGGTAATTAATGAAGTGGTAATAATAGGATACCAGATGCTGCATGAAGTGCAAGAATTTTGAAAGAAAATAAATCTTAACGGTTAGATCATGTTAAACAGTAGAGTTACTAAAATAGAACTTCAATCATAATCATAATCACAACTATAGTTTTATCACAAAGGTTATATATTTTATCACAAAGGTTATATATTTTGATGAAGCATGGTTCTATAAAGCAAGGACTATGACAGTTGTCCACTGAGTAAACAAAATGTTTTAAAAAGTAAATAACACTTTGTTCTGGTATTTTGAACACCTAAAAGTCAACTGGTAGGAAATGTGAAGAAACTTCACAAATTTAATTTAGAAATTGGGATTTAATCATTGCATTACATTCTGTGAGTGGGTTGAGTTACTATCAGGTATAAATGTACACATTAGAAAACCAATAAGCACTGTACCTTAAAAGAAATTAAAATAGAACATGGGAGAAGGCAGATCTACCCACAGTTGGCATCACTTTATTTTTTACTGAAAGTTTGGCACTAGCTATTCAAGCTACTAGGACAAAGGAACTGAATTTAGCATATAGTAATAATGAATAGATTTCAGAAACTTTATAAAGAACTCTATGCACTTACTAAAACAACCCAGTAGCAAATTATAGGGATCTTAGAAATTCATTACCAAAAGTTAGTGAGAGGATAAAAACAAGATGATAAGAAAGTTACTTGGGAAGAGATTGAGAAGATAATTGAAGGCCTGTAGAGAAATTGGAATTCAGGGAAAAAATTAATATGACAACCAGACAGATGATATTATGTTAAACTTAAAGTGAACTTATTGATAAAGATTAAACACATTATTCAAAAAATAGAGTCATTTCTAGATAGAGAATTAATGAGTCAAAAATTGAAGTTATTAAATTTAATTTGCAGAAACAGCAGGAAAAATGAATTCAACAGCTGTGTATTAACTAGTGACAATATTGTCACATTCATATATACCATATATACTCATGTATAGGTCAACCTTATGGGCAGGTTTTAGGGTACAAACCTATGAATAAGTCAAAACATCATCCTTTGGAAAGAGGAAAGTGCCAACATTGCTCCGGATGGCCAGCTACCTGGCTAAGCTTTCAAAAGGGGCTAAGCTTTCCTCTCTACTCAGATGAAGAGATAGTTCCTCTCTTGATAAAAATGAAAGCACAATATTGATTCTTGCCAAAAAGCAATCACCCCATCCTTTGAGTAGTGGTGAAAAGAAAGATCTCAGTCCATCTGGGGAGAACTTAAAGGAAACATTGACATGCTCTACTCTTTTTTAAATGTAAAAGTTAAGGCACAGTGCTTTCATTGACCTGTGGACAAGTCAACTCAGGTTTTGCAGGGATGATTTTTGACAATAACTTGTAGACTTATACACAGTACATACAGTAATGTCTCTTGCTTTTAGAAAATAACACTGGCCAAGATGTTTGTAACTCCTAATTATGTATCCGTTTAGAAACTGATCAGGAATGGTTAAAAATGGGAAGAAACAAAGAATGAACTATGTAAATTTGGTGGGCAGGATCAAGCAATCGATATCTTCCACTGATATTAACAAGCCTTAAATTGTATTATGAAACAGTTCACCTACAAACATAGTTGGATTTGTTTATTGATCAGTTAAGGTATTATAGGTAAAGGTAAAGGTTTTCCCCTGACATTAAGTCTAGTCATGTCCGACTCTGGTGCTTGGTGCTCATCTCCATTTCGAAGCCGAAGAGCCAGCATTGTCTATAGACACCTCCAAGGTCTTGTGGCCAGCATAGCTGCATGGAGCACTGTTACCTTCCCGCCGGAGTGTTACCTATTGATCTACTCACATTTGCATGTTTTCGAACTGCTAGGTTGACAGAAGCTGAGGCTAACACTGGGAGCTCACCCTGCTTCCCAGATTCGAAGCGCCAACCTTTCAATCAGCAAGTTCAGCAGCTGAGCGGTTTATCCGCTGCACCACTGGGGGTTCCTTTAAGGAATTATAGCAGCCATCAAAGTATGTGCTTTCATAGTCTTGATTCATTACTTTGGGAAAAATGTATAATGAGCTTGATTCTTTAATTTTCTACAAAATAGGTTAGAGGTTTAGAGCAGCAAGGTTGAAGGGTTTGATATAAAGGCTTATACAGAACAAAGGTATAGTTAAATCAAAGCAGATGTAATCAAAGAGTTTATTGGGCACAAATTAAATAAGGCCACAGAACAAAATATTAGAGGACAGGATATTCTTTTAAAACTTCATAAAGGAAATAAAAATAAAAATCTCCTTTCAAGTTTTAAAAGAATTAAGAATAAACAATGAAAAATATATCATAAAGAGGAGAGTTAAGAAATGAATGATGATGTCCAAGTGAGGCTATGGCATGGTGTTAGATTAAATGAAAATCATTAGAAAACTTGGAATATTGGAGATTTCATTCACATGGAGAAACATGTATGTAGTTTCTACTTGATGGCTGATATTTCACTATGGAAATTCATATTTGTTGAACATGTGATGGCTGTGCACACCTGCCTCCCAACAATGAGAACAGACTATACATTGGTGACAAAGGGATACAAAGAATATAGCTTTTCTGTTACTTGAAAATAAAGTAACAGTGCTCCAAGACACAAAAAATGCTTTCAAAGCTGCAATATTTTTTTTAATATTTTGGAACTTTTTGAGAAATGGGCTCAAATTTAAATTGCTTTGACAAGTTGCTTCTCCATATACAACTGCACACACAAGCATTTCCTTAGCTTCCTCCCTTGCTGTTTCTCCCACAAATGGTGTCCCCCATGCTGAATGAAACAACAAATGGAAAAAGACGGTGTCCAGATTGTCTAGCAGACTTTGTTCCCTTGGCAGGAGAGGAGAGACCTGACAGCACATGTTGGCTCCCAGAGAGTCACTGCAGCTGCCAGGAGCTTCCTCCTCCAAGGCATGCCAGGACCTGATTAACATGCCAGAAGGTGGGCTTTGTTCAGCTGCTTCTGGCCTTACTCCCACCCTCCCCTTCTTAAATGTTTGTTGCTATCTTGTCACAACTTTGTGTTTAGGGCAGTTGGCAGTTTTGGATCTGGCAAATTTGGACCAGTAGAACAGGCACTAGTGAATTCAAGAGTTCCATGCAGGGAGCCCTGGTTTGAGTATGGTTGGTTATTATGAGGTCTCACCCAGATGGGAATGAATCCACACCAAACACTAGGGATATGGAGCCTGAGACAAATAACTGTTAGGGCAGCCCATCAGGTTGTCCATCCAGACAGGCCCATATCATGGTACCTGTCTGGGTTTTAACCAGGGGCATCCAAATGATGTCCCAGGTAAAAATAAATTAATTCAGAATAACCTCCGTTATTCTGAATTAATTAAACACCCCCATTAGATCCGGGCCTTTCTGAATGGCCTGAGTCTAATGGGGTATTGGACCTGTGGGACTCACTCCCGGGACTACTCGGGTGTGAGTCCCCATTTGCCATCCCAAAACTCTTGGGCTTCTCGATCCCAAAGGTTGAGGATGGCAATCAACCCCTCCCCCCCCCAGCCCCCAAAGCAACACTTAAAAGTAAAGAAAACTTACCTGACCACCATTAAGGTCCTCCTTACATCCTTGAGGGCCAGGCTGTGGAGCAGCTGGCTAGTAACCAGCTGCAATAAATCACTACTGACCCAGAGGTCATGAGTTCAAAACCCGGGTCGGGTTAAGCCCCTGACCATTAAATAGCTGGGCTTGCTGTTGACCTAAAATATCAAAATAGCAAACTGAGAACTCTATTGGACACCCACCTCCAAAGAAACATAATCTGGAACAAGTCTTTCTTTAAGACTAACATCAGTGATATCATCCCTTTAAATATGACAGCATGTGGTTGCTATTCATAATGTATGAGTTAGTTTATAGTTTCCAAATTGTAAGCTTCTTGACTGTCATATTGTCATATGTCAATGCATTTAAACCCTTTTTCACCAGACTGGGATATACCATGGATCAGTGAGTGTATTAATGTGAATTTGCTGAATCTGTCATTTCTCCAACTGTAGGCTTGTCTTTGTCCTGCATCATTTTTCACACAAAGTAAAATTCATTTTTTTTTAAAGAAACAGTATTATACTATTATTCATTTTTTCCCCTAATTTAATGCACTTTATTGACCAAAAAAATCCATACTCACTGAGAATGTACCACTGACAGTCTTCACAACACACAACAGCTTCCGGTGAGTATCTCAGGTTTTGGAGTGTTGGGATTTTTTATTTAAACTGACTTTGCTGGAAACTCCAGAGGATCCTGAGGCTTCAGGACAGCCTGAACAACCAAATCAGACCCAATTCAGCCAAATCCCCTGTCCAAATGGGTACTATCTCAATCACACCTTCCTTGGGCTGATCAGTGCAAGGATAGGGGATGGTTCATGCCCATGTCAACTCCGTCACTACTCATAGCTGGATATTGTTCTCCATCTGAATGCCTGGCATCTGCCTGCCAGATCTGTGATCTCACAGCAGTGATCTATCCCCTTCTTTCTGGTCACATGGACAACTTATTCTGACATCAGCTGACATTGCTGTGGTGGCCAAGGACCTGCCAAATGAGATTTTCCCAAATGTTCTTGAACAATGGCCCACTGAGCCAAGGGGTTCTTTTGAAATGGGAGTAAATTTCAAAAACAGTTCATAAGCACTATGGCAGGGGAAGAACAAATTCTATTGGGTATGATAAACATTTAGGAATGCCTAAGGCTGATCTTTGGATCTTGATCAAAATACAAAACATACGCAATCTCATTCTAGGAGAATTCTACACAGTGGCCTACAGGTACAGAAAACAAAAGAGCTCTGTTTTACAGACATTATGATGGCAACCACTTACTAATGGACATTGTTATGTACTCCAGAAAGTTAACTTGCCAAGTAGAGCACCAAGTCTTAAAGGAAGCAAAGAGAGAGGCTTTTAGTATATGCAACATTTTAAAAGTACAAAAATGTCAGAGGATTATTTTATTATTTTTGAAAGTGTTGGCATTCTCTTCAGATAACTCTTCCTGAATATCCCTGTTTTTCATTTAACAGATAATTGAGCTTAAAGGTTAAGCTTTAAAATACCCATGTCTTCAAGGCTGAGGAGCGGGATTTTAAGCACTCAAATGACTCCCTTTTTATTTAGGGAAAAGTTATTTCCGTAATAGAATGTTCAGACTGATGATCCTGTTCAAGATGTTTTATGATCTGATCAGTACCACTGTGCATGACAATATTAGGGAGTGAGTATATTTGCCTTGATTACCTGGAGCAATTCATGAATTAGAGGCCATTGACACAATCGCTGAGAAAATGTCAAGTCACAAAATTGCAACATAAGACTTCCCACCAAATCTTTGTGCTTTCCTTCATGCTGCTACAACATTTCCCCAATCATCTTACTTGGTAATGTAGCTGATCCTTATAATTTTCTTTTGTAAAAGTAGGACTGAAAATCTCCTTCCTGTCTTACTATGGAGCTGAACGCACAGAAAGGATAGAGGGCTGAGTAGGCTGGTTATTTAAATCTATTGTGTTTATCTAAGAGAAGCTTTAAGTTCTTTTTTATCACGGTCTACAAGGACATCTGTATGCAGACACATGCTTGCAGACAAGAGCTTTCCAGTGCCAGCATCCATTAATTTAAGAGGCTAAGGTCCAATAAGTGAAAACTAAAGTTAAAAAATCTCTCCTGAGAAAAGGCACCAATTTTTAATAGTGGCAGTAATGAACCAAAGAAACTATTTATGTAATACTGTAGAGGATTTTTCTGGGAGTTGCCAAACAGAAATTTTATCTAAGTAGCTTTTCTCATCATACTATACTATTCTATCTCAAGTGGAGCAGCATGAAATGTTGCATGAATTATTTACTTCTTTTGCTCACCTATGACTAGGTCAATGAGCTCTGAACTTTCCAGAAAATGCTATTTAAAGATTTGTCATATATACTTGGGGGGGGGGGGGTGTGCTTCTTAACATAGAGAATGGATGAAGGACATTCTGTGGTTCAGAGGTGTCTTTTTTTATTCTGTGAAATAATGAAAAAGCCAAACACCCATATATATCTGCCCACTGAAAGGAACCACGGCAAGTTTTGTCTTACAATGCAAGTTCACTTTCTTTCAATTCTCTGAAAATTTTTGAAACAGAATTCCAAAAGCTGGCAGAATGTATTGTCTGGCTGGATTTTTGTACTGCTGTGTACCTATAGGGCATAGCAGGACCTTGCTTGATTTTTAATATAGTATTGTATTGTTCTTAAGATCCTTCTAACCTAAGATGCTTTGAAATATAATAAAACTCAAGCAACTAGCAAAAATTTGAAGAAATAATACTTTAAATCAAAAACAAAATACATACATATAATACAGTAAAGCAGTGTTGCATTCAGTTTGCCTTTATTTATCTTAAGTTGCTTTTAATTACTGCATTTCAATATTAATATCAAGTCAATACACAGTTAATAGGATAGGATAGGATAGGATGGCATATAGTATTACTTGGGCCTATTTTAATAGTAATTCTCAAGCAACTAGTAACTACTTTTATCTGGCACCTACCATTCCCCATGGGTGCTAGTTAACTGAGACTCTACTATATTAGTTTGAGAAGATGGTTTACATTAAATAATTTAAGGTTTAATACATCAGACATAGGAAACACCACTGATATGAGAAAATACATGTTCAATAAACACTCAAATGCCCAAGCTATTATCATCATCATCATCGTCATCATCATCATCATCATCATCCATTAAAGCCCACCTTTCAAGAAGAGGAATGGATACTCTGGAGCTATTTAGATTTTTAAAACCACCCAGTAGTAAATCAGGCATTTGAAGAATAAGTATGTGTTGGCTTCGACACGGTCTGAATTAAGGCTCATGTATAAGGTCTGGTGGATGAATGGCATAAGCACTTTGCATTGTTTTAAACTTTGTATATTGTATTTTATAACTGTTTTAACGTTTTAGTTCATTGTATAATGGTGTAACGGCATCAACTGCCACTTGTAAGCTGCCCTGAGTCCCCTTGGGTGAGAAGAGCGGGGTATAAATAATTGAAATAAATAAATAAATAAATATGTTGGATGCAGTAACATCTTCAGTTACGTGATGGCAATCTGAAACAGTTAAATATATTTGCAGCCTGTATTACCATCTTCAGACACAAGATGACTTACCAAACTCCAGATAGTTATTTTTCAAGGATACTGCCTCCATTTTTTTTAAAAAGCAGATTGCCAAATGGCAACTAACAAAAGCTGCATCAGGATCAACTGAAACAATAGAATAGGAAGATTCCAAACAAGCAACAGAATAAGGACCTCATCAGATGGGGCTTGAAAAGCATCCTAGCATGCTTCCCCGCAGTCCAGTGCTGGATGGACACACTGCCTATCCCACAATGTTGCTGGACTTCCGATGGAGACTCGCCCACAACTGGAATTGGAACGTAATCCAATGCTTCCCTTCCAACATGAGAGCCAGCCCAGTTGTGCAGGCTCCAATGGAGCCAGCACGGATCATCGCTGCTCAGGCAACGCTTCTCCCGTGTGATGGGGGAAGCGTTACCACAAGGGAGTGGCACACGGGATAGTGGATTTGTCCTGCTTCCCCCCTGTTTCTTTAGTGAAGCCAGGCAAAGCAAGATTCTTCACCTGATTCATGTGATAAGGTCAAAAGAAAGGCTGCATCCAGAACATCTAAGGCTCTAGGGGAGAAATGAGTGACTTAAAAAGAGGAAGAACAAGTGAGTCAGTGCATGGTCAAGTTATGGAAGGGAGGGAAAATACAGAAAAGGAGGTTTCTAAGTCATGCAAAGCAGCTTATGTTTGCTAGTAAAACAATAATCAAAGTTGTTCTTGCTGCAGGGGAAAAAGACACTGATTTGATTATACATGCTAAAGTAATATTTTTGTTGCCAAAGTACAACAAATTGCAAGGTAAAGGAGAAACATAAACCTCATAAATTGCAGTACAAGAGAATTATTCCAACAAAGAAAAACTAAAACTAATTATTTACCATGTAGAATTCAAAAGAGAGAGAGATGTGAGCAGGCTGTAGCATGAGTCCAAATCCATTAGATACAGAATGAATGAGCTGTTGTAAGGCTGTTGTATTGTTATAATTTAATTCCATTTTGCCGTATTCAAAAGAAATTAAATGTACTGCAAAGAGAATGTCACCAGGAAATCCAAGAAGTATTGTGGGAATGTAAACTCCTTCTCAATCCTTTGCATGTTTCCTGAAAAATAATTCCCACTGGGTTCAGGAGCACACACATCCAGCTCAAGAGCATGTAGGACTACATACTTATTGTGGTCAACAGATTTAAAGTTCTGATTTATTTCATGAATAGCAGGGCTATTAAAAAAAGGGACAAGAATCAGAAAGGACAAAGACCACGAGTAATTAGAAACCTGTTTAATGATATAAGCCAATAGCCCATTACTGGGCTTGACCCCATGTAAGCCGCCCCAAGGCCATTTGAGGAGATGGAGGCGGGTTATACAAATACATCATTATTATTATTATTATTATTATTATTATTATTATTATTATTATTATTGAGATGTAAGATTACAGAAATCAACAAAATTTGTTGGACACTTGTTCTGATTATTTAAAAAAATTGAGTTGCCTTTGGGGTTTCTTTCTGGAAGTTTGTATTGCCTCTTATCCTAATTCCTGGTTTAATAATACTGTAAATGAGCTCCTATATACAAGGTGTCAACCAAAGATTTGGGCTATACGTCTCCCAGGCAACTTGGCTATAGCTGGGCAATGAAAGCTTAGCTTAAAGGTATGTCAGCAGGGATAGGACAGTAGAAGTTTCTTCTGCTAGCCAATCCTTGAGATCTATTGGTAGAGCAATCTACTGAAATAACTCTTCTCCTGGAAAAAAGGAATAGGAAAGAGGCAAAGCAAGGTGAGCTATGCAAAATCCAATCCTCCCTTCAGCTCAAGACACTGCTAGAATATTGGTCGAAAGTTAGGCCTGAATGAGGTTGGTCCTAAAAAATAGTCATAATCTTTAGGACATGGTTGATTCAGTTGGCTAATAGCATAGGACCAGGTAGAATTGTGTTCATGTCCTGGCACAAAAATGTTTTCCCGTGAGATCTTTAGTGCAGAATTATCAGGGTTTGTGTATTCCTCTTTGTGAAACAGTTACAAGATGCCACTATCCAAGCACTATCATGTTGCTTTCTTCCTCTGTTTTATCTACTCTTTCTCAGGCATCTGAAAGTCCGATCTTTCTTCAGGATAATAGAAATGCAGCATTATTCCCACAAACACAGATAACTTCAGCAAATCTGAATGAATTTTAATGGATGGAACTGTACTATAGACACTGATTTATCAGGATAATACATTTACAAAAATTTTGCAGAGATTACGGTACTAAGGCACACTTTTGGAAAGCAGAAAGTTGTCCAAATGAGCACTTACTATCTCCATCAAATTTTCATCATAGGTAATATTCAAAAATTCAGCACATAGTGCCTTTCCAGAGTGAGGAAAGAGACAGGTAGGAGACATCCTCCAACATTTCACAAAATAAAACTGGAACCCATACCACCAGGCAACATTATATGGCAAAAACATATTAATGAAAAAAAACAGCAAGCTTAGAGAAGGTGCAGCGATTCACTTTTGCCTGAACCTACATGGGAAAACAGGATTTTCTGCCCCTTTGCTTAATCAATTGAGTACAAACTGCTTTGTATGTTAAACTCCGAATACATCAATTGAAGTAAACTGAAGGTGCAGGATTATCTACACTCAGGCCTGTAACGGGGGGGGGGGGGGTATGGGTTCAACCCCCCCCCCCCCGAAATTTTTCAGATTATAAGAAAAAAAAACTGGTTTACTCATGAATTTTAACTGGTTAACCAAATCCCCATGCTAAATCTATGAGACGCAAAACATTAAGAGTCCCTCCAGGCACTATCTCAAGCAGATATTGACAGGTTTGTAGCAGGGGTCGGGGGTGCTAGGGGTTCAACCCCCCCCCCCCCCCCGAAATTTTCAAAACCTCCCCCCCAAAAATTCTTGCTACGACCATGTCTACACTATAGTGTTAATGTAGATTGGCACCACATTAATTGCCATGGCTCAATGCTATGGAATCATGTGAGTTTTAATTTTACAAAGTCTTGAGTCTTGTCTACCACCCAACAACAAGCCATGGAAGTTAAAGCGGTGTCAAACTGCATTCATTATACAGTACAGATGCATCCAAAGAGGAAAGTAAGGTGAGTTTGACACCACTTTAACTGCCATGGCTCAATGCTATAGAATCCTGGGCTTGTAGTTTGGTGAGACCTCAACACTCTTTGGCAGTGAAGGATAAAGTCTTGTAAAACTACAACTCCAATGATTCCAAAGCATTGAGCCCTGGTAGTTAAAAGTAGTGCCAAACTTCATTAAATCTACAGTATAGATGCATCCTGTATAGGATGCAATATTAACTAATCTTTCAAATAACTGCTTAAGTTTACTGGAGAAGGGGGAGGCCTGAGATGGGCAGCCAAGCAAAGGAACCCATTCTTCAGGCTTAAGAGAGAAATGGGGAAAGATATGTGGATAATCAATAAAGTTGTAGGAAGGGTTCCTCTTTGTCATTCAGTCAGTTGAACTGACTGACACTAAAATACTTTCATGGAGATACAAATAAATGAATTCTAAACTTTTAGAAAGAGCAATTCCTCTGTGTATAATAATACAAGCTAGACGACAGGGCGGGAGAAAGTAAAAAGCAATGAAAATACAGCTTTAAAATACAGCCATATGCCATTTCCTGCTGAGTATACTCTACTCCATATCTGTTTTACTAGTTTTTGAATTGGTTTCTTTCTTTCTCCCTCTCAGGAATATGTAGTTCTAGCTCCAGATTCTTTTTATGTAATATCAGCCATTCCTTTTTTATTTACTTCCAAGCAGTACATTGAATTTACATCACAGCATATTATACTTTTACTTAATATGATGCTTGTCCCCCCCCCCCTTGCTTAGCAGATATGCATTTTCAACTTTCTGCCTCAGAAAGAACTCCAGAGTGGAAAATCCAATCAAGTTTCAGCACAGCTATCAAGGTTTATGGCTGCTGTGATGTTTATTTCATTCCCAGGTGAACAGTCATTACCGAAACTTCTAATATTTCCAAATCCTAGCATTGCAAGGGAAAATATTTCGAATCATTATACACAGTTGAAGTGTTGTTTACTCCTTGCTGGAAAGCATATGCAATAAACCTATACACACACACACACACACACACATATATACACATATATATAAAACCATCTCCAGGTGGTCTAGAATGCATTCACCTCTGTACACACTGGGGCTTGACTATCAGAACATTTGCCCTCCAACCCTCCGAAATAACGAGACAAGACAAGTAAGCTTGGGTTTAAAACTGGGCAACTTTATTGATAGTTACCTATTTAACTTTAATTTGGAACTAGGGCCAAAAATCCTTAGCCATCTAAGAATTTGGTAAGGCATAAGCCGATATTAGTGGTCATACCCGACCATCCATTAAGACTGAATTTAGGGCGAAACACCAGGTCCCCAGTCTATCTAAACCTGGATGACCTAAAGGGGAATGTGTTGGAGAGTTTTGCCTCCGAAACAAATGAGGTCAAAGTCTCCCATTCCAAGGCCATAATCGTTCACCCTCGCCGGGGCTGTACAAACCCTAAGCGAGGATTCACGCCTCTGGCCAACACCAAAACAGAGGTGCCTTGTGGTGCACACCAAAATAAGAGATTCCCCTAAGCATTCCGCTGACCACCTAATTAAATTACCACACCTCCCAATTTACCACTCCACACAGTATAGGGTAGGCGAAAAAACCCTCCCAGAACATGGGAGGGGAAAAATTCCTACCCGGCCCATCTAAGCGACCACACTACTGCTATACTGTTAGCGGCGGGCGGGTGGGTCGAAGCTCCAAAAGTGAGTGATCTAAGAGGCGGGCAGCTTCCTATAAGCCCTGCCCCCATCTAGAAGTCTCTCCTTCGTTGGGAGGGGGCAAATCCACTTCCCTCCCCCAGCTGCGCAGTGGGGGGAAGTTTCTTGCCCTCCAACCCTCCGAAATAACGAGACAAGACAAGTAAGCTTGGGTTTAAAACTGGGCAACTTTATTGATAGTTACCTATTTAACTTTAATTTGGAACTAGGGCCAAAAATCCTTAGCCATCTAAGAATTTGGTAAGGCATAAGCCGATATTAGTGGTCATACCCGACCATCCATTAAGACTGAATTTAGGGCGAAACACCAGGTCCCCAGTCTATCTAAACCTGGATGACCTAAAGGGGAATGTGTTGGAGAGTTTTGCCTCCGAAACAAATGAGGTCAAAGTCTCCCATTCCAAGGCCATAATCGTTCACCCTCGCCGGGGCTGTACAAACCCTAAGCGAGGATTCACGCCTCTGGCCAACACCAAAACAGAGGTGCCTTGTGGTGCACACCAAAATAAGAGATTCCCCTAAGCATTCCGCCACAGTTCAGGAGCAAATGTCTATTTAGCTCCTGACCCCCACCAAATTCGAAAGAATTTCCCTAATTCCTTATTGCAGGTCAGCTAAGAAAATTTGGTTGCCCAGTTCAGACAGATGGATCCCATCAGCCCGATACAAATTCACATCATTGAACTTAATGGTGTCATGAGGGATACAATAACCTATGCCATTCTTTAAAACTTTTCGAAGGGCCTGATTGGCCTAGGAATGATTGCTGACCATGCTAAGCCAGTTCGAGGCCAAACCTCTCAAAGCTTGTGCATGTCATTCAAAAATTGTACAAACATGGCCATGACAAGCGTGCTAGAGGGAACACACTCCTTTACCTTGTGCATGCCAATCGAACCTGTACAAATAGGGCCATGACAAGCGTGTTAGAGGGAACACACTCCTTTAGCTTGTGCCTGCCAATCGAATCTGTAAAAACATAGCCATGACAAGCGTGTAAGAGGGAAAAACATTCCTTTACCTTGTGCATGCCAATCGAACCTGTACAAATAATTCATAAACTTGTATAAAACAGGCCCCTGCCCATTGGCAGACCCAAATCATTAACAGCACAAAAAGGCCTCTTCCTCCCCTCCTCTCCACGAATGCCATGGAAGCGAGGCTGCGAAGTTGGCCGTAGGGACCCCTGTGCGCCTGTCGCTCAGCTCAGTGTACGTAGCTGTGCCCACAAATCAGGACGCGACGTCTATTTGCCAACAGAACAGGTTCTGCAAAGACAAATCAGTGTAACTAACATAGCACATAACTTACGTATGCCCGATAGGCTCCAGTCTTCTATTTCCTCAAGGCTTAACTTTACCCACTGAAAAATTCATTGCAACAGAGTGTAAGCGGCTCCGCTTTTAAAGAAATACGTACAAAATTTTTGGATCGTAATCCCCAAAATTCTTACCCCTTGAACGCCAAGGCCAAAGTTGGCCTATTATCAGTGAAGGAACAGCTCTAAAATTAAGATGCTTCACAAAATTAATCCTCCTTCAAAGCTGCTTACTAAATCAATAACCCGAAGGGCTTTAAAAAAGGGGTTGTGAAAACTGTCGCCTGTACCAACAAATATTTGAATTGGGATTCCCCAATCTGCAGCCAAATTTGTTTTAAAAACCTTTAAAGAATTCGGGGGTCAACTTCTCTGGAATTCGCAGCCAGGGCTAACCTCATGCCCCTGACTATGAACTGTTCCCAATTTTCCAAAGATGGACCGGCATGCTCTGGGGGTGCAAATCTGCGCTGGGGGCCAGCTGCCTGAAGCGATCCATCTGCATACGGGACAGAGCATCAGCGAGAGAATTATCTGTCCCTGCAATATGAAAAACTCTAAACAATATATTGTACTTTAGACAGTGGAGTGTAAAAATTCTCAGAGCCTCCATCAGTCTGACTGACTTAGATGTTAACGAATTGATAACCTGCACCGTGGCCTGGTTATCACACCAAAAATGGACGGTGGAATTTGTCATTTAATCTGCCCACAGCGTGACAGCTACTAAAATTGGAAAAAACTCCAAAAATGTTAAATCAGATGTTATACCCCTGGTGTGCCACTCCCTGGGCCAAAGCTCAGCACACCAATGCCCATTAAAAAATACACCAAAGCCAATGGCTCCAGAAGCATCAGACGCTATCTGAAGGGCGTCTTTCAACAAAAGGTCCTGCCTCCAAAACAAAATTCCATAGAATTGACCTAAAAATTGTAACCATATGTCCAAATCAGCCTTAATCCCGCGAGTAATCCGCACATGATAATGCGGAAGTCTAACTCTAGAAATAGCATTGCAGAGTCTGCGCAAAAAGGCACGCCCAGGAGCTATTACTCTGTATGCAAAATTTAAATGCCCAATAATTTCCTGGAACTCACGTAATGTGGCCTTGTTACGGGTAACGAATGCTTGAATCCTGTCTATTAAATTTACTACCTTCTCCCTGGGTAGTCTAGAAGCTTGCTGAACTGTATCAAGCTCGATCCCCAAAAAGGTCAATTAGTAACCGGCCCTCTGTTTTTTCAGGAGCTAAGGGAACCCCTAACTGATCAGCCAATTCCTGAAAAGAATGCAAAGAAATTCGCATTCTCCAGATCCTGACTTCCCCAAAAATAAAAAATCATCCAAGTAATGCACAACCCCCGATAGACCCGATTTTGATTTAAGGGCCCATTCCAAAAAGGTGCTAAAAGATTCAAAAGCAGCACAAGAAACTGAACAGCCCATGGGAAGAGCCCTATCCATATAGTACAACCCTTTGAACTGAAAACCCAACAGTTCAAAGTCCATCGGGTGCACAGGGAGAAGTTGGAAAGCAGACTTGATGTCACACTTTGCTAACTCGGCTGCAGGCCCCCTCGCCCTGACCTTCTTAACTGCCGAATCAAAAGAAGTATAATGGACCGTACAAAAAATCATCAGGGATTGCGTCATTCACTGACCTTCCCCGGGGATAGGAAAGATGGTGAATGAGTCGAAACTCCCCAGGTGCCTTCTTTGGAACAATCCCCAGAGGGGAAACCCTTAACCTTGAAGTAGGGGGTGAAGTAAATGGGCCAAGAACCCTACCCTCGGTGACTTCTTTATTGATTTTTTCCAGGACAATGTCCTCCATACCAATAATAGACTTCAGGTTCGGTGCTCGGAAAGGGGCTCTATGTCCCATTGCAGGAATCCTAAAACCCTCAAAAAACCCAGTGCGCAGATAACTAGCTGCGCCTAAATTGGGATAACGAGATAACCACAAGTCCAACTGAACTAGATTAATTGGGCTGGGCTCCTTTGGAAAACCCACCTGAGCCGAAACCCCTCTTTGGATCGTGGTTACCCTTTCCCCCACCCTTGCCGGGTTTTCCTTTACTGCAATTTTGGCAGAATGCTGCCCAGAGCCAATGGCACAAACTTGCTGTAATTTGCATCCCTTCTGAGAGCACACTACCTGAGAAGAATATTCTCAGCACAGCAAGCGTTGTTGAGGTTCCTGATGCTGTGAATATTGAGGCTGGTGAAAGAAATGCCCAGCTCTGTAATTTTGAATCGTGTGCCCACTGTCAGCCTTCTCGCCCATAATAGGATGTGCTGGAGTTGAAACTTCCAACCAAAGTTGATAATCAACCAGATCCCAACGCAAAGTTGGAGAGTGAGCCGCACGAAGTCTAAAGCGCTTGTCATACAAGAGCCAAGCACTCCCTATAAAATTCACATAGGCCGAATTAATAATGTTCATGTGCTGAAACAGCGAATGGGCTCTGGAAGGATAAGCCTTCACTAGAACCCCCCGTAGATTAACAAACAAGAGAACCAGTTGCCCCCATTCTGGTCCACTTTGCGTTTTTTTCATAATTTCTTTTCTCTCATCATCTAAATTATCTTTTCCTTTTTTATCAAGTTCCCTGAAATACAGGGTAAAAATATCAATATATTCATTTTTTAAAAATTTTATCAATTGTCTTTTGGGCCAAATGGGAGCCTAAAGCTGTAGCACTAAGGCTATCTGGGGCAGGCAAAGGCCAATCAGCCGTACCCCAGAAACACAATGAGTTCTCAATAATATCTGTTGCATCCAAAGAGGATACAACCAAACTTGGCGCTTCAACCACCGGAGCCACAATAGCTAATTGGGTGCCACTTGTTGACGGAAAAGGCTCATCAGGAGCTTGGGTTGCGATCAGATCTTGAGAATCCGCAGCTCCCCAGGGGAAAGTGTGTGCGTCCCCTTTACCTAAAATAGTCGCAGCACTTCCTGACTCAACAGCTGCCTCTGAAGAAGGTGGAACAGCTCCTGCGGCCACCGGCGTTGATGCAACCAGGCTCTCATCATTGACAGGCACCAGGGCTCGCTTCTCCCCTTCTAAGGCAGAAATACAGGAAAATACGGACGTTATTAGCACAGTGTTACTGCCCCCACCAATCTGCGCTCCCGAAGCAGCAAACGCTGCTTTCTCTCTTTCCAGCGACTCGATGCGAGCGACCAGCGCTTTCAACAATTGGGCTGAGTCTTCTTCCTCGACTGCCGGAGCACTTGAGGAAGGAGGGTGTTTTGCAGGAACTTTCTTCACAGGGCCCTTGCCCTTTGGCCCCCCCGATGTTCTTCTTCGGTGGCATACTGTAAAATAAGACAACCAGTAAGACCAGCGAATGCATCAATATTGAGGAAGAAAATATTTCCGAAAATAGGGGGGGGGGGGTGGCAGGAGATTAGGATGAGCCAAACTCCACACCATTTCTAAGCCAAAGAACCGGAGGTGCCCAAAAACATCCTGAGTCAGGTAACCAACCAAGCATCCATTTGATTTCAAATATATAATAGCATAAACCAATATGCATATATATATATATATATATATATATATATATATATATATATATATATACACATGATGATATAATAATCAATTCATTAACTTAATACTACAAAATTTATGAAACACCAATTCAACAATTTATTATCTCAAATAACATTATAAATTACCCCATGAAAACTATATAAATATTTTAAATTAAATGCCCATATATCAATTCATCAATCAATCAGACTGCCTTAATTGCATATTAATTAATCTAGCTGTATATGCTATCAATGAATTTATACCTGAGCCACATAATCCATTATCCACTAATGCATTCGGCTATTTAACACTAATCAATCATTACCATCAATTGTTATGGTCATCAAGCAAACACGATGTGAGCATGCCCAAATTAAAAATGGCCACCGCCATTAAAAAACCCATTAAAAACTTCCACAAAATGGCTGCCATGATGTTCCCTAAAATGGCCGCCGTTCCCTTAACAAAGATGGCTGCCATACTAAAAATGGCCGCCTTCAAGCCTATTTACCATGCCAACTACTAAGATGGCCGCCCGTTCATTCCTGACATAATTCCCTTAATAAAGATGGCTGCCGAAACCATTTGACCATTTGGCCACCATGCCCTCAACAAAGATGGCCGACGGACCAAAATGGCCACCTCTAAGCCTATTGACATTCCCACAACTAACATGGCCGCCCAACCATCTAGTACCTCATTCCCTCAATAAAAATGGCCGCCATACCCATTTAACTTGCAAATGCCCTGAAGTAAAATGGCCGACTTGCCCTTAAGCAAAATGGCATCCAATATGGCCGCCCCAGAAAAAACCGCAGCAAAACTGACAGAAAAAAGAGTGCGAAATTCAAAAAGCCCGCCAAACTTAACCGTCTTACAAATCTGCCCAGCAACAGGTCAAAATCGCACCCCACATCGCTCCCAAATCTGCCTAGCAACACCTCTTCCAAGTGTTAGCCCTTAAATAACGACCTTAAAAAACGCGTCCCGTCCAATGTAAAAATGAACCATAACCCAGCTAAATACATACAGGCTCAATACCACTAATCAAAACTACTATTACACTATAAAGAAAATAAATCCACTTCAAAAAGCATGCAAATCACACTATCATGCCTTTTCCCCCAACCAGGCCAAAGCTAGCTACTTTTTCCCCACCGCAAAAGGGGGCTGCAAGGCCACCTGAATGAAGCAAGGGAGGAGCGGAGCAGAGGCGCGCAGACCCCGTGCGCACCCACCACCGCTCCAAAACCCTCAGGCAAAAGGGGGAAGAAGGCAACTTTAAACTTAACAAAATCTGCTTTGTCGAGGGAGAAGCCCGAAGGCAGCCCGGGTGAGCCCAGGCTCCCTTGCCTCAGCCTCTCCATATTCCCATACAGACCTCAATGCTGCAATACAAACAGATGAGACAGAATTCTCCCTCGACGCCTATCTCCCAGGCCTCCACACCAGAGAACCAGAGCTCCCACTTTTGGATCCTCTCACGTCGAAGCTCCAAAAGTGAGTGATCTAAGAGGCGGGCAGCTTCCTATAAGCCCTGCCCCCATCTAGAAGTCTCTCCTTCGTTGGGAGGGGGCAAATCCACTTCCCTCCCCCAGCTGCGCAGTGGGGGGAAGTTTCTTAACATCAATTCTTTGCTAACTGCACTAGTTGCTAGTGTGTTTCTGATTCCAACTGAAATTGATGGCTGCCATCTTTAAAACCCTAAATGCACCAATACGAAGGACCACCTACACTCATAGGCACCTGCCCACAGATGTCTTATCTCTGCTAAGACTTACTACATTGATAACTGTGAGATACAGGGACTTTTCTGTATTGGGTTCATTCTTATGAAATGTTCTATATGATGATGATGATGATGATGATGATGATGATGATGATGATGATGATGATGATGATGACGACGACGACGACGACGTTAATTTATTTCTAGACCACCCTCTCTCCCTGGACTCAGGGAAACTTACACATAAAAAAGGCAAACATTCAATGCCCAGAATAAATACAAACACATCAAAAAACCAAAGTAATATACAATAATAACAGTAAGCTTATAACAAAGAATTAATCATTGAAATATAAATAAAATAAAATAAACCAATAAGACATGATAACATTAATAACATGAGTTAACATTAAAACATATACCCTGTAAAATAATTAAAATACATTAGAAATGACTTTTACAGATGCTCACATAAAATGAGTCGTAGCCACCATGAAGTAGAAATAAGATTAGTCAGCAATCTGATGAAATAATTTAAAGTGACCTAATCTTCCTCCTCTCCATACACTAAAGTGCATAAATGTGTTTTCAAGAGTTTTTTTTGTGAATAATTTTTATTTTTATTATAGTGAAACATGATACATTGAAAGTGGTGAAACAATATATCAATAGAAAAGTGGGAAAGTATCAAGGGGGAAAAAACATAGAAATAGAGGTAAAAAAAAGATCAGAAAAAGAAAAAGAAAGAAAAAGAAAAGAGGGGGGGAAAGCGGGTTATACTTCCCATCTTGGCTTCGGAGTTGTCTCTTTCATTAATTGTGTCTTTATGAATTTCGTTTAATCTACTTTATATATTAGACAGGTCTGTCATAAAATCCATTCTTCTTTTTGTTAGAAATTTTATAAAGTTTGTCCAGTCTGTTTTGTTTTTCCCTTCTCTTATTTTTTGTGTTAACTTATCCATTTGTACTATGTCTAGTATTCTTATTATCCATTCTTCGGGGGTTAGGAGTCTTTTTCCTTTCCAGATCTTTGCAATTGTTAAGCTTGCCGCTGTGCTTAAATAAAAAAATATTTTATCTTCATTTTTCTTAAATTTTGTGTTCGTAAAACTTAATAAATACATTTCTGGTTCTGATTTAAATTTAATTCCTACAATTTCTTGTGTCATTTCATGAACAGTCTTCCAAAATTCTTTAATTTTCTCACAGGAGTGTGGGGTCGCTTTTATTTCTTTGGGGAAAGAGTTTCAGAGATGGGGAGTGATCACAGAGAAGGCCCCCTCTCTCATTCCCACCAGCCACACTTGAAATAGGGGTGGGACTGAGAGGCAGACCTCCTCCGATTACCACAGTGCACAAGATGGCCTATATGTGACCAGATAAATAGCCTGGACCCAAACCATTTAGGTAGCAACCAGCTCTTTGTATTTAACCTGGAAGCAGACTGGCAACCAGTGGAGCTGCCGCAACATGGGAGTCATTCTCTCATGATACGGCGCCTCTAATCTCTGCACCACTTGCAGCTTCCAATCTATCTTCAAAGGTAAAAATAAAGAGCACTGCAGTAATCCAAATGGGATGTGACTAAAGCATGTACTACCATGGCCAAGTCTGGTGTCTCAAGGTATGGGTTTATTTATTTCGTGTCAAAAGTATTGCATAATAAATAAATTTAAAAGTGATGAAATAAAGGAAATCAAGTTTTAGACCAAAAGTGGGCAACAGCGACCGCATTGTCCGTGGTTTTAAACAACTCCTCCTCCGTACATGAGGCAGGACATTGTTGGCAAGCATACATATGCAGAGTTGTTTGTTCTGCTCCACAGTCACACAAGGTGGAGGATTCCTCCAGGTAGTGCCACTTTGCCAAGTTGTCTTTTGATCTGCACACTCTGCTTCTGAGTCTGATCAGGGACTTCCAAGTTGCCCATTCTTTGTTTGGCCCTGGAGAAAGACCCTCATGGGGGGGCCATCCAGTTAGAATTGCCTGGTTTAGCTGCCCAGAGGGACACCCTTGCACCCTTGCTTGAGGAACATCAAGAGGAGTGGTGGTTCTCATGAAGCCCTTCCTTGATTTGAGTCTGGTGGGAGGAGGCTGATAGTCCTGCAATGGGTGGCTTTCACAATGTTCAACCTTATTTCTCTCACAGTTAGCAGCAACTTCCCATCGCATGTCAGGAGGGGCAATGCCAGCTAACTTATAGAGTTTATCAACAGGTGTAGGTTTAAGGCATCCTGTGATTATTCTGCATGTTTTGTTCAGTGCTATGTCCACCTGCTTCGCATGGGCAGACTTGTCAAGGTATGGGTGCAGCTGGCGCACAAGTTTTATTTGTGAGAAGGGTTTCCAGGGTCAACTATGAGTCCAAGATTACCCCCAGACTGCAAACCTGTGTCTTCAGAGGGAGTGTGACCCCATCCAACACAGGCTGTAATCCCACATCCTGATCCACTTTATGACTGACCAGGAGTACTTCTGTCTTGTCTGGATTTAGTTTCAGCTTGTTGGCCCTCATCAGTCCATTACTGATGGCAGGCCCCGGTTCAGGAACAGAACGGCATCCTTGGCTTTTGATGGAAAGGAATAATAGAGTTGGGTGTCGTCCGCATAAATTTGACACCGAACCTCAAAACTCCAGATAATTGCTCCCAGCGGTTTCATGTAAATGTTAAACAGCATGGGAGACAGAATTGAACCCTAAGAGACACCACAGGCCACAGGCCACAAAACTCTATCCTGGCAATGTGCTTATAGATTGGCCCTTGGTTGTTCTGAAGCGGCTTTAAGACTGATTTTAATACATTTAAAAATAAAATCTTGATACTCTTCTTCTTTCTAAACTATTTTCCCAATGGAGGGGTTAGCATTGTGACTGTCATTTCCACAGGGCTTTGTTTTGGGCATCCTCCAGTCTCAGGCTAGCAACCCACATGTCTTCGTTGATGGTGTCCTGTCCATCCATCTTTTCTTGAGCTAAGAGTAACATCTGCTTTGGGAGACAGCGATCAAGCATTTGGACGATGTGGCCAATCCAGCAAAATTAATGGTGGATAATCATTGTACAGTCATGTTGTAAATACAGCTAGAAGTTAACTCAAGGTGAGCCCATGTACATTCATCCTTCGTTTTCCAACAGACGGAAATTCAAGAGGGATGGAAGGGCAGATTTTCCATTACCACTCCACTCCCAGGGAGGAAAAGTGAAGTCCTCTCTGTTTTGATATGTTGTTGTTGTTGTAGTTTTTTAACAAAGCAGCAGCAGAGTACAAGGAAAGGGGAAGAAAATTCATGTTTAATGCATTACATCTTTAGGAATTATTACTACATTATTAAATCTCAGACATAATGGTAAATATATTAAAATAAACAAAAAATTAAAATTAAATGTAAGTTGGTTCAGTAGAAATCAGATATCTCACATACACAAATTAGTATGTCAGCTTGAGTTATGGAGGCTGTGTAAAATGTAGTTTCTAGAAAGCAGTGGTTTATGTTGCAAATTCAGTTCCAGCTTGGTATCTTTTTGAAATGCATGCTGCAACTTATGAAGTGGTGGGCACATTTCTGTATTTTAATTTAAGTTATGATCCTATTTACTAATGGTAGGCGTTTGGAATAGAAAGATTAGAGGCCTTTAGCTCTCGACTACCAGTATTTCTCCCTCCATCCATCCTCTCTTGAGCTCTTTCTCCCTCATATCTTGGAGAGCTTCACTGCCTGCCCAAGACTCATTTCTCCCTATGGACTTCCAAAGCAGCACTAGTCACTGAAACTGTTAGATAGGGTTAAAATATCAGCCTTGTTATATCTCCCAAGTGAAACACAGAGCTGGAATGAGCCCTGAAACTGATCAGGAAGCCAAACAGACAACAAACAATAACTTTGCCCAAAGGATCTAAGAAATCCCAACACTGGTTTCAGTCCAAACTACTCACAACACTGGTCAAGATAGATAAATTTCTTCTAAGCATCAGTATTGTATTGAACTTTTGTTTTGAAAACCATGGCAGAGTGTGCATAAGCAGTATCTAATCCTTATCTGAGGTCTATGCGACCAGCACAGCATGTATAAGAGCTTGTTTGTTGTTTAAAAGAATGTTCTCCGGGTCTGGCATTGTATATAACCATAACCTCTGTTTGCTAGCCCTGGGACATAATATTGCAGTTGGAGCATTTCTAGCACAGCATAAATGATAGAGTTCAACAAACAATACAGACAATGGGGAGATATCAACTATTGTCAATTGATCCGACTCATTAAAACAGATCAGCATTCAGCCCTGCTTTAGTTTTGTTCAACCTGAGACATTTGTCTCATAGAATTTGTCCAGTGTTAGCAAAGACAATACTCTGTGCCTGAAGGCAGAACACATTAAAAACTCTTAAAAACTCTTCCTCATGCACAAAAATATTCATGAGAAGTCCTAATTCATCCTAGGGAGAAGCACAACAGAATCTTTGTAACTGAGGCAAGATAGATTGGATAGCCATAATGACAGGCCCCTGGGGCTTAAAGTCTTGTTGGTAAATGTTAGGTCTGTAAATGGCAAAACAGAGGTCATCCAGGATCTAATCCTGGATGACCATGAGGACCTAGTTTGCATCATCAAGACCTAGTTGGATGAACTGGGGGGTCAACCTCACCCAGCTTTGTCCACCAGGTTTTGGGATACACCAGCAAGCATGACCCAAAGGGCTGGGAGGTGGGTCTACTATTAGTTCATCTCTCTGATCAGGTGCCCCATGCCGCAGTTGTTTAACTTTGAGTGTGTCTACCTGAAAGTGGGTAACTAGGACAGATTATGGATTCTGCTTATGTACTGCTCACCCCACTGCACAACATTCTCCCTACCTGAGCTAGCAGAGGTGGTCTCTGGCCTGGCTTAGAAGTCCCAATGACTCATTGTGCTGGAGGACTTCAATGTCCATGCTGAATACTCCCTGTCTGGGGCAGCTCAGGCCTTCATGGCCTCCATGACAACCATCGGGCTGTCCCAAGCGATATCTGGGCCCACTCATGTAGCTGGACATACTCTTGATATGGTATTATTGAGGATGGGTGTGTAAATGTTGGTATGGAGGAACTATCAATTGTTCCATTATCATGGACTGACTACCACCTGATCAAATTCAGACTTAACGCAACCTCCAACATCCACAGACGTGGAAGACCCATTAAGTAAATCAGATCTAATTTGCCAAATAGTCACTGTTGAATGTTTTTAGGTTGAATGTTTTTTATGTTGAATGTTTTTATGTTGATAAAGTCGCTCGGATCCTATTGGATTCATTTCAGCATATTTGGGCTGATGACATAGACAAGATTCTTGGAGCTGTGAGAGCAACCACTTGTGCTCTAGATCCTTGCCCTTCCTAGCTCACCAAACACCAATGGGGGGTTGGCCGAGTGGTTTTCATGGATTATTAATGCCTTGCTGGACCAGTGACATTTACCATCAATTTTTTTAAAGCAATTGTAAAACCTAATCTGAAAAAAATCATCCCAGGATTCAATTATACTAAACAACTACCAGCCTATTTCAAATCTTCTTTTTCTGGGCAAAAGAAAAAGAGCGGGTGGTGGCTTCTCAGCTCCAGAAGTTCTCTACTGCTCTTTTCCACCTAATTCCAGGGAAGCTCCTTGGATCCTAAACCAGTGCCTAGCAACTGAGATGAATTGGATGAAGGTCAACAAGCTGAGGCTTAATCCAGACAAGACAGAGGTCCTCTTGGTCAGTCATAAGGCTGTCTGTGGTATAGGGTGGCAGCCTGTGCTCAGTGGGGTTACACTCCTTTTGAGGACACAGGTCTGCAGTATGAGGGTTCTTCTGGATTCATCGCTGATGCTTGAGACTCGGGTATCAGCAGTGACCAGGAGGGCCTTCACACAGTTAAACATTGTGCACCAGCTGTGCCCATACCTCAAAAAGCCTGACTTGGCCATGATGATCCACACCATAGTTACATCCAGAATGAACTACTGTAATGCACTCTATGTACAGCTGTCTTTGAAGATGACTCAGAAACTGCAGTTAGTGCAAAGGTCAGCAGCCAGATTATTAACTGGAGCAAGAGTTAGAGAGCATACTCCCCTTTTAAAGCAGCTCCACTGGCTTCTGATAAGTTTCTGGGCTCAATTCAAAGTGTAGGCCCTAAATGCTTCAGGTCCAACCTGTCTTTGAGACCCTAAATACTTCAGGTCCAACCTGTCTTTGAGACCACATCTCTTTCTATGAACCAGCACGCTCATTGAGATCTGCTGGGGAAGCCCTTCTCTCGGTCCCACCACTGTCTCAAATACTGTTGGTGAGGACGAGAGAGAGGACCTTCTTGGTGGTTGCTCCCCGGGTCTGGAATATCCTCCCTAAAGAAATTTGGTTAGCCCCCACTTCAAGCCTTTTAGATGAGTTTAAAAACATGGCTCTTCAGACAGGCCTTAATCCTGTGTAATCTATGGTCAGCTGATGAGCCACCGATAGTACTTCATTGCACTTTGATTGTTATAGCAGATAGCCGGCTTATTCGCAGGTTCTACTGCACTTTAGGAATGTTTATAATTTTATACTCTTACAATTTTATCACTGGGATTTTATATGAGCTGTAGTTTATACTTATGTCATTGTATTTATTCTTGTGTAGTGTTGTTTATATGCAGCACTTGGAGTGCTTCTGTGAGCCACCCCAAGTCCCTTCAGGGAGTTGGTGGCAGAATACAAATTAAGACTTATTATTACTATTATTAATATATAAGAATGTTTAAGATGCAGGCTCCCCACATACAAAACATACAACAATTCCAACTCAGCCCTATAGATACAGCTAACCAAGGATGCTTCACAACAAATAAATAAATGACCCAGCCACACACAGATTAAATATATATTCATGAGTATGAGTACTCATTTCAAAAGAATATGCACTGAAGCTCCATCAAAACAGACACAAATACTCAAAGTATAACATTCTCCACAAGTGCAAAGAAAGTTTTCTAACTATGCATACAGTCAGGCATACATTATACAGTCATGGTACGTATAACTACACAAATTTAAGTGGACAGTTTCAGAATGAGAAACAGTCTCAGTTACATCTAACATTTTGCACTTCAATATATATTCATTAGGAGATTTTTGTCACTTGTAAAAATAGTTCTGCAGGATCAGACCAAAGACCTGCTTCGTCCATCTACTATTTTCACATTGTTGTTCTTTTGTGCCTTCAAGATGCTTCAAACTCATGGCAAACCTAAACGGAACCAATCAAGAATTTTCTTGACAAGAATTTTTCAGATCCCTCTCATAGGGGGCAAATAAAATAAGAGCACAATAGAACCAGTTCAGTAATGTTCCCTGTTGACTGGTATGAAGATGCAGACTAGATATGATCCTGGAGGCAATATAAAGACATAATAACTAACAGATATTGTTAATTTATTCTTCTAAAGCCACCCCATCTAAGATTATCCTTTTTCTCTTCTAAAGCCACCTCATCTAAGAGGACTTTTTCTATTAGTATTTCTTACACCCTTAACCTTGTGGTCATTTTAGGGCAAAATTAATGGAGATGTTAATGGCAAAATGTTGGCCAGCATGCATTTCTTCTGAGATAATGAACTCTGCCGATCACTGTCATTCACTAATATTAGAACTATGTTTTCAAAGCTTCCAAATGCTCTACTGCACATTCCAACCGTTAAAAGAAAAGTTTGCTTCTTATGACAATTATTTCAAAGTGGATTTTAATTGTGCTATAAAGGAATGAAAGGGATGCTTAGATTTTCAAAGTGAAAAAATTCTCTACTCTCTTCCATAAAATGCTAATTTACCAAGTATATTACCTTTCTTCTTGACATTGGCATTTGTTTGCAATTCAAAGCAGGAGTTCAAGAATTTCAGTGTTATTTTAAAGAAGACAAGAATATTTTAACATATAATTATTGTATAACATATGATTATCATCATGTCCCAATGATGATAACAGTGCATCATAGGTGGGCAGCGACCGACCACTGCATCACAGCCTCTTAATGCAGGTCTGTATAGAGAAGATTGTGTCTCCACACACTTCTTAGTGCAATATTTAGTCAATTCAGACCACACCATAACTCCTAATCTATATTTATTATCTAGCAAGAACCAAAACACATCACTTGGAGAAGATCAGATATTATTTGAACTGATGTAACCATCTCTCAGATTTTTCCCAATTGGATATAAGGACTGAATCAGGTTAAGAAGCTGCTATTCTCAACCAGATAATGGATTTTTTGCTGTATGCAAATCAGCAGTGGCCAGATGACATCTCCTTCCTAAATATGTATGGTTTGGATGTGAGCCCTTGAAGTATCATTGCAACCATTCTCTCCTGGGCTAGGAGAGGGGCTAGTATTAGTCCTATAAGTCTTCCCCTCCCCAGGTTCTGGCAGATTGTTTCCTGCCCATCATGCACACTTCACCATCTTATAGAGGTGGAAGTTCCACTGTTCTGGAACTCTGGTGAGGAAAAGATGGCTATGGGGACTCTGTAGGTTGGACAAACAGTAACCAGGCCAGAATTCCTTCAGTTCTCTGGTCATCTTGGTGAGTTTTAATCACTCCTATGAGATTTTACAGATTTTGACAGAAAGGACTAAAAAAGAATCAGGTGTGGAAATTTGTCAACATATGAAGGATTTCCTTGTAGTATCATCTCACATATGGTGAAGATGCTTCCTTTGGTTTATAAGGTCTCTGACTCACCAAACTTGAAACCAATTTCAAATTTTCTGAAGCTTTTCAGAGAATCAACTTCAAATCTGTATGATGTACTGTATAATTCCTTCTGTTGTCTGACCTCAGTTGTATTGGTTGGGCACAAAGCATTGGTGCAGTGGTCCCTGGTACTTTTAAACTGGTACCTTGATGCCTCCTTCTTTACATAATCAAGATGCCATGCAGAATAATCTGATGTCAGGTTCTCTGCTAGATCATCATGATAAGTGTTTAGGATTAAAGTAAGAAGTTTAGAAAGGGAATGTAAAAACTAGAAGTCAAATGGAGTCCCTTGGATCTAGCCATTCAGTCTTTACCAATGCCTAAGTATCTACTCTGGACCACCAGACTCTACTGCCACTCCATGGCCATAGCATTTTCAAGCAAATACCTTTGAAATACATGTTCTGTTCACTTTATTTGGGCTGAAGCATCCTAGAGTTCAAATTCACAGAAGTTATGGGTGCCTGCACATAATACTTTTGCCTTTGTTTTAATTTCCAAGAGCAATACTGTGGAAGAAGAAGAGGGGCAAGCTGCAGAAAAGAAGGATTTGAAGTTAATAGGAAATAGTTTTGCTCTTGGAGTCATTGAATTATTACTATGTGCTCTCTAGTCACACCATAATCGAAAACCTTAACTCTTTGGCATAGTCTTTTACACTTCAGGTAAGCTGCAGTAATCAGGAATTTCTAATAAACTGTACTAAAGATTTTCCCCCTCATCCCCTTAAACAAGGTAGCTGATGCACCATCCATTTGAAGTCCTATTTTTAAAAAGCTTAGCAAAAGGCTTCGGGAAACACAGTTATTACTGAAAGTAATATTGTGTCTCTGGCCTAACAAAGCTAGATGAACATTCAACCCCCCCCCTCGCTCCCTCCCCCTCCCTTTATTTTTGCAATCTCCCACAGTCAGGGAGGGAATTTTCTGACTGCTGATCACTGCATTGTTGTTTCAAAAGCAATGGAATATCAAGAGCAAATCTCATCTCAGCTAAACCTCATCACATGTCTGGATTAATCAGTACTTTCAATAGACAACAGTTTAGGATCCAAACCATATAGGGAATACAGCAATTATCTAAGAGTTATATATAGTTCCTGCTAATGCAACTAGAGATGTCAATATTTGACTGTTTCATTCCTGCCTGTGAGAACAAATAAATCCCACAGTTTTCTCCTCACTGTGGAGAAGGAAAATATTCTTGTGCAGGGCTCATCTGATATAATTTTGGCAGTTGTGGGAGGTGTGTATGCACAGAAATACTTTTTCTAGATAGCTATATCTGTTTTCCATTAAGAAATCAACTATAAAACACACACACACACAAACCCCAAATGGCTAATTTTGTGTGTAAGATCATGTGCAAAACTCAGCAATCAAGCACAAAACACCATTTCTAGTGCGAATGTGTGTGATCAGTCGTCTCCAACTCTTCGTGACCTCATGGACCAGTGCACGCTAGAGCTCCCCCAGTTCCTTCAAGGTCAAGCCAGTCTCTTCAAGGATACCATCCATCCATCTTGCCCTTGGTCAGCCTCTCTTCCTTTTTCCTTCCATTTCCCCCAACATCATGATCTTTTCCAAGCTTTCCTGTCTTCTCATGATGTGATCCACCCTGAGTCCCCTTCGGGGTGAGTAGGGCGAAATATAAATACTGTAAATAAATAAATTCCTAGGAGGTGAAAGCCAAAAACATCTGGGGACCCCAGGTTGAGAACCACTGCTCTAGAGCAGCAAATAACAGGCATGCCTCAATATGGCATCCTTTTCACCATTTAAGCATGGCTATTATATTCCCTCTTAGCCTTCTTTTCTCCAGATCAATCTCTCCAAGCTGGTTCTCATAGGGCTTCGCTTCTAGATCTTTGACCTCTTTGATCATCTTCCTCTGGACACATTCCAGCAGTATGTGACTACCACTAAGCAAAAACTGTGTAACACGTTATCGGGGGGAAACTGTTTGATTTGGGGGGGGGGGTATTTGCAGGTGTGAGGGGTGTTTGATAAGGTTATTTTGTCCAGGATATGAATAATTGTTGCTGTTCTTTTCATTCTGGATGCTGCCTTGGCCTACTGTTTCAATCTGATCACCTTCAAAATTTCTTCAAACTTGCATTCACATCATAATGACAAAAAATCCACTTACATTAATCTGCAGGAGATTGAAAGAGAAAGGACAGTGACAGTGAGACAGACAGGATAGGTGTTCAGGTAATGTAGAAAGATAGGGTTGCATACTGTCACCAACCACATTAGCAACTACTGCTCTGCTCTACTGGAGATGACTGCAGTCTTGTCAGTTCACAGCTGAAAGCCTTGCACTGTTACTGCAATGAAAGCTTTCAAAATAGTATGAAGCAAGGAGCATTTTGAAAGGAAAAACACAGAAGCAGTTTTGGAAACACTTCATTTTGGCTCACATGAACCGACATGGAGCATGAGTGAATGGTGCAATCACGGCATTGATAGCTGATGTCTTCCTTGCCAATGGGGCAATGAATTGATTGCTGATTTTAATCAAAACTTTAAAGAAGTGCCATGCCTTGGAAGAGTGACATCTTACCTCATTTACATAAAGGCTACCACTGAATCACAAAAAAATTGCAGATATAGAAATTCTCAGTATATACCATATTTACTTAAGTATAAGCTGAGTTTTTCAGCCCTTTTTCAGGCTGAAAAAGCTCCCATTGGCTTATACTCTGCTGAGGATCCTGGTGGGAGGGTGTGGGGCTGAAAGAAGAGCCATTTCCTCACGCCTTCCCACCAGGACCATCACCTCTCCTCCTCCCTCACTCCCCAAGTGCCTTTCCTTCCTCCAAGCCTGGAGGGGAGCGAGGCCATGGACAAACCCTGCTGCCACAGCTCCCTCCTCCACCACCACCACTGCCAAAGGCACAAATGGGGCGAGGGAGGAGGAGAGCAAGGCCACTGACAAACCCCGCAGATAAGGCTCCCTCCACAGCCACTGCGGAGAAAGGCGCGCACAGGCCAAGGAAGTAGGAGAGAAAGGCATGCACCTGTCTCTCCTCCCTCGCCTGTGTGTGCCTTTTCCACCTCTTCCCTCACCCCATGCGTGCTTGAAATAGCGGAGGAGGAGGAAGCCATGGCATTGGGGATAAACCCTGCCACCGCGGTTCCCTCGGCTGCCGCTGCCAAAGGCACACATGGGGCGAAGAAGGAGAGAGAGGTTGCGGACAAACCCTGTTGCTGTGGCTCCCTCCTCAACTGCCAGCAAGGGCACATGTGGGGCAAGGGTGGAAGAGGACAAGGCCAGTGACAAACCCCACTACCGTGGCTCCCTCCTCCACTGCCATCAAGGAAGGCACACACAGAGCAAAGGAGGAGGAGGGAAAGACAGAAGAGGGATGGACTAGATGGCCCAAGGGGTCTCTTCCAACTCTCTTGATGATCATCACCATTGAGGCTTGGTGGCCATCTGTCAGTGGTGCCTTGATTGTGCTTTTGCTGCACGAAGGAAGAAGGGGGTTGGACTCGATGGCCCAAGGGATCTCTTCCAACTCTCTTTGTTGTTGTTGTTGTGTTGTTGTTGTTGTGTTGTTGTTGTTGTTGTTGTTGTTGTTATTATTATTATTATTATTATTATTATTATTATTATTATTATTATTATTGAGGGTGGGTGGCCATCTATCAGGGCTGCTTTGATTGTGCTTTTGCAGCATGAAGGCAGAAGAGGGTTGGACTAGATGGCCCAAGGGGTTTCTTCCAACTCTTTATTATTATTATTATTATTATTATTATTATTATTATTGACACAAAGACAGAGTATGACATAGCAAACAAGATATATATGCTGAATTTCGTATCACAGAATCACAAGTCGAACACTTCCCAAGAGCTTAGGACTGTGTGATGTATTTTCGGATGATGAGTGCAAATCCCAGTAAGGTGGCCTTTTGCAGTTGACAGATCGTAATAGGGTTGGAAGAGACTGCATGGGCAATCTAGTCCAACCCCCTGGTTGGGTGGAAGGCAACAACAAAACCGCAGAATAAATAGGCAGTTGATGTGATTTGCCTGTTAGTTTACTTAATGCCCTTTTAATGCACTTTCAGCTCAAAGATTTGCCAGCTCTGGGGTTCAGGATTGGACTCAAGTATTGTCTACTGACAGCACCTCCTTCTTTTGACTCACTTCAGAGATCTGCAAACAAAGCAATCAGCCAGCAGAACTGCTTTGTTGGCTCAGATCTACCCAAAGACACTCCCAAGAAAGGGCAAGTAAGGGAGAAATCATGTTATATAAAATTCAAACCTAATTTAGAGACATAAACATAATGTCAGCACAAAGTTATGTCAGAAAAATGATAGCTGTAAATAACACTATGTAAAATTATTTTTGTTCCTGGGTTGTAGATGTCATTTCCTAATTGGTTCTATAATAAAAACAAGGAAAAGGTTTATTAAACTGCAAAAAAAAAAAAAACCCTTGTTTTTGCAGCCTGCACATTCATTAACAACCTTGTCACATGTGCTACTGGAATCGGCCAGTCTCGCCACATCCTCTGCCTTGCACTGTCACGGCTCTCTCTCTCTCTCTCTCTCTCTCTCTCTCTCTCTCTCTCTCTCTCTCTCTCTCTCTCTCTCTCTCTCTCTCTCTCTCTCTCACACACACACACACACACACACACACACACACACACTTTATTACATGGGGGAAGCCTCCTAAATCCAGCTTGACTCGTTGTCTCTTGTCATCTGCCACCAGCAGGTGTTTTTTTCCAGTTCGGAAAAAACATGGAGCCGCCCTGGAAATACTGTGTGTGATGGAAGATGTCAGGCTCAGTGGTCAAACTTTTTTAAAAAACCTGCTGCCAAAAATAAGCCTATGTGAAGAGGTGCCTAGACTGAAGGAAATAGTAGTACTACCCTTAGCCACAAAAACAAAGTTTTTGGAGCATAACAACCACTTTCAAACCACACAATTAAACAGAAATAACATTTTCAAACCAGGAACAGAATTTTTTTCAAATTTTGTTGCATTGTATAATTTACAGTATCCACAGGTAAGGAGAAATTAGAATGCATCATAATTTCAACTATCTTAGTATAAATTTACATGCCCATTGGCTATCATTACCTTTTGATAGGTAAAGGTAAAGGTTTCCCCTGACATTAAGTCCAGTCGTGACCGACTCTGTGGGTTGGTGCTCATCTCCATTACTAAGCTGAAGAGCCGGCGTTGTCCATAGACATCTCCAAGGTCATGTGGCCGGCATGACTGCATGGAGCATTGTTACCTTCCCGCCAGAGCGGTACCTATTGATCTACTCACATTTGCATGTTTTCGAACTTCTAGGTTGGCAGGAGCTGGAGCTAACAGCGGGTGCTCATTCCACTCCCGGGATTTGAAACTGGGACCTTATTTGAACCTGGGATCTTTTGATATTTTACTCTAAATCTACAGTCATTTATCTACTTTCTTAGGAGTTAGCGGACCCCTTCAAAGAAGTGAAGATGGGAATTTATGGTCTTCTATATATTGCTGGACTGTACTTGCTGCCACGCCTAAGCATTGATCATGTCTTTGAGAATCCTGGGATTTGTAGTTTCATGAGGCATTAGCACTCTTTAGCAGAGAAGGGTAAAGACCTGGTAAAACTACAACTCCCATAATTTCATAGCACTGAGCCATGGCAGTCAAAGTGAAGTCACACCATTAATTCTATAGATGCATGCTAAGACTCAGAGCTGGGTATTCATGCAGCCCAAATTATTAGAGTTCAACTCCAGTATACACCATTTCTATGTTCTCTAGGGCTGCTTGGACTTGTAGTTCAACTTCTGGAAAGCAGATCCAGATCCCGCTTTAATTAATGGACAGTGTCATTTGTCAGAAGATAACTCTTGATTCAGATAGGATACACTGGCCAAGCTTCTGCATTACTTCAGCACGGTATAAATATTCACCAGCAGAGTGACATTACGAAACACCTACACTGCATCCCAACATAGTGCAGCCTATGTGCATCAATGATAAATATGAGTGGCTGATAACTCAATTTCCAATTTCAATGTGCAATGAGCCAAGGCAATGTGTGGAGGTAATGCACATTCATATACTTCCCTGTGTACTTCAATGTGCTGCTACATGCTCAATGTTCCCACCTATCCAACTTGGTTTACACTGTTATCAGCTGGATACAATCTATTCTTGCGTATATAACTAGCAAGATGCCAGTCATTGTGGAATAGGAAACAGGAGCAAAATATTAGTGGATATAACTCTCATGTGTCTTAGTGCCTGGCCTCAGTCCCATAACCTGGCTGTTTGTCTCCCAGCCGCCAGAGCGAAAGAATCCATAATCTTTTTCTGTACAAGCTGATCTTCTGCTGAGGCAGCAAAATTGTCTTAGGCCAGCACTGTTGATGGAAGCACATTGTCTCTGTAAGATGAAACATAATTTCTCATTCTGAAGAAGTTCAAATACCTCGGCTTCATACTCTAATCCATAATTAGCAAACATCTTCACTTCATGCCTTCTTGGAGTTTTCCTTATCCAGCTGTATTAGCCCACGGGCTTAAAGCAGTGAGCCATGCTAATGCCATCTTTGAAGGGGAGAAGCATTCAATAGTTTGAAGAGCTTGTATTTGCTTAGTCACTTGCTTTAAAGTTTGCAAAATGATAAGTGATGCTGTTCTTTTTTCTCCTCAGTAAGAATGTGTTGGACCGCAATCTTAGATTCTTTTCTCTTCTTACAATGTTTTATTTATTTGATAAAAAAAATAAAAATTAAAAGCATTTGAATAAACAAATGGAAAAGATTCTTTTAGATGTACAAAACATTACAAAAGTTCAGAGGGGTAAATTAAAAGAACGAAGCCTCCCACCAAAAAGGAGCAACGCTATTACCATAAAACGCAAGATATTTTCTATTTTGACACTTAGCATATTTACTAAATGCAGTTTGGCAGCCGCACAATATTAGGAAATGTTTAGGAAAAATAAAAATTGATCCCAATCTGTGCACTCTTGTAGAATCAGCACATTTGGAAGGAAAGATAACCATTGAGGTCATAAAAAATAAAGACCTGTGTATTTCAGTCTTGGAGCCTCAGATTTGCAAAGATATTTCCATTATGATTTTTACACTTTGTAAGCAAACTCTTATAGAGTAATGTGTCTCTGCATTTTTTTTTAAATTGAACAGTCAACATGATTTTTAAATGAGCAAATGAACCAACATCTAGTTGTAAAATGTCATTTATGACTGTCCTTTTAGACCTATCTTTTTTAAGCAAGTAAAATCTGTGTTGGAACAGAACAAATTCTTCATTAGGACATAAATGTGAGTCACTTTGGAAAACCTCATAAATCTACAAGCTGCCTGTGCCTCCTGAGATGTGTATTTTCCTCTCTGAATTAGTTGAAAGAGGTGTAAAGCCTCCTGACGTCAACTGAAAGGGCTCTTTCCAATGGCTCATTCCAGCAATGAAGTTTAAAGAGTACCTCAGCATGCTTAACTGATTGATGTTTTCATTGGTACAAAAAAGCCTAATGAGTTTCAGACAGCATTAATATTTAGGGGTAGCCATGTTGGCCATGCTGCAAAATACAACACATTGCGGTATTTTTGTTATATTCAGCTAAAAAGTAGGACTTTTCTATTTTCGAATAACAATAACTTTTTATTTATTGGAGTTGTTTTATGTTTTCCAGGCTGTATGACCAAGTTCCAGCTAACGACTCCGAACAAAGGATTCCCCCAGGCAGGAAGAAGCCAGGAGATGAAGCTTGCTAGGCTATTCAATGCTAATCAGGGTGATTAATTACAATATTCACACTGGCCTCCAACTGACAAGAGTTCTTTCTCCCACCTTGGACCTTCCACAGATAAATAAATTTCTCTGGCTTAGTTTTCCCATATACCTCACAACCTCTGAGGATGCCTGCCATAGATGTGGGTGAAACGTCAGGAGAGAATACTTCTGGAACATGGCCATACAGCCTGGAAAACACACAACAACCCTGTGGTTCTGGCCATGAAAGCCTTTGACAACACATTTTTATTTATTACCTGCCTCTCCTTTCAGCACAACGTATACTCTCAAAAGAGGTAGCATGGACTTAAAATTAAAATCTTTGGTTTCCAAATGTTTAAATCTGACAATTTGTGCCAGATGATGCCAAGCCATTTAATATTACTTTATATATGTTTCATAAATTCTTTTTCCTTTACCATTTGAACATATTCTGGCCTTTACTATTAACCTTAATAAAGACCTTATCAGATGGCCAGCAGCAAAAGGATGTGGTAGTCCGCTTTACTGCAAGGCGTAGGGAATCCAGCACCCCACGCTTTGCATTGCTTGCCTTGTTGGGGGGGGGCAATCACATGGGGGGAAGCTTAGAGCGCATGTGGTGCATGTAGCTTCCTCCCTTAGATTGGGCAACACAGGAAGCCTTCCATGTTGCTAGGGAGGCAGCAGCACACCAGTTCTGCCCCTCTGCACCGATGGAGCCATCACAACATTGTTTGATGGGAGTCGGCCTACTCCGTGGATGACCGGGGCTAGATTGGTGTTTGTTGTCGAATCTAGCTCCATATGATGAGGTCATCAAAAGGCAGCAGAGTTGTGAGCATCTTGCTTCTGACATGTTAAATGTGAGTCCATTCAACCCTTGTATCCCTCCATATTTTCCCTTCACCTGTGTTTCCAGATGTGTAGATTCTGGAAGGAGACTTCACATGATCTCCTTTTCCCCAATCTCTCCTTAGAACTTTAAACACAGCAATACCACCACAGAAGCTTATAGTAATAGCACTATAATGATAAAGCTCTAGAGCTTCTTTTTAAAAGAAGCTTTCTTTGTAGCAGGCTGTTTGGTTTCCCTGAAGATACATTGGTCAAGGAGAGAAATGAAGCAGCAACAGGTAATAGATTAGAAAAAAACATGAAAACTTAATACCTACTGTACACATGATACAGCATTGTATCATGTCTACAGTATTGTCAGAGCTAAACCAGCGCCTTGGTTCAACAAGGAGCTGGCAGCGATGAAATGTGTAAAGAAGTGACTAGAGCACATGTGGCGTTTGAAGCATAACAAGTCAGACCGAACACGGCTGTGAGCCTATCTAAGGGCATATGCTGTGGCAATAGATGTCACAAAGAAATCTTTCTTTACAGTCAATATTGCATCTACAAAGAACCGTCCAGTGGAGTTATTTCAAGGGGTCAGAGGGCTGTTAAATCCTGTCCCACAAGATGGGACCCCTGACCGCTTGGCAGCTCGCTGTGAAGCATTTGCTTGTTCCTTTGCAGAAAATGTCACTCTGATCTGCTCCAACTTCGACATCATGTTGACATCAGTCTCTTATGTAAAATATCTGCTTGTCTGGTTTTGATGGATTCATTTCAATTGGTCAGGCTTGAGTATGTGGACAAGATCCTTGGAGAAGAGAGGGCAACCACATGCATACTAGACCCTTGCCCATCCTGGCTGGTAAAGCAGGCCAGAGGGAGTTTGGCAGAGTGGGTGAAGGTGGTGGTTAATGCCTCCTTACTGGAGGGCAAGATTCTAGCCAGTTTAGAGAAGATGTAATAAAACCACTGTTGAAGAAATCAACTGTGGACCCCTCTCAATTAGTCAACTTTCAGCCAGTTTCCAATCTCCCCTTTTTGGGCAAACTCATGGAACGTCAAGAAGGGTTCTTGATAGATACTGATTATTTAGATCCTTTGTAGTCTGGCTTTAGGCCAGGACATGGAACTGAAACAGCCTTGATCGCCTTAGTAGATGATTCACGCTGGGAATTGGACAGGGGCAGTGTGTCCCTGTTGGTTCTCCTGGACCTCTCAGCGGCCTTCGATACTGTTGACCACGATTTCCTTCTGGAACATCTCATGGGAATGGGGCTTGGAGGTACTGTTTTGCAGTGGCTCCGGTCCTTCCTGGAGAGTCATTTCCAGAACGTGTTGTTGAGGGGCACCTGCTTGACCCCGCAGTCATTGTCTTGTGGAGTCCCGCAGGGCTCAGCATTTTCCCCCATGCTGTTTAACATCTACATGAAGCCGTTGGGAGAGATCATCCTGAGTTTTGGAGTGCGATGTCATCTTTATGCAGATGATGTTCAACTCTGTCACTCCTTTCCACCTGTTACTAAGGAAGCTGTTCAGGTCCTGAAACACTGCTTGGCAGCTGTGATGGTCTGGATGAGGGCAAACAAATTGAAACTGAATCCAGACAAGACAGAAGTCCTTCTGGTCAGTGGGAAAGCCGAACAGCCTATGCTGGATGGGGTTACACGTCACCTGAAAACACAAGTTCACAGTTTAGGAGTGATGCTGAATTCATTGCTGAGCCTGGAACCTCAGATTTTGGCAGTGACTAGGGGAGCTTTCGCACAAAACTTGTGCGCCAGTTGTGCCCGTACTTTGGGAAGTCAGATTTGGCCCCGGTGGTCCACACTCCTGTTACATCCCAAATAGATTACTGCAGTGTGCTCTATGTGGGGTTGCCTTTGAAGACTGTTCAGAAGCTCCAAATGGTCCAACAGATGGTACCCAAATTGCTCACTGAAGTGGTGTACAGGGAGTATACAACCCCGCTGTTATGTCAGCTCCACTGGCTGCCAGTTGGCTACCAAGCACAATTCAAAGTGCTGGCATTGGCCTATAAAGCCCTAAACAGTTCTGGCCCAGCTTACTTGTTTGAACGTATCTCCCTCTATGACCCACCTTGGAGGTTAAGATAATCAGGAAAGGCCCTGCTCTCAGTCCCACCCCCTTCGCAAGCATGACCGATGGGGACGAGAGAGAGGGCCTTCTCAGTGGTGGGCCCTCATCTGTGGAACTCCCTCTCCAGTGAATTCAGGTCAGCCCTCCCTTCTGACCTTCAGGAAAAAAATTAAAACGTGGCTATGGAACCAAGCATTTGAGCAGTAAATAAAGCAGTGCAATAATGAGAATGAATTAATATGACTGATAAATGGACAGGCCTTGGACTATGAACTTGAATCTTCATGATTTTAACTCATGTTTTAATAACTGGATGTTTTTAACTGTTTAACTGCTTGATGTTAATTGTAATTGTTTATCTTTTGATGTATGCTATTGGCATTGAATTGTTGCCTGTTGTAAGACCGCCCTGAGTCCTCTTCAGTGTGAGAAAGGCAGGGTACAAATGTGGGAAATAAATAATAAATAATATTGCACCCCAAAATGAAATTAAGCACAAGAATATTTGAACACATGGATTTGAAATTCACAATATGCCAGGATAGAAAAAGTGCCAATATACATAACAGGAATGACTGGGAAAATTCACAGCAAAAGAGAAATTGTGCATTGAATCTTGAATATAACAATGGTAAATATTGCAATGAAAATCACAATTTCCAGGAGTATAATTGGGGAATGAAGGGACTGACTACTCAGGTAAGCATGCTATTCCCACCCATGATTTTTTAATTCAGTTCTAAAATTTCGAGCATTGCAATACTTAAAAACAGTTGAACATTTAGATATCCAGTCTAGGCATTGAAAGAAAAGAGGTAGGCAACATTACAAAGGGGATGTGAACAAATTTAGGAGTTCTAGGTGTGAATGGTTTTCAGTGCCTCAGTCTTTGCAGTGGTAAAGAAAATTTACATGGGGTGGGGAAAATCCCTCATTCCTTTCCCCCAGAATACAACTGTAGTACAATATTCCATGTTAATGTCATGACAACATTCCATGGAGTTTGGAGTCTGGTGAGGAAATAAAGTTTCCCAACTGAGAATTCAGAATCCATATTCCAAAAACTCCACATCCCAGGATTCCACAGAAGTAAACCATAGTGGTTGAAGTAGAGTCATTGTGCTATAAATTGGATGCAAAGCTCCATGCTGCTGAACAAAGTTTCAAATATTCCAAGAGTCCATTAGTAAGAGGGTGACTTCTAGAGAGAATTCTGAAATTCTCTCCTGATTTTCTGTCTCTTTTTGATTGGATAATTGTTCAAACCAGAGACTGCTGCAGCAAAAATTAATTATGGAGATACATTCTGCATACATAGATCTTTTATAATCTAAAATTTAGACTATAACACAATGCTGGTGCAAAAGAATTGTTAAACATTTGCACTTATAACACAGCAAAATATTGTGACACTATAACATGTCATCAAGAGTCAATAGTCGAACAGAAAGTGGAGGAAAGATTTCATTAACCATCTCCATTCAACCTCAAAATTGGTACTATTTTTTTACACAGCAAGTAAGACACACGTGGAAGGAAAAAGCTAAGTATACTATTTGTTCAGATAAAAGTACTGTATTTTTGGGGAGGGGGCACAAAGGTGTCAGAAGCATTTCTCTCCTTAGCAAAGAAATTGCAAGCTGCCACTGTGATCTTACAAGCACCACTGAACTCTTCAGTAAGTCGATACAATTTTCTTTACAGAAAACAGCCTACAAACACTTTCCTTCATGAGAGAAGGGCTGGAATTCATTTTGCAGAAAATAGCAAAACATTGACAGTGAAGGTTTTGCCAACTGCCTAGTGGCAGAGACAGGGAAATTAGTTTGGGATTTTCCTTCTCCTCCCCAAAGACCTTCTAGTGCCATTTTGATTCCCAAGCATGAAAGATTAGCTTTCCTGAGCTGAATGTAAATTAAAGTCTTGCCCACTTCCCACAATAGGTTGCATCGGTCTTTGTGACAGAGCATAGCTTCTCAGCATAAGCCACACTTTAATCGCCCAAGAAGTCTGCAAATTGTGTGCATATATGCAATATGGCAGCACTGCAAATAACATTGTGTTTCTCACAGTAGCTCAGATCATGTTCAGTTTATAGATTAATTCCATTGAACAACTATTCAAAAATACCATGCCAAATACACACATAGTTAAAGTATGATAGTATGATAAAGCAAACATAAGAAACCTTTTTCACATCAAGTAGATTACTATTTCCCCAATTTGAACTGTCACTACAAACAGAACAGTTTATTCTCTGCAAAATTATCGCCATAATCTTCTCTCTGCTAGATCTGATTAAATATTAGGGGAAATGTCTGATACAAACTACTTGAGAGTGGAAATAACAGCTTCAAAATGTGATACAATCACCTTCCACTAGATCTTTTAACAAAGATTGGATCAGAGATGTCAGGTACTGATTTTTCTCTAATAGCAAAGGTTGAATTAGATGAGACTGGAGTATCTTCCAACACTATATTTCGAGATTTTGTTATCATATTTTAAATACGCCTGTTTATCCTTTCTCACTATATGGTTTTGTACATATATAAAAAAAGCATTTGCATTTTAGTACAAATTTTGGAAGACTAACTTTTTGGACTGAAGCTTTTAAATACTTCCAACCACTACACCACTGGCCTTTTCCAATCTGTAACAGTATCTCAAATCTCTACATCCTTAATAGCTCTGGAAAGGCATTTTGTGTGTAGCTGGCTGGTTGATGCTGAATAATATAGAAACATTAGCCTTCCTTTGCATTTTATCTTTCTTTTCTAAGTTTACATTTTTATGCTTTGTATTATTTCTTCAAAAATGCTGTTACCTCTATCTGTCAAAACCTCATTACCTAAGTATCCAACAATAATGAGACACTAGAATATATAAAGGTCATGGTTTATCTGAAACACTGGCTTCCATGTCATTCCTCTAATACAATTACATTTTCAAATGCTTTCTTTCTTTTCTATTTTTGCTGTGTAATCCTTTCACAAGTGTTGTTAATTGGTTTTGCAAAGAGTTTGTTGACACAGTAAGACAAACTAATGGACTTACTGCTTTCCAGAACCAAGAACTATCACTATTCTTTTGATATAATTTGTAAAGACATTTGAACTCTCCTTGGACTTATACATACAAAGACAAATCCCACATGTTCATAACATATTAAAAGAAGCTTGATTTATTTCACAGGTATTTTCCAAATACGTCCACAAAATTGAAAATGGTTACAATTATACCAGTTTGATAACATATTGAAGGAACATGATTCCATCCTATGGGGGGGGGGGGTTGTGTCAGGAGCAACCTGGGGTCATGGGAAACATTGTTTAGGGAAATGGAATCCTCACTGTAGTTCAAGGAATTTCACTATATCTCTCTAGCAGAGAATTCTAAGAAGCTCTCCAAACTTCAGATTACCAGAATATCTAGGATAAAATTAAAGTGAAACTTCTACAACTGAGTACTGTATATAAAGCCCAGAACTAAGATCCCATTTCTTCTGCTTTGTTATGATGTATAACTAACATCTTTGATATTGTATTCTTGATGGCAAGGGGTAAATGGTCTTTGTGGTTTCTTCCAACTACATGATTTTCTGGCCCAACCCAAAAAGACAGCCGTCACACTGAGTGATGTAATTCTGTTCTGAAGGTGATTGAGGCACACCAGAATGGATTTTCCCACCAGCAATGTATAGTGGTAGGAAGATATATGACAGGCATCCTGCTTCCAATTATCATAGCCTCATATGTTATCCTCAGAAGGAGAGGTAAACCCGCGTGTGGAGGAAAGCGGTGTAGCCTCCGAGGAGAAGCAGCCACAGTCCTGGCTGATTCTGGCTGTTCCTCCTCGCAAGGAGAGATAAACCCACGCCTTTTCCTTGAGCTGACAGGAAGGGAAAGGCTCAATGTTTTGATTCTTGAGATCTTGCGAAAGAAGCGAAAGAAGCGAGAGCGGGTGTTTTGCTTGCTCCTCCCTCCTGCATTCATTCTTCAGCTGGCTGAGTTTTATTACACGGCGGGAAACTGCAGAGGGTAAAAAGTTTGTAAACTCATTAATAGTTCTGAAAAGGGCCTAATTTTGAATGGGAACTATGTTTAAAGGTACTATTGAAGTATGGCTTTTAACTGCATATGATAAATATTTTATCCTATACTTCGTTAATTTTTAATTCCAAAACGTAATATACTTTCTGGATGGCCCTCGTAATAACAACAACAACAACAACAACAACAACAACAACAACAAAGCAAATGAACTGCAGGATACCACACATAGGGTGTAGTGCAAGAAAGTGAGGTTATACAGAAGTCTTTGCCATGGATTGGCAAGGTGGTATAATTGCACTACTGAAGTGAGGTGCAATATTCAAGGTGTTCAATGCAGTATGCATCTGTTATCTGTCTCTCAACTTTGCCTACCTCATAGGGTTAATTCAACTTCCAACAATCCCCTTTTATCTAAAAATCCCTTTAGAGAATGAACATGGGTTTTCTCCCACCCAAAATTTCATGGAGGAGGAGGCACAAGGCGGTAAGCTGAATTCTAGGAAATGTAGTTTTGTAAGCCAAGGACCCCAGTGGCAGAGAATTTAAAAAGTCCTGCCATAAACTCCACTTCCCAGAATTCTGCTTGCTTCAAAATACCAGGTCTGCCATCATTAAGGCCTCAATGTGATGGTTTCTGACTGTCTCTCTCTAAGCTGGCCATGAGCCACGGTGGCTTCTTCCTTTCCAGGCCATCCAACCAGGTCCCCCTCCCTGCTCCCACTGGAGAAAAAGCAGGGCTGGTCCCCTGACTTCGGGCCTTACCATCCTCCTTGGGGCCCTTTTGGGATAGAAACGGCATCCATGATGGAGAACTAGAGCCACTTACACGACTTACATAACTCTTCTGAAAAGTCATAGGTCAGTGTTTTGAATCTTAAGGATTTTGCATAGGCTCTGCCCATGTTTCTTAATAGTGTGTCATATGTACTCATCTTATGAAATAGATCCAACATACAGGGTACAAATAACTTTTTGCACAGCCCTAATACCTACACTATATAATTTCTCTCTTCCATAAAATTACTTAAGGCACAACCGCAAAGTCCTCTTTTCTATCAGGCTCTCTTGGCAAATTTACAGTCATTCAAACAAGTCCATGTCAAGAAGGTTGATTGTGAAGTATTTTGTTGATTTTTCAGTTAGAAACTAGAAACTTCAGTAAAAGGTGTAGACAATCAACACACTGAGAAATATGAAGGACTTGAGAAACACCGGTTGCTGTAGATTAGCCCAATGTGTGCAAAAATAAGTAGTAAAGAGGATGACAGTGAAGAAGGATAAATGAGAAATTGTAACTAGCCAAAGCTCTTCATTGACAGGATTCTCATTAAAAGGAATTTGAGCTTGAGTGCACTGGACAGCAGATTAGCACACAGCCAAATCAAAAAGGAAAGAAATGGCTGTTTGATCTAAGACTTTTGTTTAAAAAAGCAAAATAAAAAATAAAAATTTCAAGACTGAACTCAGTGACATTGTATTGCTCTTGGTGAAATTAGTAGATGGGAAGAGGAGGATAAAGGGGAAATTATTGTCACAATGAACTGTCTTCCTCTTCTGTTTTCCTGCAAATTTCCCTACCTTTTCAACAGCAGCATCGTACAGTAAATGAAACCTTTTTCAATGCATTTTTCATAGCTTTCACTCTCTTCAAGAACCCAATTTGATCTTTATCAATAGAAAATTAGATTGGAAAACAGCTCATGATTTGAAAGAAACTCACTTTTTAACAGTTCAGTCTGGTTCTTCAGGCTGTCCAGTTTTACTGGGCTGAACATCATTCTGAAATACTAAAAAAGAGGAAGTTTATCTTTTATTGCCAGCAAGCATTTCCCATTCTCTGGGACCAAGAGGAGCAATAACACTCTACAGAGAAGAGAAACTTGTTTTTACAATGAAAAGGCACGTTAGAAATAGCAAAGAAATATTGCATGCTCCATGATACTGAAGGTAGTATGAACTACATATTAGTTATATTAGCTCATTTACCTGATTGATATAAGCCATACATGATTAACACACTACACATACTTGCAATTGTAGGATTCTACTCCCAATGCAGAATTTAAGTCCAAGGAGTTAATTACTAGAATGGCATAGAGAATGACTATTCACTGTATACAGTAAACAGAGTTGAGACATGGCAAAGACAATTTTCATGTGACAGTTCAGCTCAGGTGTGTCAGATCACAGCTGCTACACTTTAGACGAAAAATGATTAAGGGTTAACTGGTGAAAGATGCTTGGATGATTTTGGCATATAGGGAGAAAAAGAACCTGCCAAGCCACTTTTTAATTTATAGATGTATTTACAAATCAACATAAAATTCTAAAATAAGCTTTCTGCCAAATATGCATTAATTTGCATACCTGGCAATCTGAACCTTCCTGTCAGAATTCTGGCAAACTTACCAAAATGAACCAGTTTTTTAATTAATATCCTACAGAGAACAATGGAGGGCACCATTTTAATTTTCATCATGCTCACATAAAGGGGCATTTCATGGTTTCTTTTGGTGACATTTGCCGTTTTTAAACAGTTTTAACCTCCAGGCATCAATTCCAGCAGCACTGAACTTCAAACCCATTTACACAAAATGTGTGTGTTAGAATTGTGTGAAATGTCAAAAATCTGTTTTGTTTTGAAATACAAATTTAGTATGCCCCCGTTTCATTTTGTAAGTGTTTCTAAACTATCTTGGGTGTTTTGTTTCAAATTATGTTTTGTTTCAAATTCGAAACACCAAAAATTTGTTAATATTTTGTTTTGTTAATCTGCCCATTTGCGCCAATGGGAATAATTTTGGGACTCATTTCTCTGTCATTTTTACGACTATCCTGATTAAACTTCCTATATTTGTAGGACACATTTACCACTGTAATCTCCCCAAGTTTCAGAACGTTTCATCCTTCCACTGAGATTTGGTAATTTTTCAATTTATCTTACGAATAACATTTTTTTTAAAAACTACAACAGCTATTCTCTTGAATTTTTCTACAATGACATGACATAACCAGGACATAATTCCTCCAAAGTTTCTTAATAAATGGTACTTCCACTGATTTTTAGGGAATCTTTGCTGAGTCACTCTCTAAATGAATCCTTAGTAAATGGGAAAAAAACCCAAAATAAATCCTAGTACATTGAAAACAGACACACACACACATAAAAATGAAAATTATCCCAAAGGGCTCCTAAGTTATGGCTGCAGTGCCTGACTGCTGGCTGGCTGACTGCTAGGATAACAAAACGATCCTAAAGGGATCCTAAGTTGTGGCTGGCTAGCTGCTGGTGGTGTTTGGCTGGCTGCTGCTGCAATATAGGAGAAGTGTCAGCAGCCAGGGCTCTGCCTCCTCTCCTCTCCTTCAGTCCTGATAGGCTGAGGAGAGCGTACAAGAGAGCAAATTTGATTGCGCCTTCCAGAAGTGTTTGCTTGCACTCAAAAACAATCTGACTTTTGGAGACATATGAAAACAAACGTCTTCTAAAATTTTCAGAGATGGGTGTTTTGATTCATCTGCATTTGGGGGGGGGGGTAGCATTGGGTTCGTAAGTTGCATTGTAAGTATGACTTTGCCAAGACACTCACAACTTATGAACCACATCTGAATTTTTGCACCACTCTAGGGTATGCCATGAAACCATGCCACTTTGAAACTATGACCGAAAACACATTTGTAGGAATCACCATAGCAGAGCATGGTTTTGCAGGCTGATACAAAACTAAGCTAAATTGTTTGCTTCCTGGATGATGGTGTGTTTTTCTGGTGGGTGGAAAGCATAAGATATCTCTTCTAGTTCTGTCTTTTGCTTGATGAATTGTTGTATTTGGTTGCTTTGATAGATATTAGTTTTACCGCAAAACTGAATTAGCAACAATGCTTGTCAGGTTATGTTAAGGCTTTGCTTTAACACAGAAAATTTAATTATCCTAAAATGTCTAATGTGGTACACAAAATACTGTTAATTGTCATGTCGAAATTGCTAAGCAGATAAGATGACTGAATCTTAGTTACAATAGAAACTCTTATTACAATGAACCCTTCTGGAAAGATTTATTGCACACAGTCCTGCTGACAGAATTTAATTTGTGCCTTTCCATTTAAGATAGTACAAGAAGAAAATACCAGACCTGGCCTCCCATTGTGTTCAGACTTTTAAAAAGAAGTGTTAAAATGTCATCCTTCTTTAAACCACAGTTTATTTTTAAAGAGCTAAAAGTTTTGTTGGGGCCTTACATCTTAATACGTAGACTTGTGTTTGCGGATATTAGAACTGAGCAGTTCTGTAACATCCAAATCCACAAGTGCCATTATGTTACAACATACCAGAGCTGGCAAAGTGACCAACGTGCAATGGTATAGATCCACAGTGGGATGTGCACTGCATTGATTCCAATGTGCATTGGGCATCAATATACATAATGTCAGCGTTCTTTTATGCGTCTTCACAGTTCTATAAAAGAAGGCTCTAAGCACCTCTCCTACATAACTAGTTATACATAAAGTTATATAGCATAACAGATCACATGGGATTCTAGTGCTTTTTTTCAAAGCCAGACTTCATTAGTTTTACCAGTAGAAGTTGTGGAAGAAGCCACAATAGAGAATGTGATTGTAAATAGAGTTCTTCGCAAATGGTTGTTTGCTTTCATCCTGCCAGTTATTACCAAACTGGTGAAGCATCCTGAAAATGATTGTTATAATTGAGAACATGAAAGATATAGGGAAGGGGAAAGAACGCAGGACACTGTTATAAAGATTCATTAAAGGAAGAGCACAACCAATAACTATAATCATACCATATGTAATTTCAGAAGCTCAATTTCAGAGTCTCTTCCATTAACTTGTTTCATACAGGAAACTTAATCATGAGCAGACAGTTCAGAGTAAAGTATCTCACAAGACCCCGGAGTGAAAAAAAGGTATGTTCCATATATTGTACTCATAATAGGTACTGCATTCCCTGGTGAGAGAGATAGTCCTAAAATCCTGATGAAGCATCCTGCTGAAGTGATTAAAATGCCAAATAATTTTCATCCTCATTTTGAATTTGTGTTATTATTGAGCCATAAAAACTGCATTGGAAATTGCTTCACGCTAGGCATAGGCCATATGATGTGTGTTACTTTGATCAGCAACCACTCCAAAGCAATCAACTTAAATTAAACTGGTAGTTCTCATGCATTGCATATGTCAACATTTGAAAGACACTGAGACCTTTAAGACACCACTCTAAATCAGATTTCCCAAACTGGTTTCCTCCAGAAGTTTCTGAGGCTGATATCAATAATCTTTTTGACATACAGAGTCGACATTTCATAGGAAATAGGGAACTCCAAGTTTGAGTTGTCATTGAGTAAAAAAAAAACTCACTGAATGACCTTGACAATCCTTCACACTACTTCACACTCACTTATATATGTGTGAAACCTACCTAGGGGTTTGTGAAGAAAAAGTGGGAAGGGAGAAAGCTACATAAACTTCTTTGACTTCATTCACTGAAAGGTAAGATATACAGAAGTAACAGCTAAGGTATGAAATACCTCCTGTTATATCTAACTGAATTTTGGCTAGAGGTAATGAGAGTTGGAATCCAAAATATCTTGAGTGCAACATCATAGTTCAGTGGCACTTGAACAAGCCTTGGAGAGCCTCATGATCACTTGCTCATACCTCCCACTCAGCTCCAGTTCAGACATACCAACACGGAGGATATCAAAGCATAGTTATTACTCTACATTTGCTGGTTTAATATATGCAGATGTGATTATTTGCAGATTGATTGCTGCTGCCCTATGCCATTTTTAATAGGGGCTTCAATAACACTACTGTCTATCTTGATCTGCTTTCAGTTAAGTCAGGCTTGGTCAGCAGTAAAATATTTGGTTACTAGGAGAAAATCAAACTGGCTGGGTGGCTGGGCCTGGCCACACCTATGTTCCCTTTCTTATCCGTTCACCTACTTGGGCAAGCAAATGGGAGGGAAAGAAATGGAATGGGAGGAGGAAGGGTGCTTATGTGTATTCCCTTATACACTCTTGCTCAGTTTAGCAGGGGTATGGGTTGGGGAAGTGTGAGGAGGGAGAGTGCACCCATGTATTCCATTGCATATCCACTTGCTTGTTCAGGTAGGCAAGCAGGGAGGAAGGGGATGGGACAGGGAAGTACGGGAAGAGAGGGTGTTCCCTCACTTACTGAGTCAGGCAGTTTAAGAGAAAGGGATGTGATGGAAGAGCTCATGAAGGAAACTGACATATTCCTATTTTCTCTCATATTCATTTTCTCACTTGGGCAGTAGCATGGGCAGTGAGGAGGATGGACTGGGAAAATGTGAGAAGGGCAGATGATGCATGAGTCTTTTTGTGGGAGAGGGACAAAGAGAGGGGAAGAGGAGAGAGTTGGCACTGATGGGCAGGATGGTAGCAGCAGTGGAAAGAAGACAGGATCAGTAGGGAAGGATTGCAGCTATTGCTCTTACAATATATGTACATTTTATTGAGCAGCCCATTGGCTGTATCAGAACACTTGACAAACACATTTAACACATACACAAACAACCCACAGTACAACAATAGTTAAGATAAACGAACTGTTAACAAGGGATCAAGATCCTGATCCAGATCAAATATCTGCATCACCCCTACAGTTTACCCCAATTTACTCCAAATGTGCAATTCTTAGCTGAGTTGCTTTATATATAAATAGAGCCCTGTTGCTCTTACAGTGATGGCATTTTCTCCCTCCACCCCAGACTCACACACCACCAGCCTCCCATTCCCATTCCAACTCTTTCTCAGACCCACCTGCCCGCGGGAATGAGTGGATATGTGGGCGAACTCACAAGCACAAAGATCCAGCCACCCCATTTGTATAGGTACTGTACTTTGTGTGTGTGCTAAATATTGGGGGTAGAGATATTCAGTTCTTCCACTTTTGTGGGGGTCCCACTTCCCTATTCACCAAAAAAGTGGAGGGCCAACTACATATGCTCATACTATAAAAATAACTGGAGTTTCCTATTATGTCCACATTGGTTTCAGCTATGGTGTAAACATGATTGATACTCCAGGCTAGCTTTCAAACTGTCAAACAAAGCTTAAAATTAAAACTACATGGAGTTCCTCAAAAATCAGATATGGAAATTATGACTCTTTCAATAACACTAATCTTTACTAATTTTTGGTGTTATTTTGAATCCAGATGCTTTCATCCTAGTTGAGGATGGGGCTTCCACAGGAAGCTCCCTTGCATCGTCTGATGGACAGCAAACCCATCAGTCCTCCAGGTGAGATGGAAGTATCCCAGGATGCTAAAACCACCCCAGTTGATGAGGTGGTTAAGCCATCATGTACTACGCTGGCTTGGTTTGACTTGACAGAGACAGGAGCTAAAATCATATAAAAATAGTGTCCAGTTATCTCCCTGCCTTTGTCCCCTGTTATCTAATCAGAGCATTGTAGCCAGAATCCTGCGTATCTATTCTGGTGTAGGAGGAGGAAGGCTCTGACTGCAGCAAACATGAAGAAAGAAAGAAAAAACAGATTTTCTCTGCCATCTTGCCACTGCTCTAAAGCCCTGTAAAAGTTCAACCTTTAGCACAGTGTACCAACAGGATTCCAATCTATATATTTTTAAAGAATGAAATATGACCTTCTGGCGCTGAATGAAAAGGGATTCAAATTTAATCTTCTTACAACAATTGAGAGTACCTGGATAAATATGGCAATGCTTGTCAAAATGTACTGTCTAAAAGATTGCAGAGAAATGCAAAAGGATAAGTATGCAACATAATGATGCCACATTGTACCATTTGCATCCAGTGCGATACAGGTAGTTCACTTCCTGGCCTTCCACTTCCTTCTGGTATTTCATATCATTCAAAAACTGATTCCATGGGGTGGGCAGCACTCTGGATCAGTGTTTTCAGATGTACATATAACACTGCTGTCAGGGTTATTCTCCAGTCACTCCCACTAACTTAACAGAAGCACTTCCATGAGTAGAGATAACACATTTGATCCTGGTAATACCTCCAGGGGCTTTTCAACACTACTAAAATAATCCAGCTGTAATCAAATTATTCAGCTTTGGATCTGCCCTGGATTCTCCCCCTTAGTACCACACCTGCTAGGGGTGAGCAAATTTTTGTTAGTCATCATAAGTTATATCGAAGTCATTAAATTCATACAACATGCTATATGATGCACAGGTGTGGCCTGCGCCAAAAACTTAAGAATCAAAACTTAACCAAGTGAGAAAGAAGCATTGCATTTCCTGTTTGTTCTGCAATACCATAATATTTACCTTACCCATTATATCAAAGTCAGAAGAGAATGTAACCAAAGCAACCTTCATGATAAATCCAAATAACATCTTGGAGAGGAGGACTATCAGGAAATGAGGATCTGGACTGTGAAATGATGTTGTAACCTACTGTTTTTCACACAGTTCAACTAATGGTACATTTTTTTTATGACAGACCCACAGAAGTGATCCCAACCAGAGTTCCTGCAGCAATAAAAATGTGAACTCCATCGTGCACAGATGGCAACAGCAACTTTAAATTTCAAAATTGTCCTTTATTACCCAAGTTTAAATGAAGGCAATAATGCCCTAAGGACTTTCACGGTCTAAATAAAATCCCCCTGCTGCTTTACAAACATGCTGTTTCCACAGGGAGTCAATAGTATATTGCATAAATATTCTTGTAAAGAAAAACTGGATGGTGAGACACCAGCTGCATTGTCATTTAACCAGACAATGAACTACAATCCTAATTATTTCCATGTGATTCAAGAAACAAACAGCAATTGCTTTGGTTAATTGGAACACACATAGTGTCACTCAGTGAGTGTGTATACAAGAATAAGATGCCATCTCAAGACAATAATCCCTACTAACATATATGTAAGCAACTTCTCTTTTCTGACACTCTTTCTGGTGTAGCATAATGCTTAGAGTATGAAACTGAGGCTTGGAAGGCCTCAGTTCAAGTATAAGGTAGGAAGGAACACACACAACCTTGAACTCATTCATAGTACATAAATATAACTAATAAATCATATGTGATGGTGTTGGACTTGGAGTAGAAAACTTGTTCAAATCCCCGTTCAGTCATTCAGTTTACTCTATGATTTGGGGCACATTTCATTTCCTGCAGGACTATTATGAGCATATAACAATGGCTGACTTATATGTGAGTTAATAATAGCAGCTTTTCAGGTGGGGCTCAGAATTCATGACATCTGCACAAAAATCCAAGCAGTTGTATTGGGGCAATCATACTTTTGCTACCACATTAGCACACCAAATTTTCCAAGAAGCTTTGGTTATATGTGATAGACCTTTCCTATTCCAAGGAATTGTTCTTCATATAAATACCAAAAATTAAATATTAAATAAAGCATAATTACTTCAATTAATTGGCAAACCCTGAATGAATCATAGTAGCTTTTTCAGTGGGACTCAAGAAACAGTACTTCCTCAACAAATTACCCTTGGATTTTTGTGACATCTGCACAAAAATCCAAGCAGCCACTTAGAACAATTGTATTTTTGCTATTCCAATAGAATACCATGTATTCCAAGACGTTTAAGCCTGTGGCTGTGCAAGATCTCCCATATTTTATGGAATGGTTCCTCATTTAAATTATATTTAAGTTATATTGGTGTCAAAATGCATTATTTCTACAGTATAAGGGCACCCTAGATCTTACCTAGATTCTAATTATGTCACCCGCCATCCTGGCTTCATATAACAGCGATACAACAAACAATTGATACTTTGATGAAACACAAGCTTGCTAATAGCTTCCTCTGTGACTGTTAACCATACCTTTCATGAATTTCAACTAACTCCCATTGCTGTTTTCAAAATATGGCCATCTTAGTGGAGTGTACATACAAAAGTTATAATCATTTTCCTCCTTCCAACCTCTGTCTCTTGGCACATCATTTCTACATGCCAAGAAGACAGAAGGACCACCTTAATGGTGGCCAGGTAAGTTTTTGTAAGTTTTAAGGATCTTTTTCGGGGCTTGGGGGAAGGGGGTGGGCACCAGCTTGCACCTTTGGGCTCCAGGAGGACTCACCCCTAGGTAGTTCTGGTTGGTCCTGGAACTACCCAGGAGTGAATCCCCACAGGCCTAATATACCATTAGGCTTGGGTCTTTCAGGAATGCCTAAATCTAATGGGGTATTTGATTAATTCAGAATAACCAAGTTTATTCTGAATTAATTCATTTTTACCATTTAGACGCCCCCGGTAAAAACCCAGACAGGCCCAAAATATGAGCCTGTCTGGATGGGCCCTCAGTAAGCTATAACCTATATAAACTTCATTGATTCAACGGATTCACTTTATCTGGAACCATTCCATTATGTATTTAAATATTTAGATCTCACTCTTTTTCTGAAGAGCTCAGGCAGCTTACAATAAAATCAACTTAAAATAACTGCCCAGAGTCCCCTTCAAGATGAGAAGAATGGGCTGCAAGCAAGGAAAATAAACAAATAAATAATAGTTACATACATTAAAAAGATTAAAATATATTAAACATTTTTTTCCATTGAAAAACAGACTAATAGCAGGACTTAGGTCATACCTATAAATAGGTCACCTATCTCTTAGCAAAAGAAGAATGTAAGAAATATAAAAAATTATCTGTATTGTAAATGACTGCTTATAGTTCTCAAACAAAACAAGCATGCCAAAATGATATTCAAATACTGCAGAACTAAAACAACCAGTTCGTCTAATGAAAAGCAATGTATTATAGCACCATTCCCTTTTATTTCAGGATTTTATAGTGACTATAAAGCTTTCAGATTAAAATTCATAAGACATGATTCAGTTATTTTATAAGACTTGAATCAAGGAGTTATAATGGTGTCACTTTTAAAATCAGATTTTTTCACAATTGAAAAATTTGGCAGGCAAATGGAAGAGAGGAAGATGATTCCTTCATACATAGATATAGATATAGATATAGATATAGATATAGATATAGATATATTATTCATGCACACATGTGTAGTGCGATGGAGGAAGGGTCAGTTAATGTGAAAGCCACTGTGATACAGCAGTGAAAATGCACCACTGAGAATTTAGACTAACTTTATTGCAAAAGTGAAAACTCACCTTCTGACTCCTGGTTTTACTAAGTAGTTTGTCAGATGATGCATTTCATAGGGTGCTACATTTGGAGCATTCTCCCAGAGTGAGAAAGATGGTCACCACTTTCAAAAAGTTATTCACTTGCTGCTGCCAGCAGCCTTCCTTCTTTTGGGCTCTCTCAGGAGCCCATGTAGCATCGTTTGAGGAAAGCTGGATCAAACCCTTTCTGAACAAATTCTGCCAACAAAATCCCACGATAAGAATTCCCTTAGAGTCTCTGTGACTCAGAAACAAACTGAAGCTACACATGGACAAATAATCACCAGCAAGGCTGAATTATCCTTGAGGAGTTCACCTTGCTTTTTTGCCAGTTTTGACCTCCAGGGAACTAAGCGGAAAGGAGTGAGATGGGGAAAAAAATAAGTGAGTGGTAAATTCTAGTTTGAAGGAGGACATGAAGGGGTGGAATAAAAACAAAACCTAAAGAGGGACGGGAAGAAAATACAGTAGAGTCTCACTTATCCAAGCTAAATGGGCTGGCAGAATCTTGGATAAGCGAATATCTTGGATAATAAGGAGGGATTAAGGAAAAGCCTATTAAACATCAAATTAGGTTATGATTTTACAAATTAAGCACCAAAAACTTCGTGTTATACAACAAATTTGACAGAAAAAAATAGTTCAATACACAGTAATGTTATGTTGTAATTAGTGTATTTACGAATTTAGCACCAAAATATTATGATATATTGAAAACATTGACTACAAAAATGGCTTGGATTATCCAGAGGCTTGGATAAGCGAGACTTGGATAAGTGAGACTCTACTGTAAGTGCAGGGTAGTGAAAGGAAGTGTAGGAAAACACAAACACACAGGGCATGCATATCTCAATGAGGGAATATATAGCCAGGAGGAGACAATCAGTATATCTTGTTCCACAAGTTTGTTTCCCATTGTGTGGTCGCTTCCCTCCATCATCTGAGTTGCTTCCACTATTCGTCTCAACCTGTTTGATTTCTATTCTTGGCATTTTATTCCCTTGTAACAAAGAGCCCTAGTTCCTTTGATATCATGACTTCAGGGCCTGCATGAAGTCTGGGATGTTTCTTCTTCTTCTGAATAGCGCTTAATGTATCTGTTAAAGAATATGAACCTCTGGACTGGAATTCACAACTTTAGTAAATTTCTTGGATTTTATCACAATCACTTTTTATTTATGGTTAGAGTATGCTATCTGTGTGCATTTATTCCTCATATTCACACATATTACTTTACTAAATCATACAGACCCCAATCATAAATTTAAAGATTTTCTCAGTCTTCTGCTGTTTTGGTCTGTAAACTTATATATTACCTTTTCCGAGTTTAAAACTTGTCATTCCCAAGGCACAGACTGGTGTTTAATATGCTAGCTATCATTTATGTCCTAAAGTATCACAAATTGGAAAGCATACATTTCCAAGGTGTTACAGCTGTTGTGTTGACTACATAAGCATTAAGGTTATTTATACATACCTTGAAATGCATACCTATACTTAGAAAACCTCTTTGAGTCCCATGTTTGCAGAAACAGGGAGCTAAACTAGACAGAAAGACAGCTAGTATTCCTGCAGCTAGCATGAATTGGATCAGTGAAAACATAATTTGGTTACAGAGAGCTCACCATTGTCTTGTTACAACAACTCCGCTGTCCATTTTTGGGCAGAAGATAAAGTGCTGGTCATGGTTACCTATGAAGCTCAGGTCCAAGCTATTTGAGGGATCATATGCACATGTATGAACTACCTGTATTGCTTTGAGATCATCAGGGGAGCGGGATCCTTCTCTCTCCCACCACTCTCACAGATACATTTGGTGGGAACGCAGGAGGGACAGGGCTTTTCAATTGCTGCTCCCAGGGCACATTCGGACAGATCACAAAATGTGCGAGCTCCCATGTTTTTACCTGGGGTAAAAACAGGTAAAAACAAATTCCTTCAGCACAGAGCAGGAAAACTTTGCTTTGTGCCAAAGTACAGGTCTTTCAGAAAACCCGGGTCTTTCCAGCTGTGGGCGCTGTATGGGTTGGGCCCAGGGATAGCATCACGTGACTTCTGGTCACAATCCACATAGCTGTCTCAAGATATTTGGGCTCCAAAAAAAACCAAGACAGCCCCCACCCCCTCCCAAAACCCTTTTTAAAAGCCTTTAAAAATAACTTACCTGGCCAGCATTTCCATGCTGCCAGCCCTCTCCTGGAGTGTCATTTCTATGCGCCAGGAGAGATCTGGCAACAAAGAAATACTGGCTGGGTACGTTATTTTTAGTTTTTAAAGCTTTACTGAAGGGTTTTCTTTTGTGTTTGGGTGCCCTACCAGAAGGCCAGGCAAGACATCTGGACACCCCGCCCACAGAAAAGCACAAGCTTTCTGGGGGGTGGGGTGGACTGTAATGTGGTCCCGATCAGGTTTTTTAAACCCAAATGGGCCTGAATTAAAGTCCTGTCTGGAACCGTCCCCGGGCTTCAGAGCTCCTGCCCCAAGATGGCTAGACTAACTTCTTCCTTAGTATCTTCCCATAAACAAGTAAAATCTTTTTTTAATTACTGTAGGTATTTGAGAATTAATTTTTCAGGGGGAACAAACCTTAGATAACGTGCTGGATTTTTATTTGTTTTTTTTCTTTAGTTCAATAGTTTCAGAATTTATTATGGTTTAATTGCTTTTTAATTTTTGTATGCTGTTCATTTTTAACTATTTTTCTTCTCATTGTTGTAAATCACCATGACTCCTACACTGGAAAAAGACAAGATATAAATATTATTTAAGATGGTGTTTAGAAAGGAAAAGTGAACATGTCAGGAAAAAATATATTTTAATTCATCTTTTTACCAACTTGAACTTCCCACATTTTAGCTTGCCTTCTGCATCTCACAACAAACTACAGCATCACGATGAATACATCACGATGAGTAGTTTTGTGGATTCAGTACAGTACCAGCATGATTTTGCTGTTCAATTCCTCACTTGAGCCATGAAATATGTTGCTTAGGAGAGCCACTTTCTGTCACTTTAACCTACCTTGCATTATAATTGACTGGATAAACCCAAATCCTCCTTGAGTGAATACGTAGATTATACAATAATCTACATATTCATTCAAGGAGGATTCAGGTTGGTTTTCTTTAGAATTCACAAAGATCAAATCTTCAAGCATCTCTAGGTTCTATCTTTCATTTTAAAATTTTCATAATTTGCTTGTAATTCACCTACTGTAATATCACTTAACTTACTGTAGTGCCATTATTTGAATTACACATTTAGATGAGCACTGGTCCATAATTTAATGTATTGCAATGTCCATTATGTGTTATTTCAGGTTCCACGGTCATGGATTTTTCACATTGGGAGTCACATTGTCATCACAAGTAGAACTGAAAGTGGAAAATAAAATGGGGAGGAGGCAGGGAGAGAAACCTAGAAGGAAAAGTAGCAGCCAAATCCCAAAGCAAATAAGCACATCTGGAGTTGATCCAAGTGTTAATGCAAGCCTAACTGAAAAGCTGACCATAGGGCCAAACTTGTTAAGTATTTTCTAAAGTCTGAGTTTGGTTCATCTGGCAGGTACCATTTCCTCTTTGCCTGAAATGCCTCCCATTCAATTAGCCGTTTCTTGGGACAAGAAGTCACTGCTATAATAGGCAATTTAACTGTAACCAACTGCCAAAGAGCAGGCAGCTGTTAAAGGCAGTCTGCAAAAATGGGAAAGGAAAGCACACTTTTCAAAATATAATTCACTCAGATGTTGAAATAGAACTGTGCCAAAAATTAAATAAACTTAGCATCCCTTCTTTCAACATATTTTATGAAGTTTGGTGTTTAGAGGGAACATGATTGTACTTATCCAAATGCAACCATTCTTGATGTGAAAGCAAACATATAATATGAACTATTAGGCATAGAATGATGGGCAAAATTGCTGAAACTGCACAGATAGTATCTCATGTCAAAATGTAGAAAGATTTTGTAGTCTTAGCTGCCTGTCAGTCAGAATTCCATTAGGAATATTTGCTATAAGAAGGACATAATTATCCTGTTTCTTCCTACCGTAGACCAGAAACTTTTGATTATGCACACTTGAAGGGTTGACCACTTGTGTCTGTATTTCCATACTTAATATGATAAGCGTGCCTTCTACATGTGTTCTCACCACCAGCAGAGAAGTGGGTGAATACCAGAGTGGGATCCAGAGTGGGTGGTAAGTACAGTGAACTTATGATATCTGCTGGGGTCTTGTTTCAGGACCTCCCGTTGATAGCACACAGACTTGTTGGTCCTGGGATTTGTACCTGCGATGTCCAAATTTGCTGCTGTGTTCCAGGATTTAGAAGCCCACAAGATGACCAACATGGGACGACCATCAGAAACTCCAACAGCTTTAAAAAAAATGCGCTGATGCAAATATGTGCATTGTTCATACAAGTTTTATTCCCAGGTTATAAAGGTCGGTTCCTCACTGGTTCTATCATAAAAACCTGGTAAAAGTTCATCACAGAGCAAAACTTTGTAATGGCAAGAGCGACATTGCCATCTAGCCATGCATCAAAGTTTGTGACACACAAACAAGGATTTTGCAATGTAACCAACTTTCCCCATGTTTTTTGCAACAGAAGCAATGAGGAACTAACATTTATAATCCTGGAACAAATCAGCATAAAAAATCTCATATTTTCTGAGTGCAGAGACATACAGAGATTTGAAGACTGGATTCTTTTGGCCAGAACCAGGATATTTCCTCACTCATTTATCTCCTGGTTTTTTTGACTTTATAATTAAATATGACTAAACTTGCTCTTTTTCACATCTATTGGATGACAAATGGAACTATTCCCAATTAGCATGACAAAGCTAGCTGATGGGTTGGATGGGATATTAGATTTGGAATTAAAATAAACACCAATGGGAATGTCTATTTCCTCTGATCAACCAATTTTCCTCACAAAATGGGATTTCCTCATAGATATATCTCAGTTATAAAACTGTATAGATCTTATACTGACCAGCCATAAAACATGACACACCAAATGCAAGATATGTAGGAAAGAAAAATCGCATCCTATGACAAGTTAGAGTCAGCTGCCACATTAGGAAGTATTAACTTTTAAAAACATATTAAATATATTGGCTATGATTTAGCCATGATGTTGTGGCTTATCTTTCCATCTGACCCCAAAATTCAACATAAAAGGCAGTCAACCATCCCAAGTAATGGAGATCTGTGATGATAGGGAGTGAGGCACAGCAGGATGATGTGAGCAGCCCCCTCCCACCAGTGAATGGTATTGTGAGGAGCAGAGCTTGGCCCTTCTTTGCGCCCTGTCATGACTCTTCATTACAGCATCCCTTGCTGGTGGAAGGAGGCTGCTCACATCATCAATAGTTCAGGATGGCTACTCCTTTTAAGATGGATTTCATAATAATTTGTAGTCATGGAAATAGTGCCCCGATCACATATCAGAATACAAAGCAGTTTCAATGTCCTAAGACTAACGTATAATATTATATTGGACGGAGAGAACCCCAAGCAGAATGGCTTTACACTGTCATTTGGACAGTCATGTGTCTTATTTCTGTGGTAAACAATTATAACAACATCTCTCTCCTTCTTTGTCTAATAGTGTTCCATGCTTTACAACAGCTTCTGCATTCCTGATATGTTAAGAGAACAAAAAGGAAATGTATTAAAATGCAGTGTTCCCTCACATATCGCAGGGGTTAGGTTCCAGGACCACCCGCAATAAGTGAAAATCCGCGAAGTAGGGACGCTATATTTATTTTAATATTTATACATTATTTTAGTAGTTATACATTATTTTAAGTCTTTATTAACCAATTGTGTGTTGATAAATCGCCTCCTTTTCCTCCTGTTGCTGCTTGGGCTCCTTTTCTCTCCCTTTGGCTTCTCCTTCCTCCCTTCCTTAGGCTGTAAATTGTAATTTTTTATGATTTGTAATAGCCTTTTAGAATTTATTGAAAAACCGCGAAACAGCAAATCTATGAAAAGTGAACCGCGAAGTAGTGAGGGAGCACTGTACAATGAAACATGCAAAGCGTGTTAAAATACAATGAAAACATGCAAGACCTCATGTTAGCAACTCATGTAAATTATAGCAACGTTACAATAGGCATGGAAAAGAATTTGCTTCTGCTGTTCCTAATGCTGAACATTTTTATTTGGAAGCTAGCTGTAATGCCCAGTGTTGCTGAGGAGAATCATTTATCATCATTAATGACGGTTCATTTTCAAATGCTCTGAAGGATAAGTGCCTATCTCTTTGGTATTCAAATGTTTTCCACCTTACATATCAGTCTCGGTTGTCCTTGAGAAGGCAAGCTTCTCCCAATTGGCTAAAAAACACATTACATTGTACAAATGACAAAATAATGGGGTTGGCTCCAGACACACATTTTACACCCAAATTTTGGGCAAATGAATATTGTATATACAGCCTAGACTATCCCAAACATCCTGCGGAATTTAGTCAAAATCCATCCAGCCAATTTCATGAAGCCATAACAAATGACAAATAGAAACTTTTTTTAACCCCTGCATCTGCAGGAGGTACATTCCTAGGCTTGCTGTGGATATGAGAAACTGCAGAAAATAGCAAACACTATTGAAATTTGCCTGCATCAATAGGGGAATAGCGTCTAGATCCAGGGAAGTCATGCTCCCCCTCTATTCTGCCTTGGTCAGACCACACCTGGAATACTGTGTCCAATTTTGGGCACCACAGTTGAAGGGAGATGTTGACAAGCTGGAAAGCGTCCAGAGGAGGGCGACTAAAATGATTAAGGGTCTGGAGAACAAGCCCTATGAGGAGCGGCTTAAAGAGCTGGGCATGTTTAGCCTGCAGAAGAGAAGGCTGAGAGGAGACATGATAGCCATGTACAAATACGTGAAGGGAAGTCATAGGGAGGAGGGAGCAAGCTTGTTTTCTGCTGCCCTGCAGACTAGGACACGGAACAATGGCTTCAAACTACAGGAAAGGAGATTCCACCTGAACATCAGGAAGAACTTCCTCACTGTGAGGGCTGTTCGACAGTGGAACTCTCTCCCCCGGACTGTGGTGGAGGCTACTTCTTTGGAGGCTTTTAAGCAGAGGCTGGATGGCCATCTGTCGGGGGTGCTTTGAATGCGATTTCCTGCTTCTTGACAGGGCCTTGGACTGGATGACCCATGAGGTCTCTTCCAACTCTAGTATTCTATGATTCTATGATTCTGTGAAATGAAGGAATTGCAGCCCAGGAATACTATAGCTCTGGAAGACTTAGAAAATACTTAGATGGGTAATATTTTGTCAGATGTATTATTATTATTATTATTATTATTATTATTATTATTATTATTATTATATTTTTTACCCCAATCCCACCCTCCACTATTTCCTCATGGACATATTCTTTCTACAATAAACCTACAGAAATTACATTTTAAATATCAGTCTTAATCTCAGTTTTTCTACACCGCATCTTAATTTATCGGATATCAATAAATAAAATGGAAAGTACCAAATAGTTGTCCCTATTTTTATCCCCAAAACCCTTCTCCTGTTCCTGATATCCCTGCTTTATAATATCATAATAAATACTGTTATCAATAAAAAGTATTAAAAAAATAAAATGACAAGTACCAGTCCTGGAAATGAATTATATAGGAAAATCTCAGACAAAACAATATTTTAAATTCAATGTGCCAAACATCTTTGAATGCATATGTCATGTTCCTCTGTATAAATGAACTACACGGCCTCTATTTTATATCAGACTATACTCATCATCCACTCCAAGGACCCTTCTACAATATACTAAAACCTGAGAGGAAGTTGGTTAAAACAACCCGTTTCCTCTCGGATTGTATTCCCTGTCCCCACCCTCCACCCAAACACCGGGCTTTCCTGGAAAGGGTGGCCAGATGGCATCCCGGTCAAGCAAAGGTTGATCCAGGATGCCATCCAGCCCCCATTTCACCCCCCAAACATACCGGAAAGGCCTGCTAGCAAGACAGGCCTCTCTCTACAGCCCTCTTGACATGAGAAAATGGCATTAGGAGAGGGCAAGGGGGAGGGAAATTGCAACAGGAAGACTGCAGAAAGAGGCCTGTGCTGCTGACAGGCCTTTCCAGTAAGTTTGGGGGGCAAAATGGCAGGCATCATCCCATTCCTTCGGGCTTTTTGGAGCCCAAAGAAGTGGGATGGCTGTGGGGACTGACTTCCGAAAGTGCTTCCACAATCTCTGAAATCAGTCCCCACAGAACCTTCACCTCTAAAGACCTGGACCTTCGCTTAAGAGATGTTTAATTCGAAAAACCTGGTTAACTCTTCATTAATTCACTTTTACCTGAGGTGTTGTTTGGATGCCTGCATTTTGGGCCTGTCTGGAAGGGCCCCAAATTGTTATAAATCCTTCCAGATATTTTCATGTAACTCAGTAATGAAAGTACAAACACACAGAAACTTAATTTGATTTGCATAAATAGGTTCCCAAAGGAACCTACAAAGCCCTAAATGGTTCTGGTCCAACGCATCTCCTCCTATGAGCCCACGAGAACCTTAAGATTATCCGGGGAGGCCCTGCTCTCGATCCCACCAGCCTCACAAGCACGGCTGGTGGGGATGAGAGACAGGGTCTTCTCGGTGGTGGCTCCTCGGCTGTGGAACTCCCTCCCCAGTGACATCCGGCAGGCTCCATCCCTTCTGGGGTTCAGGAAGAAGCTGAAGACCTGGCTATGCACGCAAGCATTTAATGAATGAACTCAGTTAGCATTGACATGGATTGGATTTAGGCTTTTGCACAAGGTCTGAGGGATGATTGGTATATATATTTGGTGTTGCATTGTGTTAAATTTTTATATGTTGTATTTTACCATGTTATTTAATTATTTTAACTGTTTTATTCTTATTTTATTGTATTATGATGTGATCCTACCAGTTGTGTAAGCTGCCCTGAGTCCCCTCGGGGAGAAGGGTGGGATAGAAATATTGGAAATAAATAAATGAATAAATAGATAGATAAAAGGGTAATATGTTGCAAAAGCAATGATAATAATAAAATCAGTTAAATATATAATCCTGTGGATGCTTCCAACCAGCTTTCCTCTGACTATGGCTTTGGAAAAATAATCAAAAGAATGGATGCTGCTTTGAGCAGTTATTTCAGGCTCCAGCGTACCCATGGAATCCCATAAGCTAATCCTAAATGGCTGCTCCACATTGCCTGTTAGCCTATAGGAACCCCATTGGGGTCAAATACAGAAGTGAGGTTAGTGGTGGCAGAGTTTTGCTAAAGGCCTTTGTAACATTCAGAGGCACTCAGTTTGGGCTCACACTTCTGACAGGGTTCAAACTATCCACTTCCAATTGGTTTATATTTTTAAGACCAGCCAATGCATTCTTTTCTATTGATCATAGACCACCAGAGAATTCTAGAGGCAGGACATATCTTCAGTTGACTTTGAGAAGTCATTTCAAATCAATACTTCAAACCAGTTCTACTATCTAACCAGTTTACCTCAACCAGTTCAATATATCTTTAACCAGTCTAATATAAAACCAATTTACTTCTAACCAGTTACCTTTCAACCAACAGTTAAACAGCAACTGGTTAATGGCTTGGGCATAGAGTTCAAAACAAGCATTTAAACAATGTTATATTTAAATGTCAGGGCCTCTGGTGGCACAGTGTGTTAAAGCGCTGAGCTGCTGAACTTGCAGACCAAAAGGTCCCAGGTTCAAATTCCGGGAGCGGAATGAGCACCCGCTGTTAGCCCCAGCTCCTGCCAACCTAGCAGTTCAAAAACATGTAAATGTGAGTAGATCAATAGGTACCGCTCCAGCGGGAAGGTAACGGCGCTCCATGCAGTCATGCCAGCCACATGACCTTGGAGGTGTCTATGGACAACTCCGGCTCTTCGGCTTAGAAATGTAGATGAGCACCAACTCCCAGAGTCAGTCACAACTGGACTTAACGTCAGGGGAAACCTTTACCTACCTTTACTTTATATCTAAATGTCTCATCCTCTCAATACCGTCATTGAGATTCTTCTGTCCAAGTTTTGCTCCATTTACAAATACACACATATATGATGTTTTGTGCCTTCCTATTCCACTCATTATATTTGTATTATCCTAGTCCTGTCATTTTGCCTTTGAAGAAACTGGCCTGAAAACCATTCTGAATATTTTCCCTAAAAAGCACTGTGATCTAATACATCAGACATGACCTTGGAGAGCAGAGACATTCAGCAATGCTAAAAAATCTCTTGCCTTCTTTGCTTCCTCAATTGGAAAATTAGGATAACAGTTACATGCCTCGAAAGGGAAAAGATTAAATATTTATGCAACAGTTTAAAGAGCAGTTTCAGAATTATTTCAGACATCTTTTTCTCAACTCCCAAACTGGCATCTGTAATATGTCAAAGGTGGGGAATGCGTGACTCTCCAGATATGTTGGTCAGGAATGACTAACGGAAGTTGCAGTCCAGCTGCATCTAAATGGCCATAGGTTTCCCTCTTCTGCCCTATACAACAGTAGAGGTGGCAAACAAATTTCACTATGCTTGCTGGTCCTGGCATAGCATCATATGCTTCATCATTCTAGCACTTGAATCTGCTCTGATTTCCAAAATGCAAAGGACCTATTCAAGATGTGAAACCCTATCGCCAAAAGACGTTTAACATCAAGGATAACTCCTTTAAAGTCTGGATAAAGGAACCAGATGTGATTCATTGCACCTCTGACATAGGTGCCACCAAAGGCCAGGAGTCACTGTGATTTATTCTCTGCTCCAAAAATGCAAGCAAGAAAATGTGTTATTCCTTTAAAAAAAAAAATGAAAAGCACACATGCACACTCACACATATACACATGGCTAAATAAACCCAAACACAACCAAATGATATAGCATGCTGTCACAAAACCTTATGGTAGCTTCATAAAGATGATCCACCGCAGCCATAAAGTCAAACAATTATCATACAAAAACAACTGTTACAACAATGCAAAGTGGTCAATCATATGCTCAGCATGACAAGTTTATTATAGTGCTCAAGCAAGATTGTAAGAGGAATAAGAAGCACGCATTATTTTTAAGGAAAAGAGAGCAAGAGAACAAGATTAATATCTCAAGACTTTTTATTAGAAGCAATAATTACATTCAGTGGCTCTAAATATATATATCTAGCAAGGCTACAACTATACATTGTAACGTAGAATGACAACTTAATGCCAAGGCTGAATTAAAGCCACATGCCAATTGTGTAAAGGGCTTTTTTTCATTTGTTCTTATAAAGCAAACTTGTCATGGTTCATTTGCGTGCTTGAAATAATACTTGTGTCTGAGACTTTAGGATCCGTGAAAAATGGAAAGCTACTGTGGAGTGAGAAACCTGGGTAGAATGAGCTGATCACAGCCAATGAATTTCTGTGAAAGAGTGGCTACAGGGGAAATGGTATAACCTAGAGGTGTGTCTGAAGAATTAGGGGAAATGTGACATAAAATTAGTTCAATCAAAAAGAGAGAAAGTAGGAAGTTCTGTGCAGGGTTTTGGGAATGGGGAATGGAAGACGATTTCAGGAAGTTCATGTTTAATTCAGTTGTCATGCAATAACATTTTTACTATTTTCATTTTCTACAAATGAATCTGTTAGGTAAAGGTAAAGGTTTTCCCTTGACATTAAGTCTAGTCGTGTCCGATTCTGGGAGTTGGTGCTCATATCCATTTCTAAGCTGAAGAGCCAGCATTCTCCGTAGACACCTCCAAGGCCATGTGTCCGGCATGACTGTATGGAGTGCTGTTACCTTCCTGTCAGAGTGGTACCTATTGATCTACTCACATTTGCATGTTTTCGAACTGCTAGGTTGGCAGAAGCTGGGGCTAACAGTGGGAGCTCACTCCACTCCTCAGATTCGAATAGCCGACCTTTCGGTCAGCAAGTTCAGCAGCTCAGCAGTTTAACCCACTGTGCCACTGGAGGCTCCTTGTATCTGTTATAATATAACAATTACTAAAGGCAACTGGTCCCACTTTAAGACCTGGGAGACACTGATCAACATAGCTACTTGTTTAATGTAGAGGCCCTCTGTGCTGTCGCACCCAAGCTGCTTTTAAGGTATCTTTGGCATTAATGTGTGCCTTAACTATCTGTTAGCTTAAGGGATGCTGCATGCCTTCTTTTAGAACAGTGATTTTCAACCTGTGAGTCCCCAGATGTTTTGGCCTTCAACTCCCAGAAATCCTAACAGCTGGTAAATTGGCTGGGATTTCTGGGAGTTGTAGGACAAAACACCTGGGGACCCACAGGTTGGGAACCACTGTTCTAAAAGAAGGCATCCAGCATCCCTCAAGCTGACAGATAGTTAAGACACACACTGTCAAAAATACCTTAAAAGCCGCTTGGATGCAACAGCACTGTTTTAGAACAAGGAACCCCACAGAATTAATGTCCATGCTGTTGCTTTTGAGGAAATTATAACGATTTATTTCCACTTCTTGTGCATATTTCTTTTGAGTCTTGACCCAGTTAGAAGTTCTTTGGACATCCATTCTGGCTTCTGGGCAATTTTGTTTTCTCTTTGTTGGTGCTGTTTGCAATTGGGCCTTGAGTATTTCACTCTTGAAAAATCCCCATCCGTCCTTAACTCCCTTGTCTTTTAGTATTGGGGTCCACAGAATGCTGCTCAGTATTTCCTTCATTTTTCAGAAGTCAGTTCTCTTAAAGTCCAGAATGTGGGTTTGACTTGTCTTAGTTTCTTCCTTTCTTTTTATTGCAAACTGCAGGAGCACATGGTCACTTGCCCCTAAGGATCTGACATTCGACTGCATTGATCAGGTCCTCCATATTTGTTAGGATGAGATTGAGAATAGATAATCCCCTTGTTGCCTCTTCTACCTTCTACACCATAAAATTATCTGCAAGGCAAATGAGGAATTTGATAAACTTTGTAATCTTGGCCGAGTTTGTTTTCCAGAAAACATTGGGATAGTTGTACTCACCCAAGACTACTATATCTCTTCTTTGTGCCAGTATGGTCAACTGTTGAAAGAAAACTTTGTCGGGTTTTTCAGCATGGCTTGGAGGTCTGTAGTAGATGCCCACGATGAGATCTTTTTGAGACCTGGTTCCCTTGATATTTATCCAGATGCTTTCAAGCTGTTTTCCCAGATTGAATTTTGCATCTCTTCTGTAGTTTTTTTTTTTACATATAAGGCTACTCTCCCTCCTCTCCCCTTTGTTCTTTGTTTTATTTACTTTCTAATTTATGATCAATCTCCAGTGTCTTAGAAAGAGATCTTTTCCATCTCTTACTCCACACGAATGCCACTGTCTGGATCTTAGATAACCAATCTATATATAACATCACTATGGAGCTATGTTTATAAACATAGCTTGTTTATAAAGTTATTGTTCTTCACTTTGTAATTGTGAGTTTATCTTGTTTATAAAGCTATTGTCTTCCCAACCCTGTTATATGCCTGCAAAACATGGACCATTTACAGATGTCATACTCAACTTCTGGAACGATTCCATCAGCATTACCTTTGAAAAATCCTACAAATCTCTTGGGAAGACAGGTGGACAAATGTTAGCATGTAGGATGAGGCAAAGCCCACCAGCATTGAAGTGATGATCCTTCACCATCAACATTGCTTGACTGGCCAAGTTGTCTGAATGACCATTTCCCAAAGCAGTTACTATACTGTCAACTCAAGAACTGAAAATGGAATGTTTGTGGACAGCAAAAGAGATTTAAAGATGGGCTTAAAGCTAACCTTAAAAACTGTGACATAGACACTGAGAACTGGGAAGCCATGACCCTCGAGCATTCTAACTGGAAGTCAACAGTGCTGTGGAATTTGAAGAAGCATGAATGGAGGGTGAAAGGGAGAAACCAACTCTTATCAGGACCTCCTTTCATCTGGAAACTGATGTTCTCATTGTGAAAGAACATACAGATCAAGAATAGGTCTCTACAGTCACCTACAGACCCAACACCAAAACACTACACCTGGAAGGCAATCATACCTGGCCGCAAGTGATAGCCTATGATATTGATGATGTGAGTTTATCTGGTTATTGCAGCAACAAAATACGTTGCAACACAAAGCTTTTTCTTATACTCATGAGCTATATACATAAATATAATATAAACAAAGAAGAATAAATAATACACAGAGAAAGAGTTACATTTCAGGATGATGAAGGTCATGATACCCTCTATCAACTTTCCCATAGATTTCAAAGCAAATAAAGATCAGGTTCTCTAAAAAGCTCTATTATCTATGAAAAGCAGTTAAAAGATTGTCTTCAAGTAAAACTCCAAGGTTGGATGGGTTCACTGGCCATTTTTAAATTAAATATCGATTTACTTGTTGCAATTGCACTTGACATCCTTTTCAATGCCTCAGTAAAAGGAAAAGTTTTAAACACAATAAACTACTGCCCTATCCAGTTTGACTGAAAAGTTGACTGTGTCTGTTGGGCTCATTTGTTTCCATCTCTGCCAATCCCAATTGGACACCAATACTTTATTAGGTAAACAGGAGAGATATTAGAATAACCAAAGCTACAGCTGTCCAGAGCTTAGACATATTGTTTTGCACTACAACACTCAGAATCCTTTTAGACAGGGAATTATGGGAATTATAGTTGAAAATAGAATTTCCCTGCTCTGTGCATGTGAATTTTACTGACCTGCAAGTGTTTTCCCCCCCTTCCAGCCATGTGACAGTCTTCATCAATAAATACAATATGTGTTACTTTCTATCACTGTAATCCTAACTCATCTTCAAAATACTGATAAAAGGGGTGAATATTGTACTTAACATTCAAAATACACTTTTCCTGAAAAATGTTTGATCAGATGATAGGTTAAATTCAGAATTTACACAAGTGGCATCACTAATGAAGGTCTTCCAAGTGTCTTCAAATTTATCGTCTTTGACTTCTCCTCTTGCTAATTTCATTTTATGATAGCTTTTCTGATAGTGGTAAAAGACCACACTTTTCTTATCCACGTTTGTACTGAAATATCCTCTAAATGTTTTTCTTGGTTTTACTTTTTTCCATAGCTCTACCATTCCAGCCTTGTAGCACTTAACAGGAATGACCTGCAGCTTTTGAAAGCATGGGATCTCTGCCAAGAAAAGGATGTGGACAAATAGAGTCCTAATTGGGGAGAAGGAGTGACATTCACTGGGTCCCCAAATGACTAATCCACTCCTGAAATTGATCGTTTGATATCCTTCATGAAAATAATATTTTTGCACTGCAGCCAGGTCCTATGCCTAAGAATGAGTGATTACTGTGTCAATTATGGGAACAAATATTGTAGCAGAGAAGACTGCCTATGCCAAAATAAAACAGAAAAGAAATTATACGTGACATCTGTAAGCCCAGTGCATAAACAGCATCATGATGTGCCATGTTTTATTTGTTTTTTCATATTTTCAGCCAACAAACAACACAAAAAAAAGGATTACAGGCTGGAGATGATTAATGTAACCCACATTTGGCTTAATGTAAACAGTTTTTAAGAAAACAAATAGCCATCTCTATTCATTTTCAGAAAGTGAGTTTGCCTGTTTAATAGGACAACATCAGTCACTGCAGAGGGTATCATCACAGACCATTACTTTTGATTACTGCCCAGTCTGGATCAGGGCATTTCCCTCTAGTAGTTAAAAAGTCAATGATCTACAGCCATTCATCATCAACTCATCCCAAGTTGTCCCAGAAAGTGATAACACTATATTTTAAAATTGATGAATAACAAAGCAAGAGATCTCATCCTTTATCAACATCTCCCATGACCTAGAGACATTGTATATATACCTTAGAAATGGTGAAGAGGCAAGAGGACACATCTATGGCTTCTCTTGCCTTGGTCTCTTTTGTCAACAACCTGCCTGCACTTTCCATGACACGAAGGAGCCCTCTTTGGCCATAAGGCACACAGGAAAGGAAGGTTTTTGAAAAAGCAGAGAGTCCTATTGGATGTGATAAACCACAACTTCCATTATCTAAAGCAACATAGACTGTAGCAATGTTTGATGGTGAGAGTTGTAGTCCATCAGATTTGAAGATGCTCAAGAGGCGAACTAGAGAATGAGAACCCACAATTTCTCCTGCATCCTCAGCCTTTTACAGTATAAACCTATGCACTTTTACACAGATATGCATGTCACAGAACAGAAAGTAGTATACATTGGCGTGTAGATATGGAACTTTTTAACCTGCATATCTTTAACTAAGCTAGTGAATAATTTTCTCTTCCTCAATCAAGAAACTGGATTCTGTTGAATGTGAACTTAGCCCATTGATTTGACATGAGAATTGTCCAGCATATACTGTTTCAAGACATTAATTTCCTCACAAACATTCTGCCTAAAATGTGTTTCTCTGATTAAGAAATACAGAAATTATTTTGTCAAGGTAAACAGTGGAGTTGTTTGAGTGAGATTCATTGATCTTTTTTTTTTACAAATGAAACACACCTACCTTTCATGGTTATATACTCAATTATGGAAGTCAATATTTTTAAATTGCATGTAATTTAAAATTATATGGCTGTATTCTGAGAAATATTAACATTATTATTGAAACACACACACACACACACACACACACACACACACACACACACATATATATATATATATATATATATCCCTTCAAATTTATTTAATTCCTATTACATGCTTGCATTATACAAATATCATTTCACTTTCATGGGATAATGAAATGAGTGAGACCTATATTGATCCATGTACATAACTTTAAAAGACTAACAATTTGCAGAATGCAATTTCTCTATGGATTGTTGTTATTATATCTTATTACTAGTCGAGTTCTGAAAATAGTTCAATATAAGTTACATGAGCTGTATTCCTAATTTTTGATTGCACATAACTAGCATGGTATGTATTCATTCACATTACAGACATTTAATTTTTTCTTAGCAGAGTTAAGAGAATAATGTATCTCTTATCAAATAATGTTCTACATTAGCATTATCCTAACGTTTCGCCCACATCTATGGCAGGCATCCTCAGAGGTTGTGACTTGTATTGGAAAACTAAACAAGAGAGGTTTATATATCTGTGGAAGGTCCAGGGTGGGAGAAAGAACTCTTGTCTGTTGGAGGCCAGTGTGAATGTTGTAATTAATTACACTAAATACAGCCCAAAAATGCACAACAACCCAAATGTCAGATGGCCACCACTCAGGAATGCCCTAGCAGGAAAATAAGCTTGATAGTCCATAAGACTTCTTCCGCCCTCATGGTTTTATGAAACTATGAATTAGTTTGTATGATGAACTTGTGATAAAAGAAGGCACAGATCGGCTATTTTTAAAATCTAATTCTCATTTTTTATTGCATTCCTCAGTGACAGCTCCCATAGACTGGGAAACCCTCCAAACAATGAAGAATATTGTTTTGAGAGTTTCAGGAGGGCAGGATATCAATAAAAATTGCAATTAAGTTCTCAAAGCAAGAAATGTGCTGTGGTTCCAGGTGTATACACACACATAAACATCATGTTCATTAACAAGGAAATGTGGATTCTCTTACAATCAGTTGGGGAGAGGTATTTAAAAGGAAGAGAGTGTACTTCATCATTTCTCCATTCAATGATTTTCCTATTTAATTCCCGTCCCTCAATATTTGTTGTTGTTTTATCATTTTGTTCCTTCATCTGTGCTTTGAAATTGTTACTTGGTAAATGTTTTCGTCATTATACACTTGCAAATAAAACATATAGTCCTAACTTTTTCTATTCATTTATTTCAAGGAGTTGTTGTTACCTAATGAATCATATTTGCTTTTGTGTGTTAAGAGCTCTGTGATTTCTGTAGAAACATATAAAACCATGGGTTTTATCTGGTTCATTTTTTATTATAATCCTCACTACCAACACCACAGCAACCAAAGTCACCCATCATGATAACTTCTGTGTACTATCTGATGAGCTAGGATGTGATGCCAAAAATCAAAACACTCCAAAGTCTAACCTATAGTTTTCCAGAGCTACAGAAAGCTCATTTAAAAATAATTGTATAATTAGTTTTTATTGTTCCAAAGCACAAACCTAATTATTTCACTGGGTATATTTAATACTTTTCACAGACACTTCTTGAAAGTAACAGAAAAAGGTACAATGAATTACCTCTGCTTGTCACCCTCTGGAAACTGGTAATGACTCTTACAATCTCATCACACATGGTCTGGGCTCTGTTATAGGACACTTTCAACACAGAGCCAGGACGGAGCTGGACAGAGACCATTACACGACACAGAGCTATTTCCATCAGGGCTCTCTCCTGGATCCATGTTGAAAACATCCTATGGAGCCCTGAGAACACCAAAGGTCTCCCATGTTCTCATAAAGTAGAATTGGAAAAGAGCAGGGGAAAGCAGGACCACGACACATCCCCTGTGTGATGGGGAAGATGGTGATGTGGGGTGCTGTGTGATAGGTTCCCATACTGCCCACCAGATTTGCGCCACTGCCATACAAATGCCCCTGCTGTGATGAGGTCCTTAGATGGTCTGGGAAGATGAAAACAATAGACTAAGGCAAATAAGTGTAGATATTTGCTGTCTTTCAAATCCAAACAGAATTGCCGAACGTCTGGAAACTGCACACTTTATTACAATGGGGGGGGGGGGGGGTACCAGTCTGAATAAGTTTGGCAGGGTCTCCATACAGTTAAGCACTCATTGCTCTCCTGAATATAACAATGAGACAATATCCTTGTCAGAATGAGGAGTTTTGAAAAGAAGTTTCTACTTATATTTTTATATGTGCCTCGACTTTCCAAGATGAGCAGAAATCTATACTCACAACACTTTATGCTTCCAAGATGCTTCTTACAGTGCATGCAGACTCTAGCAAGAGATGGCTCCATACATTCCATATTTATTGAGCATTACTCATAAGGTTTGGGGAGATAACTTTATCAGAAAAATAAGTCTTATCACCAAAATATCATTCTATACTAGTTTAATATGCATTGCATGTAACCAATAACTGTTCCAATCTACATACATGTCCTGAAAATATGAATCAGTTTGATTATTTTAAAGGTATGAACCTTTTAATATCTTTAAGAACCTTTAATTCTCATGTATCAGTTTGGCATATGTAAGCTAATACATCCAGTTAATCTTATTCAAAATGCAAATTCATATTTTAGTTTATATTTGCATGTTATCTAATCTATATATATAAAATGATAAAGTTGTTTGCGCAGTGACTATAACAACAAAACTAAACATCCCAGAAATACGAAATTTGGCAACACAATGCAAAAGGCTTGCCTCCAGGTTACAACAACACAACCACACCACAAAACCACAATCCAGACCCACAAAACTCACAACAACGCATCATGCGATAACAACACAACTAAACGCCCCAGAAATACAAAACTTGGCAACACAATGCAAAAGCCTTGCCTCCCAGTTGTAACAACACAACCACACCACAAAACCACACAGGACCCACAAAACTCACAACAACGCATCGTGACTATAACAACACAACTAAACGCCCCAGAAATACGAAACTTGGCAACACGATGCAAAAGCCTTCCCTCCAGGTTGTAACAACACAACCACACCACAAAACCACAATCCGGACCCATAAAACTCACAACAACGCATCGTGACTATAACAACACAACTAAACGTCCCAGAAATACGAAACTTGGCACACAACTAAACGCCCCAGAAATATAAAACTTAACAACACAACACAAAAGCCTTTTCTCCTGGTTGTAACAACACAACCACACCACAAAACCACAATCTGGACCCACAAAACTCACAACAATGCATCATGACTATAACAACACAACTAAATGTCCCAGAAATACGAAACTTGGCACACAACTAAAAGCCCCAGAAATATAAAACTTGACAACACAACGCAAAAACCTTGCCTCCCGGTTGTAACAACACAACCACACCACAAAACCACAATCCGGACCCACAAAACTCACAACAATGCATCGTGACTATAACAACACAACTAAACGCTCCAGAAATACGAAACTTGACAACACAACACAAAAGCCTTTTCTCCCGGTTGTAACAACACAACTACACCACAAAACCACAATCCGGACCCACAAAACTCACAACAACGCATCATGACTATAACAACACAACTAAACGTCCCAGAAATACGAAACTTGGCACACAACGCAAAAGCCTTGCCTCCCAGTTGTAGGAACTCAACCACAACACAAAACCACAATCCGGACCCACAAAACTCACAATAACGTATATGACTATAACAACACAACTAAACGCCCCAGAAATACAAAACTTGGCAGAAAAATGCAAAAGCCTTGCCTCCCAGTTGTAACAACACAACCACACCACAAAACCACACTGGACCCACAAAACTCACAACAACGCATCATGACTATAACAACACAACTAAACGCCCCAGAAATACGAAACTTGGCAACACAACACAAAAGCATTCCCTCCCGATTGTAACAACACAACTACACCAGAAAAGCACAATCCGGACCCATAAAACTCACAACAATGCATCGTGACTATAACAACACAACTAAACGCCCCAGAAATACAAAACTTGGCACACAACTAAACACCCCAGAAATACAAAACTTGGCAACACAACACAAAAGCCTTGCCTCTCAGTTGTAACAACACAACCACACCACAAAACCACAATCCGGACCCACAAAACTCACAACAACGCATTGTGACTATAACAAATACAAAATTTGACAACACAACTCATCCACCTCCCCAATCCCCACATTCACACTTGGCCTCCAAAAAAACAATTACAATAATAACAATGACAACAACAACAACAATAAGAATCAACACCATCACAGGCAAGAAACAGCCAGGCACTGAGGCTGAGAGGCCAGTCAGTGCTACACTGGGCCTCCAAAAAACAATACAGTAGCATCTAACTTATCCAACCTTCATGACCACAACAACAACAACAATAATAAACACCTACACAGGCAAAACAAAAAAAAGACTATTGTACCACAATAAAAATATAAACCGCACTCAGCAGAATCAGACATTACAATTAACAACAAATCAAAGACAACAGGGATCTCAAGCAATTATCAATCAACACAAAAATTGAAGACGGTAACAGACTTCAAATACTACTACTAATGTGAGTATAAAGAAGGGTGGAGGTCACAGCATAAATACAACCTAATGTAGACTGACCAACACCAGACTAAGCCACAGCAACGCGTGGCCGGGCACAGCTAGTTGGTATATAAAATAATAAAGGTCTGAGCTGACCTTTCAAAACACACCATTCTAATTGGATTTCATTTCCAAGTGTTTATTACTAAACATATTTAATCCTAAAGTATAATATTGTAAACACCTAATCATGTTAATTAAAAGTTTATTGAAACAGAAACTGTGCATTTGGCATTGTCAATGTTGCTGCATAGATGAACATTGTCATTATTAATAGAAGGTCTAGCATTCATGCAAATCAATAATCTACAAACTCTTCGGCCTTGTAAGGATGTTCTTGTTATGGTTAACAGATCAATAAACATTTTCACTGATGGTTGTTAATTGCAAACGTATTTTGTTTTATTTCTGAGCCAAGGACTGCCTTTCAAGTTTGGAGAGGTGCAAAATGCCATGGATAATTGCATCCCAACCTACACATTTATCAGGAAGTTACACAGAATGGCAGTTCATAATGGAATTCAGAAAGAGCAGACTCCACAAGCATCCCTAGCCATGGAAATATTAAGTGATAAGAATAGATGATGACTCACCATCTATCACTCAGTGGTCTGCTAATCTCAGTGCTATATCTGCAGTGAAACATGTCCACAGTAAAAAGTAATCATTGTCCTTTTCTTTTGCACACTTTGGGGTAAAAATGGACTGTTTATAATAATCAGTATGCTTAAGTAATTATGATTTGATCATCATTGATGTTATTATAAATCAAGTTTGTTTCACAAGAGATTCCCCTGTGAAACTCCACCTAAACAAAAATCACTGTATTTTGCACTTGATTCTGCTCCTTGTTGGAAATAACTTGACTTCTTACCCCACCCCAAATCTCTTAGGGAATATCTCAACACTTTGTCCATTTACGCTTCCTAATGGTATTACAATACATATCTTTGCACCTTTGTCTAGACCGCCCTCCCATTTTATTCACTTTGCCATTAAATAGTGGTCTTTGCATTTTATCATTTTATTGTTTTATTGTTTTATTATTGTACTATATAGCATTATTATGGTTTTAATGTGTTTATTTTATCTGTTTGAAGATGTTGTCTATACATGTACTTTATTTTGTTTATTGTTTGTTCTTTGGGTTTGGCCCCGTTTTAGCCACCTCGAGTCCCTGCGTATATTAAAGTATATTATTATTATTATTATTATTATTATCATCATTATTCCCCCTTTTGTCTCCCCCCTCCACCTTTTGCTTTCTTTTGCATTGTAATAGCTAACAAAGGAAGGGAGGAAGAAATGGGGTAAGAGGAAATTAGTATAAGACATTATTCAGGGTCCATTTATAAGATATGTTAATAAATGCTTCTGTTTTCAAAGCCAATTCCCTAAAACAGGGGTCCCCAAACTAAGGCCCGTGGGCCGGATGCAGCCCTTCAAGGTCATTTACCTGGCCCCCGCCCTCAGTTTTATAATATATTATTTTTATATCCGTTTTAATAATATAACATTGTATATACATATAATCTTGATGGTAATATTATAATGTAATACAATATAATACTAATAATAATACCATATAATATAATACCATTAATTATATATTATATATTACATGTAATATTAATAATAATATTACAATAGAGTGGTATAGTTCAATATAGTAATGTCAGGCTTACTTCAAAGGACCAGTCTGAACGCAGATCAAAGACAGCTGCTCTCAAACTCAATCTTTATTGAAGAATACATGACTTTGGAAAAGTCGAGAATGACCTAATGTTTACATACATCTAATTTTATCACTTCTGATGCAACGTAATATCACACGCAAATATCATCATCAAACCCCACCTTCTGGATCACATTTCCACCAAGGTTTCTATCCCCCCCACACTACAGCAATTATAATTGTTTATACTTTCACCCCTGAGTTCCCAGGCTCATTTTATCTTCTCCCGCCAGGTGCTCGCATGTTTATGTTATGAAGTCAGATTCAGGGCTTGGAAATTCAGCCCTGGGATCTGGCTGCATGACATGGCGCCCCCGTTTTCTTCGTCCTCCTCTTCGGTTCTTCTTTCACCATAGTCCTGAAACAAATCAAACAATAACTCTATGGGTCCATTTTGTCTAAAGTCCCCATATATTTTTTCAGCAAGCTGCGATGGAAGACTGGGTGTATTTTCCCTAAACTTTTTGGCAATGCCAATTGGAAAGTCACTTCATTGATAACCCCCTGTATTCTGAATGGTCCAATATATTTGGGGCCCAGTTTTCTTGAAGGTAACCCCAATTTGATGTTTTGGGTACTTAACCACACTAGATCTCCTTTATCTAATTTATCGCCTTCCACCCTCTTTCTGTCTGCGAACGTTTTATACTTTTTGTGTGCTTCTTTTAACGATGCAGTCACTTGATTCCAACATTCCATCATTTGCGTTTTCCATTTCCCTGCCTCTGTTCCTTCATTTTCTGTCCACCTCGGCAATTGGGGTAAAGGTTGTATTTCATACCCGTAAACTACTTCAAAGGGGGTTTTGTTTGTTGCTGAATGTATAGTTGAATTAAAGGCTATTTCCGCAAACGCCAACCACCTAGACCAGTCATTTTGTCTCATGTTAGAGTACATTCGAAGGAACTGCCCAAGCGTTTGCTGAGTACGTTCTACCGCCCCGTTTGTCATGGGGTGAAAAGCAGAACTTAAACTCCTTTCTGCTCCTAGCATTTCCAAGAATTTTTCCCAAAATTTTGCTGTGAATTGTACTCCTCTGTCACTGACTACTCTACTTGGACATCCATGTAATTTGTAAATATGGTTTATGTACAATTCAGCTAGTTTCTCAGCCGATGGTAGCTTCGTCAGTGCTATAAAGTGGGCCTGTTTAGAAAACAGGTCTAATACTGTCCAAATATAACGATGTCCTTTGCTGACTGGCAGTTCTCCCACAAAGTCCATAGCTACACATTCCCAAGGCCTGGTAGGTTCCGCTACTGTCTGTAACAATCCCATAGGCTTCCCTCCTCCCGATTTATTTCTGGCACAATCATCACATTGGACAACATGATTCTTTATGTCCTTCCTCATTCCTGGCCACCAACAATGTTTTGCTATTGCCTTTGTTGTTTTGGTAATTCCTGTATGACCAGCGCTCTGGTTGTTGTGAAAACGATGCAGAATCTTAATCCTTAATATTGCTGGGATATACAGTTTCTTGTTTACAAACCAAAATCCCCCCTTCTGGTCCCCCTTTTCTGCGTTGGACGCGATCCATTGATCTCCTTTATAAGACTGTTTTAGTTCATTTCCCCAGTTATCTTCCCCGCCGAGTTCGACAAAAGCCGTGTCCTCCTTTTGGGTTTGTGCTCTTGTCCTGACAGCTAAGCCCCATTGTTTGTCAGAGAATATTGTCCCCTCCTTTGCTGTGGTTAGGCCTTCGTGTTGAGGCATGCGTGAAAGAGCATCTGCCAAGACATTCTGTTTCCCTTGAAAAAACTTTAATTGGAAATCGAATCTGCTGAAGTATTGCGCCCATCTGATTTGTTTGGGGGACAATTTTCTAGGAGACTTTAAATACTGGAGATTCTTATGGTCAGACCAAATTTCGAATGGGATTCCGCTTCCTTCGAGGAAGTGTCGCCAGCATTCTAAGGCTTTTAATATGGCTAATGCCTCTTTTTCCCATATTGGCCAACTTTTTTCAGTTTCGCTGAACTTCCGTGACAAATATCCACAGGGTTTTAAGTTCCCATTTTGATCCTTTTGCAATAGCACTGCCCCGTACGCACAGTCTGAGGCATCGCAATGGATTATGAAAGGGCTCCTGATATCAGGGTGTTTTAAGATGGGTCCTTCAGTGAAGCATTCTTTTAAGGTCTCGAATGCCTTTTGGCATTCTGGCGTCCAACTCAGTTTGGCGCCGGGAGCTTTCACTTTTGCTGTCTCCCCTTTCCCTTTTGTTTTTAAAAGTTCTGTAAGGGGTGCGGTTATTTGTGCAAAGCCTTTTATGAAGGGTCTGTAAAAATTTGCAAACCCCAGAAATGATTGTAATTGCCTCCTTGTTTTAGGCACTCCCCATTCTTTCACATCTGCTACTTTAGCTGGATCCATAGCTAACCCTTCTGGAGACATCCGATATCCCAGAAAGTCAATTTGAGTTTTATTAAATTCACATTTGGACAGTTTTGCGTACAGCTTTGCTTCTCTTAGTCTCTGCAAAACTTCCCGGACCAATTTTACGTGCTTTTCCTTATCTTCAGAAATGATCAAGATATCATCAAGGAATATGAACACCCCTCTGTACAATAACGGGTGTAGTATTTCATTTATAAGCTGCATAAAGCAGCCGCTTCCATTTTTTAACCCGAAAGGCAAAATTTCGTATTCAAAATGGCCGAATGCGCAGGAAAATGCGGTTTTCCAAGTATCCTCCGGTTTGATCCTTAATTTATGATACGCTTCAATTAAATCCAGTTTAGTAAATATGCTCCCTTTCTTCAATACGGTAATTAAATCCTTGACTAAGGGCATAGGGTATTTATTGTCCTTGGTAATTGCGTTTAAATTTCGATAATCAATGCACAATCTTAGGGAATTGTCTTTCTTTCTCCTAAATAACACTGGAGCCCCGAGAGGAGAATTAGATGGCTTAATGAAGCCTCGAGCCAGGTTTTTATCAATGTATTTTCTCAATTCCTCCTTCTCTTGCACAGACATGGGATACACTTTTGGTTTTGGTAAGTCTGCTCCTGGGGTTATTTCAATCCCTACTTCTATATTTCTTTTGGGAGGCAATTTACTGGCCTCTTTCTGATTGAAAACATCCGCAAAGTCTCTGTATTCAGGTGGCAATAGCTGTGGGTCTATTTCCCCTGCTTCGTCTTCCTCGTCCTCCTCTTCTGCAATTTTGCTTATCTCCCATTGCATCTGCTGTTCTTTAAATGCTAAGCTTTTTCCTCTCCAATCTACTTCAGGATTTGCTTGTTCGAGCCATGGTATCCCCAATATTACATGGTATGTGGCAATAGGGGCTATCACAAAGGATATTCTTCCTCCCCATTTGCCTATTTTGCATGGAACTCCCCGTAATTCCTTTGTAGATACTTCCCCAGCAGCGACTGATCCATCTAGCTGCGAAAATGCAATTGGGGAGTCAAGTGCCATCTGCTGGCATTTCAGCGCTCCTGCTAATTCTGGGGTTATAATGTTCCTAGAACACCCGCAGTCTACAAACGCCTTGCAGGTGGCCCGATTTTCTAGCCCCGAGAGGCAAATTGGTACTACTATCATGCGTTTGTCCCGACTCACCAATCTTTCCGAAGATTCTGGGGCCTGCACCTCCTCCTCCGCACGCCTCCCGGTTGCTGGCTTGGGTTTTGGGGCTTTTGGCGGCTCCCCCTTCCGGGCCCAGCATTCCGCTGCTCGGTGGCCCGTTTTCCCACATACAAAGCATCCCGGTTTAGGTTTGTTGTCGTCCCCTCTGGAGGGAATCCCCGGCCTCCCTCCGGGTCTTTCTTGCTTCCTCGTTTCTCCTCGACCTCTCGCCACCGGTCTTTGCTGGCCGCTGCTGCTCCTGAAGCGCTTTACTTGGGCCAGGGTAGATTCGACGCGCCCCGCTAGTTGAATCCATCCCTGGAGCGTCTCGGGGTCGTCTCTGTGCGCTGCCCAGCTGAAAATCTTGGGGCGTAGTCCCTCTTTAAATAGTTCCACTTTGGTTACTTCAGACCACTCCGGTACCCTTTCCGCGAGGTGGAGGAATTCCTCTGCGTACTCGGGCACCGTTTTGTCCCTCTGTTTTATTCCTTTCAGCTGGTCTCGAGCCCTCAATTGCTCTAGCCGGTCTCTGAACCGGTTCTCCAGTGCGGCGAGGAAGCGGGGCACTGACCTCAGGCATGGGTCGCGTCTGGCATGCAATTGCACATACCAGCTGGCCGCTCCTCGCTTTAGTGTGTTGCCGATGGCTCGAACCCTGCTTGCTTCGGAGGGAAATGTGTGTGCGTTGTCTTCCATGTATCCTCTGATGCTAATTAGAAAAAAGTTCAGTTCATCTGATTCCCCTCCGTATTCCAGCTTGAGATCTTCCCTTCTAGGCATCCATTCTGCAGCCCTTTGATGTTGTCTGGGCGGCATGGGGAAGGGTTGCATCAGGTTTCCTCGGGCGGCTCCTTGGAACACGCCGCGCCCCACTCCGGTGGTCATTCTGCGCGGCTCCTGGAAGTCTGCCGCCGCTGTCGGCTCTTCCGCCCATCCGCATACTGGCCTAGCTGTAGCCCCCTCATCTCGCCTTTCCTCGTCGTACGGCACATCCTCCTCCTCTTCCTGGACCCCCCGCTCCTCTCCGCCTTCGTCTGCGAATCCACTGGACCCGATCCCTGGCCCCAGTGGCCTTTCCACCCCGACGCCCATTCGGGGGGTTGGGAGCTCTGTTGGAGACGGCGGCCTCAGGGTCCCCAGGGCTCGCTGACGCTCCACTTCTCGCGCCATGCTGTCCCGGAACTGCAGCTCCTGCCAGTATTCCTCATCTCCCTCGTCCCTTGCCGCCACGGGGCTCTGCGTTGACGCCCGCTGGCCCCTCTGGCTCCAATCTCCTTCTTTGCTTGGTTCTCTCTCGGCGCCATATCGGCTGGCCTCCTTCTGGAGATTCTCTTCCAATAATGGCACCAATCTCCCCACGGTTTCCGACAGCCTGGATAAATTAGTTTCCAGGATGGATAACCGCAGGGCCACGGTCTCCGGCATACTTCCTCCAGATCCCCAACTGGTTTCTGCAGCCGCAGAGACGCCTCTTCCGAGCCTGGGAATTCTCTGGGTCACGCCGTTCGGCTTGGGGTACCCCGTAGAGGAAGCTATGGCTTGCAGCGTCTCTTCTCTCTTCGGCCGGGCCCCTTGCAAAGGCCTCTCTGCCTCATTTGGGCTTTGATCTTCTTCCTCGCTCATTATCACTTCACTGCGAATTCCGCAGGAGGGTGAGAAATGGGTTTCTCGACTTTAATGTCAGGCTTACTTCAAAGGACCAGTCTGAACGCAGATCAAAGACAGCTGCTCTCAAACTCAATCTTTATTGAAGAATACATGACTTTGGAAAAGTCGAGAATGACCTAATGTTTACATACATCTAATTTTATCACTTCTGATGCAACGTAATATCACACGCAAATATCATCATCAAACCCCACCTTCTGGATCACATTTCCACCAAGGTTTCTATCCCCCCCACACTACAGCAATTATAATTGTTTATACTTTCACCCCTGAGTTCCCAGGCTCATTTTATCTTCTCCCGCCAGGTGCTCGCATGTTTATGTTATGAAGTCAGATTCAGGGCTTGGAAATTCAGCCCTGGGATCTGGCTGCATGACATAGTAATATATAATGCTAATATTGTTCTATGGTAATAATATAATATATTGTATGTACATATAAGTTGTAAGCCACTCTAAGTCCCCTTCGGGGTGAGAAGGGCAGGATATAAATGTAGTGAATAAATAAATAATAAATAAATAAATAAATTTTTGACTTAGGCTCGTCCAAAATCTGAAATGACTTGAAGGCACACAACAACAACAATCCTAATTAACTTGACTATCTTGTTGGCCAGAAGCAGGTCCACACTTCCCATTGAAATCCTGATCGGTTTGTGTTGGTTAAAATTGTTTTTATTTTTAAATATTGTATTTTTCTTTCATTGTTGTTGTTGTTATTGTTGTTTTTGCACTACAAATAAGACATATGCAGTATGCATAGGAATTTGTTCGTATTTTTTTTCAAATGATAATTCGACCCCTCAACAGTCTGAAGGATTGTTGACCGGCCCTCTTCTTTAAAAGTTTGAGGACCCCTGCCCTAAAACCATGTAGGAATCCAGCATGTTAAAAATGTGAAAATATTCCCTACTCACACCCATAAGCAGCCCAAAATACCCTGCCCCATCTTCCCTCATTCACCTTCCCCATATGTCTATGTCTACATGTCTACTTATGTTTGCACATGCGTGCATGAGCAAAGCAATTACAAAAATATAGAAACAATGTCTCTTAAAATGAAATGTAGTTAATATGATCTACTTAGACTATACCCTTTCCCTTTATATCTTAGTTTATGAAATATATTAATCAAATGTGATTTCTACACAAAGCCAGACACAGAGGTAATTGCCCCTTGTCAGTCCTGCTAAGGAAATTTCTGGGATATCTGGGATATGCACATCCCAAGACAAAGGTGACAATTGAGATCTATTATGCACACAGGCAGGACAAAAGGCGGTTTCCTCACCAGCTGATTGCTTCCACTGAGTCGGCTGTGGAAAACAGGAACTCCAAGGATACATGCATATTGGGTCCTTTTGTCTGACACCCAAAGCTTGATTAAAGGAAATCATCACCCTTTCTCTCAGGACCCCTCACTCTCACCTTTTCCAGGAAACTTCTTCCTCACCCAACATTGGAATAATTAAAGCAATCAAAGATTTATTTGAGTCCCTCGGGGTGGACACAGACTTTTCCAGGGTTCACCTCCCCCCAGGAGAACTGTTGCTCAACAGCTGATTGACCCTTCCTTGGCAAATCCCCGTCCATCTCCCCCCCCCCCCCGGCCAGGGAATCCCTGCCTGTAGGTGGCAATGTCATCAAGGCAGCAGCCAATGGGAGCATGGATTCTAGCCTGTTGGCCAGTCAGAGAAGGGAGCAGCCAGAGTGGGAAGTTTTGAATAGTTGTCAAATGTATAAAGTCTTGTACCTTCTGTATCCATGTTATGCATGTATTTTTGGCACTAGCCTTAAGCTATCCCTTCTGTCTGGATTGTGAATAAACCTCTGTTGCTGCTTTCAACCTTGGTAAGTATGCTTTTGATTGGGAAATAATCCAGTTTAGTGTAACGCTCACCATGCTGGGCCCTCTATCCATGGTCCTTACTCTAAATTCGACCTCAGAACCAGCATCAATGTGTTTTGGCCCACATTGTGGCCTGACAGGGGTGTCTTGAGCTGCCTTGGCAGCGTGAGGGTGTCCTTATTTCCCAACTGCACTGAAGATGTTTTGGCACTGCTGGGAAGGGCCCCAATTGACACCCCCTCTCAGCAGCAACGGGGGACCTACCTCTCCATGGGAAGACTGAGCAAGACTTCTCACGCTTCCCCAAGTCTTCTTTGCCAGTCATATGGCATGGAAGGAGGAAAGGTGACTGCTGTGCTACAGATACTTAGGTGTGTTGCCACTATAGCTGCTAGCAACATGGAGAAGAGGGTGGGAGGGCTGTCAGGAAACTCACAGCTGATTCTGCATGGCAACCATTCGCAAGTGCCTAAACAGCCAGAACTCAGGGAAAAGCCTGAATCCTGATGCAGGATTTGAGCTTTTCCCTAAGTTAGTTTACCATTGGGTGCAGTCACACTAGGCAACTTTCCTTGAGTTAAACTGCATCAACCAGCATGCATTTAATGGCCACCTGAGGGCTGATCTACCCCACATCGACCAAAATTGTCAGTGTAGACATATCTTAAGGCCCAATCTATATTAACTATTTAATGAAGTTTCAAACTGCTGTTGAAGTGTTTCACAGTGTAGATGATTACTTGGAAATTCCGGAATCATTTTGAGGCCCAGATGATGATTACACAAATCAGAGAGCACCGAGGTGCATTAAAGGCTTTGTTTTGCATGCTTATGTAGGAGTTTGTTGTCTGGCCACTGCAGATTGAAGCTAGCTTTGACTTGCATTAAATTGTCAGTGCAGATTGGACTGACTCTAACCCTACTCTAAAATAGCCCACTAAATAATTAGACAGCATTCCTTATGCACTGACAGACTCATAGAGTTATGCCAGAAGAAAAAGAAATTCATTTAAAATGTGGCTTTACGAGTCCACCAGATCCCAATCTCTAACCTCTGAGATCCTGAAAAGACTGACACTGGGAAGTAAACTGGCTGAGAAAACCAAAGCAATAATGTGGGATACCCTTCACATTACTGGAGCCACTGTTTACTTAAAGAGACCCAAGACAGATTCTGTAGCATTGAGAGCTCTGTCCTGAGCAAGGTTCAGCAGGAAGATGAGGTGAACTGCTCCTGTCATATTCTGGCACCTTCTTCTCAAGGCCAATAGTAGGAACAGCCCTGCTGAGAATTGAAGGGAAACGTATTGAAATTTTCTACATTCAACTTTTGTTTTAAAACTATTATTATGTATTGCAAAATCCTTGTTTGTTACCTAAACCCATTCCTTATTACAACAGTTGCTCTGCAAACCCACATCATTATAATGAATAAGGACTGTAATTATGAGCAGCCTTGCTTTAGCATGAGTTAGTTTGTGCGCCTTGCATAAATTTGTTGTTCATAAAATCGAATCCAAGATCAGCCCAGCTCAGATACATATAAGGCTGGGAGTGTTTTGTTGTGCAAAAGCAATGAACATGGGTCGCGCTTAATTGAACCTTGCTAAGATCTTCTGGAAAATGACAAGATTGCATTTTTCAATAGATTGTAAGTAAATGCATGAAGAAGTTTGGCTCTTATTCTTATAGATAAATGTCACAGAGTATCAATGTTTTCCCCTATACAGAGGCCTCCAGGTACCATTTATCATTTTAGACACCCACTATTTTCTAATCTTTCAATTTATCTGAATCTTTTCCAAAGGGGCTACACAAAATTTGACTCACTGCTCAAAATGCAATCAAGATAATGCTTCAGAGGCAAGGTACAATTCAATAATTACTTTTGTTTGTATATCAATGAAAATTAGTCATTAAATCTACCTTTCACAGTCGTACAAATATCTACAAGAAGTAGAATTGTTTCACCAATTGCTTTCATACCTAAATGTTTTATGGAGATGTGTGAGAATTCTAGTGGTAGTCCAAATACTGACCAATCAGTTTTATTCCCCATTCTTGGACCACCATTAGAATCAATATAATTTGAGTTTCACTTTGATAGATGGCTGGGGAAAAGTATGGTATATTATTTTAAAATGCCCATAGTAAAATTTGTATAATCCAAATGCAAGAAAAGCACTTATACTAATTTTGGTCAGTGGGAAAAATGTATTGATGCAAACGGCACCATTGAAGATCTGTAAACATGTCCAGCTGGAGGAATGCAGGAAAGAAAGGGTTAGAGCTTTTAAAATGACGATGATGATGATGATGATGATGATGATGATGACGACGATGACGACAATGACAGAACCAGGTCTGGGTCAGCTATCATATTGGGAAATGAAAGATGCCAGAAGATGGCGATAATCAACTCAACTCAATTATCAACTCATAAAGTGGTTCACAAAATTACTGCATGTTTATAAAGAAGCACAATGTATTATTATAGACCACAATAAGTCTAAAGGTAAAGGTAAAGGTTTTTTTAAAAAGGGTATGCAATGGAATGGAGAGTCTGGTCACCCGCCACTTTCTCCAAAGGACAGAAAGAGATGTGTACTGCAGAACGGCAAGTTTGCTGGGAATGCAATCTGGCCTATGTTTGAGTCCCCTCACCAGGAGAAGGAAGAAGGGATGGTAATGTATACTTGATGAATGAATGAATGATGAATGAATGTTTTTGTGTGTGTGAATGCTGAGTAAAATGTAATATCCCCTTTGTTTGTGTAACCAATGTAGTTATATATTCTCTGTGTGTCTACTTTCTTTCTCTGTAAAATGCCTAATGCAACCTGTCTCACTAAAAATTTTCTGGGTTTTCAAAAGTTGCCAGTTGCAATACAAAGAGGCTAAGGGGACTAACTTAACTGGATTTGATGAGGTCAAGGTTATGAAAGGTGTTTGTTGCCTTTGAATTTCCATTTAGTAATACTCATTTCACCTACTAAGCCTGGCAATGGGATAAAGTCCATCTCAGCACAGAAATCCATATATTTCCAAGCCTCGTTGTGTGTGTTTTAGTGAAGAGAAAACACAGAAATAAATTGTGGGTTTCTTTTCGAAACACATCTGCCAAATCTCTGCATTTACACAAAATGGAATAGAAAAGCTGACATTTATATGCACACCACCCATCAGAAATGTCATTATTATAAATAAGATTCATGGGATTTGTACTCAGGGATGGAATCTAAGTTTGAAATGTCTCCCTTTAAGTAATTCTAAATGTATTTTAAAAAAATAAATAAATAAATAAAAAAGGATAAAAACAGAGAAAAGGGGGGGAGCCCAAGGACCTCAGCATATAGTGGATTGAACAATGTACTGGGAGTATGTCATCATTTTTTTCTGACATGTATAGTGGGATCAAATGTCTATTTATAGATGTTCAACTTTTCCTTTTGACTGGAAAATGAGTAGGTAAGAGTTCCAATGAAAGTTAAAAGCTTCAGTGGAAAGTAATAACCAAAGAAGACAAATTATAATTCGTAGATTTGGTTTGCTCAGTTTTATGCACTGCTCAATCTCTCTTATAGAACAAAGTGCTTTCTGAAGCGCACAGTAAAGGATTGTCATAATCATTTATTTTATTTTTCTCATTCTTCTCCGTTTTTCTGCCTCAAAGCACAGACCATCTTAAATGAAGGACCGCTGGGACAGCCATGGGTTTATGTTTATCACAGTCTGGGCCTTCTATTAGAATTTCATTTTATAAACATTCTTATACTTCATTACTTTATTGCTCTCATAATTTTTCAATGTTTTCAATTTGGAATGGAGTATTCCATTACTTTTGATTTATTAGCCCCTTATCTACAGTTAATGATGACTGATTCCAAAAAAACTGGTTTTAAAGCTTTTGCAAAATATTGATTAGCTCATTCATTTTTCATCACTCTTCTCCAAGATTCACACACTACATTAACTCATTAATGACTTCAGGTGAAGGTAATAATAGGACAAATCCTTCAGTGCTGTCATACAATTACACTTTCCTTGGACATATATTTTTCTTTCAATTTTATATGGTCTAATATTTCACACAAAACATTTCAAACATAGCACAATTGGGGACATGAGCTATACAAATCAGGATGTGCAATGCAAAAGGTTAGTCCACTAGAACTGTAAAACCTATGAAAAAGGATAGCTCTAACACATTGAGACACTCTACCAAAATTTGTTTCAGTCTTTAGCAAGAATGTCACAAGCAGGGGAAAATAAAGCATTGTTTTGCACAAAAATCCACATTTTCAGAAAAATAAAATCTGTCCAAAATACAATGTTTTACACATAAAGCAATAGCTCGTGTCCCCTATCATGAGTATGCATATCATGCAGTTGCATCTTGTAACTACAGCTCCCAAAAATAACGAATAGCGAAGTCCCCTTGCATCATTTACCTATAACAAATGGCCTTTTCTGTGTTATTAGATAGCTATGGTTCTGTCATTGTTCAACTAACACATATACATGCATACATATACATGCCCAAAGGCATATAGAACTCCAGAGACTGTGTTTATCTGCAACAGGTTGAGATTTACTCTATATAGAGAAGCCATGAATACATGTGATTTTCCATTACCAAAGCGAAAGTTATACATGTTTCTATCTGGGGATTATTATAACTGGAATGGCAAAACAGAAGAGGCAGTTTAATTGAGCATTCTATTGCACCATTAAACCAATGTGCAACAATGTTTCAGATCTACACTAATTTATAGTGATGCCCATGTTTCTACATATGTAACATGATATATAATTAAACCAACTGAGCCTGTAATACGCAACAATTATTAAAATCTCCTTTGTAAGTAATCACAAATGTAGAAAATTCCTAAATGTGTCCCAAACACGAAATGTCAGGGACGATCTGCAGAAAAGTACAGTAATGTACTTAGTGAATGCCACTTAGATGATGATGACCAATAAATAATTTATCTGACTTTCAGCCATGCTTATTTCCACTGAAGCTAGTAGAGTTCTAAATGTGCTTAAAATTTGTCTAACTGGCCATTGCAATCAGGAATCTGCAGTGTTTGGAAAATAATTCAATTGGATTACATTCCAGAACAGCATGGGGTATTCTGGGAGTTGTGCAAAAATGGAACTTTTTCAAAATATGGGGGTCTGGCACAAAATGTATTGTAGAAGAAACTCACACAACAGAAAATTTCAAAGTAAATAATAGTATTACAAAGCAAAACCATTTTTGTGCAAGATAGCTAGTAAAATTTTATAGGTTTTTTTGGGGGGAGGGGGGAATTTAGGTGGGCAAGATTATTGGGGACTTTTTTTATAGAAAGCATAAGCATCTTGCATAAAATCCATTTGGCTGCCTGAAAACTTTTCAGTTAAAACCCAAAAAGTCTTACACAAAAAGTCCTGTGCATTTCTGTACAAAAATCAGACAAAAACTACAAAAAAATCACCATCATTTTATTGCTTTTGACATTTCTCCTTCTTTCTGGCATTCAAGAAACATAAACAGCAAATATTAATGACATTTCTGTTATAAGACCAGCTGCGGAATATATGTAGTTCATGATCTGGATTTTGCCCATAATGCTGGGAACACACCAATATGCACACGTTAACTGTGGGAAAAGCACTGCTTCAGCATTAAATTGTGAGGGGCTACATGTCGAATATATATTAACTAAAATATGCATTCAAACATCTTTCAGAAGGACACACTTTATCTTGACAAGACTCATATCAGAAAGAAGGAACCCGTAGCACTCAGATCGGTAAAAATCAAACTGAAAATGAACTTTTTTCCCATGGTATAATACAATGAGGAGCCCCTGGTGGTGCAGTGGGTTAAACCACTGAGCTGCTGAACTTACTGATTGAAAATTTGGCAGTCCAAATCCAGGGAGCAGGGTGAGCTCCTGCTGTTAGCCCCAGCCTCTGCCAACCTAGCAGTTCGAAAACATGTAAATGTGAGTAGATCAATAAGTACTGCTCCAGTGGGAGCAGTACTTATTGGGTAGTGGGTAACAGCACTCAATGCAGTCATGCCGGTCACATGACCTTGGAGGTGTCTATGGACAAGGCCGATCCTTCGGCTTAGAAATGAAAATGAGCACCAACCCCCAGGGTTGGACACAACTAGACTTTATGTCAGGGGAAAACCTTTACCTTTACTATAACACAATGAAAGCTTTTAACCTACATTGAGTTTCCTTGTGAGTCTCTCATATAAGGCTGAACAGTGATGACATCTCTCTTCTGACCATGAGAAGGCTCAGTCAAAGCCAGGTGCTTGGAGGGATCAGGATGGTCTTTTTTCATATTTAGGAAATTTTCTGTGTGGTTTGCAAGTGAAAATCTCCCCAAAAATATTTTTAAAGCAGAAATAAGGATTGGTGAGCTAGTCAAAGGGTTTCAGGGGCTACAAAAGTGAACATTGAGGACCACTTTTTCATGACCTTGTTTTAAAAGAGAAGAATTGGCCATAGCCAGGCACAGAACTTGAAATCAAAATCTGTGGACATGGGCTTAACAAACATTTTCCTCTATAATCAAAATACATTCATGATACAGAGGGGATATTGTACTGAGAAGTACCATACAGTTACCCCCCCCACACACACGCATCTCAATTTTGACTTTTGTGCATTTGATTGTTCATAGATTTGATTTTCAAATGTTCTCCCTTGGAGTCCCTAGGTGATCCAGTGTAACTCTATGGGCAACTACATACCCTATGATAGGATGGACAACTTCTTCCTGTCATGATGGAGAATCTAGAGATTTCTAGAGAACAAAAAACAAAAAACAGTACCCTGACAAATTTGTGAACATCCTGCGGCTCCTCCATGATGACATGATGGCAACAGTCTTGGACAGCAACGGCTCCCAAAGTGACCCATTTAAGGTGGAATCAGGTGTCAAGCAGGGATGTGTTATTGCCCCCACCTTATTTTCCATCTTCATCGCTATGATACTTCACCTTGTTGATGGGAAGCTTCCCACCGGAGTGGAAATCATCTATCGGACAGATGGCAAGCTATTTAACCTCAGCAGATTGAAAGCCAAAACCAAGGTCACCACAACATCTGTTATAGAACTCCAATATGCTGATGACAACGTAGTCTGTGCGCATTCAGAAGAAGACCTACAAGCCACTCTAAACACCTTCGTAGAAGCATACGAGAAGCTCGGCCTCTCACTGAACATCGAGAAAACCAAAGTGCTCTTCCAACAGGCACCAGCTAATCCCTCTGCAAAGCCAGGAATACAGCTTAACGGTGTAACATTAGAAAATGTTGACCATTTCCGCTACCTTGGCAGCCACCTCTCCACAAAAGTCAACATCGACACTGAAATACAACACCGCCTGAGCTCTGCGAGTGCAGCATTTTTCCGTATGAAGCAGAGAGTGTTTGATGACCGGGACATCCGTAGAGATACCAAGGTGCTTGTTTATAAAGCCATTGTCCTCCCAACCCTGCTCTATGCCTGCGAAACGTGGACTGTCTACAGACGTCACACCAAACTCCTGGAGCGTTTCCATCTGCGTTGCCTCAGGAAAATCCTGCAAATCTCTTGGGAAGACAGGCGGACAAATGTCAGCGTGCTTGAGGAAGCAAAGACCACCAGCATTGAAGCGATGCTCCTACGCCATCAACTCCGCTGGACTGGCCACGTTGTCCGAATGCCTGATCACCGTCTCCCAAAGCAGCTCCTCTACTCCGAACTCAAGAATGGGAAACGGAATGTTGGTGGGCAGGAAAAGAGATTTAAAGATGGGCTCAAAGCCAACCTTAAAAACTGTGGCATAGACACTGAGAACTGGGAAGCCCTGGCCCTTGAGCGCTCTAACTGGAGGTCAGCTGTAACCAGCAGTGCTGCAGAGTTCGAAGAGGCACGAACGGAGGGCTTAAGGGAGAAACGTGCCAAGAGGAAGGAGCGTCAAGCCAACCCCGACCGGGACCGCCTTCCACCTGGAAACCGATGTCCTCACTGCGGGAGAATATGCGGGTCAAGAATCAGTCTCTTCAGCCACCTAAGAACACACACCCAAGATACCAAGGTTGGAAGACTATCGTCCTCGAACGACGAGGGATCGCCTAAGTAAGTAAGTAAGTAATGAATCCCCATATCCTCCAATGTGATTTTATGGTCAGCTTCCAGCAGAAGTTTACCTAGGAATTTATAGGTGCTGGAAGACTTAGAAATTCCTTGGTAAGAAATCCCTCAGGTAAAGAAATACGAGGGCTGAATGAAAAGTAATGCCCCCACCTTCGTTACTCCTCAACAGATGACAGTACTGGTATGCGGCGGGTACTGACTTGTTCAGTAGACGCTCCTCTAGAGTTCCATTTGGCAGGAAGCCTTAGCATTGAGCGATTGTGTTGTTAAAGTGCCAAGTATGGGACCCTGCACAGATGGTCGGTCAATGAGACTTAAGCAACGTGCAGTCATTGAATTCTTGACAGCAGAAGGTGTCACCCCAAAGGAGATTCATCGGAGAATGCAAGCTGTTTATGGTGATTGTGTTGATGTGAGTACTGTGCGTTGTTGGGCGAGTAAGTTTAAAGATGTTGAGATGGGAACATCTGACTTGCATGACAAACAAAGAGTTGGACATCCTGTGACAACAACGACCGAGTTTCACAAGCAAAAGGTTGACAGATTGATTCAGGACAATTGTCATATCAAGCATAATTGACATTTCACAAGAACGTGTGGGTCACATTATTGCTTTGCTTGGCTATCGGAAGCTCTGTGCACAATGGGTACCCAGGATGCTGACACCTGAAATGAAAGGGCACAGACTTGAAATTTGCAAGGAACTCCTCTCGCTTTATGAGAATGAAGGTGATGCCTTTGTCCATTCAATTGTGACAGAAGACGGAACATGGGTACACCATTACAACCCAGAGACGAAGCGTCAGTCTATGGAATATCAACACAAAGACTTGCCACAGAAAAAGAAATTCAAGACACAGCCCTCAGCTGGAAAAATCATGGCAACAATATTCTGGGATGCAGATGGTGTTATCCATGTTGATTTCCTTGAACATGGAACAATAAATCACAATGCTGCAAACTTTGAAGCAACGGTCTGAAAGGAAAAGGTTTTCCTGCAGCATGACAATGCCAGACTACACACTTCACATGCCACCACAGCAGAACTTCAGAGACTGGATCTCACCACCGTACGGCATCCTCCATACAGTCCAGATTTAGCACTGTCTGACTTCCATCTGTTCCCGATAATGAAAGATCTGTGGGGACATCATTATGCTTCTGATGAAGACGTTGAGAGAACTGTGAGATGCTGGTTGAGGAAACAGAGTGTCGACTTTTTCCATGACAGTTTCAGAAAGCTTGTTCATAATTGGCAGAAATGTATCCAATTGTCTGGTAATTATGTGGAAAAGTGAATAGTGGTAGTTAAAGAGCACATTCTAAGGATTATTTCTGCATTTGATTTATTAAAATATTCCCATCCAAATCCAAGTAACGATGGTGGAGCATTACTTTTCATTCAACCCTCGTAACAATTTGTTTACTTGTTGCTGTTTTTTACTTTCATGGAGGATTTATGTCACTAACCACAGATAATGTGGAAGGTATATGTTTCAAGATTTTTGTTTTGGCTTATAACCCATGTTGCCAGACGTAGAGTAATAGGCATACACAAGTTTTTAAGCAGACAAACAGAACTGGATCTATGTTTATAGACAACTTGCACACACACCCCTCCTCCTCCCCAGTTGTTTTCTCTATAAAGCTGGGATACTGATATATTTCCTAATTAGGGGAATGTCATGTTCATTGCTGATGTCCGTGGACTTTTAAAAAATATTGCAACAGATTAGCACAAATGAATACACCCAAACAAAGCACAAAGAAACTATATTTCATCAGGAAAACTGTGGGCAGTGCCACCCTCTTTCACAGTATATTTAACTCACACTTTTAATAAAAACTAAAGCGCAGCTAAAGGAGCTTTCATTTTATGCCTCATAGGGGAATCATTTTATTAGAATTTAAAACATATAGATTAAATAAGGACTTTCTAAAAATTTCTAAACTTACCTGCTCAGCTAAATAAATTTTCAGACTCTGCACTTGGGATAATTTTAATAGAGTTTTGATCCCTAGGTAGACAGATATAACAGTCAAATAAATCCAAGATTTTCAGCATCTTCAAAGACATAAAATGTTTATGAGAGAATATGGTTTTAGAGACATCTGGTGGTTATACAATCCTAAGGAGAGAAATCACCAGTGTCAGTATTATGCATAAATTCTACTTTTCAACAAAAATGTCTTGTAAAGAGTAAAAGAGATTAGCTTGTGTCATGTTACCTATGGATACATGAGTAAATTTGCCACAAGAGGTGACCTTGTTTTATAAGCAACACAAAGGTGATGTTCTTGCTTTAAATGAGAGGAAAGAGATTCTAAACAAATAAAAATAAAACAAAATGAATTATTTCAAGCAAACGTGGCATTGTCAAATAAAAAAAAAGTTTCTTTCTGCACAGAGAGAGATAGAAAGAGGGGGAGAATTAAACAAAACTTAATTATCCACCATTTTGGTTGTGAAAAATAATAATCTTGGAAACCTAAATGGAATTCAACAATAATACAGCACTTCAAAGTGTTCAGTATGGTTTATACAGTATGATAATTATTTTCATAATCTGAATGATAGGCCCAAATTATTACACCCTTTCTCTGGAAGAAGGTATCTGAAGTTGAGAAAACAGAAGCTCGCCAAAGGTATAATAAGTTTATTGTTGAATCGAGCCTTGAACTAGAACAGATTTCTAACTGGAGCCGGCTATAGGGAGCACACAATGCCCCTATTAAAGCAGCTCCACTGGCTGCCGATAAACTGCCGGGCCCAATTCAAGGTGCAGGTTTTGACCTATAAAGCCCTATACGGCTCGGGCCCTACCTATCTCAGTGATCACATCTCCTCCTATGAGCCATTGCGGACCTTGAGATCACCCGGGGAGACTCTTCTCGCACTCCCACCACCATCTCAAGTGCGGCTGGTGGGGACGAGGAAACGAGCCTTCTCGGCAGTGGCCCCCTGGCTCTGGAATACACTGCCAAAAGAGACCAGGCAATCTCTACATTAGGGGTCCCCAAACTAAGGCCCGGGGGCCAGATGCGGCCCACCAAGATCATTTACCTGGCCCCCGCCCTCAGTTTTATAATATAATATTTTTACATCAGTTTTAATAATATAATATATTGTATATATTGTATACAGGAGGTCATAAGTTCGAGGCCCGCTCGGAGCTATGTTTGTTTGTCTTTGCCCTGTGTTAAAAAGGCATTGAATGTTTGCCTAATATGTGTAATGTGATCCGCCCTGAGTCCCCTTCGGGGTGAGAAGGGCAGAATATAAATGATGTAAATAAATAAATAAATAAATATATACATATAATATTGATAATAATCTTATGTTATACAATATAATACTAATAGTAATACCATATAATAATATTAATTATATGTTATATATATATATTACATCTAAATATATAAAAGAGTGATGGCATCAGGGCAGCGGACAAAACAACAAAACTACAGGCCCCCCAACCTCGAAATTTGACAACACAACCCATCATTCACGGCTCTAGGTTGATATAACAAAAAGAAAAGAAAAATAAAGTCCTAATTACAGGGAGAGGAATAATAGTTTTTATCCAATTGCTGCCAGTTTGAAGGCTAAGCTCCGCCCACTTGGTCTCCTAGCAACCTCCTCAGCCCAGGGGACAGGCACAGTTAGGCCTCACTTAGGCCTCTTCCACAGATTATCAGATTTTAACTGGATTATATGGAAGTGTAGACTCAAGGCCCTTCAACTCAGCTATATCACCCATTTTATATTATCTGCTTTGAACTGGATTATCTTGACTCCACACTGACATATAATCCACTTCAGTGTGCATACTAAACATAAAGACAACCATACAACAGACATTCAATACCACCACTACCTCAACAATTTCTCACCAACACCACCAGACAACACCACAGCAACGCGTGGCCGGGCACAGCTAGGATTATATAATAGTATAGTGGTATAGTTCAATATAGTAATATATAATGCTAATATTGTGTTATGCTAATAATATAATATATTGTATGTACATACAGCTGCTCTGAGTCCCCTTCGGGGTGAGAAGGGTGTGATATAAATGTAGTAAATAAATGCAGTAAATAAATAATTAATTTTAGACTTAGGCTCGGCCAAAGTCTGACATGACAATAACAATCCTAATTAACCTATCTCATTGGCCATTAGCAGGCCCACACTTTCTATTGAAATCGTAATAGGTTTATGTTGGTTAAAATCGTTTTCATTTTTAAATATTGTATTGTTCTTTCATTGTTGTTGTTGTTGTTGCACTACAAATAAGACATGTGCAGTATGCATAGGAATTTGTTTGTATTTTTTTTCAAATGATAATTCGGCCCCTCAACAGTCTGAAAGATTGTGGACCGGCCCTCTGCTTAAAAAGTTTGGGGACCCCTGCTCTACATTATCCAATTTCCGTAAGGAACTGAAGACCTGGTGGTGTCGGCAGGTTTTTGAGTAATTACATTGGAATACCACTGATTTCTGGGCCTGAATATATTGCACAAGATTTCTCTAGCCTAAAATGATACATTTTAATATATTGGGTTTATGGTTCCCGTCCCCTTGATCAGGTCATGTAAGTGTTATTTATTGCTATAATTGTATTATTTTACTTTGCTTAATAATGTGTTATTATGTTGTTATGTAATGTTTGTGTTGTTTTTATGATTGGAAACCGCCCTCAGTTCCATCCGGGATATAGGGTAGTATATAAATAAAGCTATTATTATTATTATTATTATTATTATTATTATTATTATTATTATTATATTATTATTATCCTGGTTCACCTTTGCCATGACATGATCCTACTTCTATTTGTGCCTTAAATCAGCAGTTGGGCAAATATCGATTAGCATCCCCGGCTGTGGAACACCCTCCCTAGCAACATCCGACAAGCCCTGACCCTGCTGGACATGAGTGTGTGCCCAAGCGTTTAATGAATAATCATTTAAGTCAACATGGTCCGAATTAAGGTTTTTGCATGAGGTTCTGGATGAATGGATTGAATTATATATTTTTAAAGTTTTATATTGCATTTTAAATAGTATTATTAATTAATTTATATGTATTGTGCTGATTTTATAATTATGATTTGGGCATTAAATTTTGTCAATCTCCGTGAGCCACCCTGAGTCCCCTCGGGTGAGAAGGGCGGGGTATAAATGCCGTAAATAAATAAATAAACAACTAAATCTACCTAAGGATCTCTGAGTAATGGGTAGCAGATCTCCAAAGGATACTATAATCAGAGTATCATTTCAATTGAAAGAAACAAAACTGCTGCCAGAGCTGCTTTATGGTAATCTTTTAGCCCCATTGTTCGTCACTCAGGATCTGCCCTTCCATTTACTAGATTGAAGCAGCTCTCTCAGGCAGCAGATGCTATGAAGAAAGAATTGTGGGTGAAGAATAGGAGGGCAAGGTGGTGGGTGTCATAGAACCTGCTCTGTGTCCCTAAACTAGGCAATTGTCCATAGAGCATTTCTGAATTTTTGCCAGTTTTAAAGAAATACCCACCAGTCTGGCTCAGTCAGATTGTTTTTCTGAAATAGAGGAAGGAGCTAGCATGGTGTAGTGGACTAAGATTCCACAAGACCAAGATATGAATTTTCACTCAGAGATAGAAACTCACTGAGTAACCTTGGGGAAATCATATTCAGACTAAGAAGGAAAAGATAAACCTCCTTTGAAGGAACCCTAGCAAGGAAACCCTATGATAGTGTTGCCATAAGTCAACTCAAAGGCATGTAATAGTAACTTTGTTTTGAAGAGAGAAAAATCCTAGGTCATCATCTTCAAATAGGCATACAGTGGGCCCTCGGTATTTGCTGGGGTTTAGTTCTAGTTTAGTCCCTGTGGAAACTCACGCTCCATTATATGCAATGCTGTAGTAAAATGGTGTCCCATATATAAAATGGGTCTTTAGATTTTAAAAAAATATTTTAATGCTGCAGATTGTGGAATATGTGGATGCAGAATCCATGGATATAGAGTGCTGATTGTAATAGGAAGTAATCATAATAGCAGTAAATAAGCATGTCCTGAAAATGAAGAAAATTGCAAATGAGCAGAACAGAAATGAGCAGAAATTAAATTTTCATCTATTTGAAGCAGCCATATTCAATGAGTACAAGTTCTCCCAGTCTAGAGAGAAGCATACTGGGAGAACCTTTTAGTACAATGTAATACCTACATTGTACTAAAAACAGCCTGTCAAGGAAGAAATGGATAAGAACCCCATTTCAGGAGTCAAATATTGGCTGAATACATAGGGATGTAAATCCAGACTTTTAAGAATTAAGCACTTAGAGCCCTGGGCCCTGAGGGACAAAGCTCTCACTGTTGGTTGCTGTCAGTTACCTGTCATAGCTCAGGGAGTGTTACCTTCTTCTATATATAAGTTATAAAATTAGATTTTAAAGTTTTCCAGACATGACCAAAGTGTTTCCATACTTTAATTGGCTTTTAGAAAAATGTTCTCTACATGTCCAGGATTTTTCCAGTTGTCAACATAGTGTAGACATTTTCTGTAAAAGAAAAAAGAATCTTTGCTTTATTTTATATTTTAAACTAGGGGAAAGAAAGCCCTAGATTTTTTAACACTGGCCATTCATTTTGCTTTCTTTAAAATGGCAATCATATATCCTTTACCTGACAGTAAGTAATACGAATAAAGATTATACAATTGCACTGGAACATGACCTCCCCACCTATTTCTAATATGGAAACCTAATATGGAAACCACAAATGTAATCTGTGAGCATTATGCTGCCCAATGAGCACTGCTAAACACATACCTCTGATGTATAACACTAACAAAGAAAAAAATAAGTACCCAGTTAATTTTCATCCCTTACCACTGAATTATGTGGATTACAAAGAAAGAATTCCACATTGCATCAAGGCAGATTTCTTCTCCTTTGTCTGTCAAGTCAAGGTTGTCAAAGGAGAGTGTTTTATGTGCTTCTGATTCACTTCACCTTGACCAAAACATTTCATTTGACACTACTGAAATTGTCTGTTTTCTCAGTTCCTTACACAGAGATTTATTATTTATGTATTTATTTACCCCATTTATACCCTGCCCTTCTCCATCCCAAAGGGAACTCAAGGCAGCTTACGCATGGCAACTATTAAATGCCTCATCACATACAGAAAGCTTAAAATAAATCAAATTAAAATTAATACATTATTAACAGTTAAAAAAATAGATTTAAGTACCATAAATTAAAGGTGGGGCTCACATACAGGGAGTCATCCAAGGACAACTCTGATATCATAGCAGAGACAGATAGAGTCATGGTTTGAAGACATGCTAATTCCCAATATGAATGATGTCTCTGTGTGGAATGTACATGCTACAAATGCTGTTCTGTTACCTTTTGTGGTAAGGTATTTGACCAGCTTATGATGCCCTCATAGCTCTAAGCTGCAGCAAAGAAATAATAGAGAATATGAATTACATGTGGAGTTACAGTGAAGTAAGCACTCTTTAGAGATGCTGCAATTCTTCTATTCTATGACTTGCTTTTTCCCATATAAATAAATATCTTTAAAAATGAATTGTGTCTTAGAATTGCAAGTGCATTTATAAATAAAGCTTTTTTTTCTGCTGCTATTATTGTAAGTATGCATATACAATCAATGGCATTTAGAATCAAAGTAATAGGTTAACTGATTTGTGGGCAAGTAGCCCCAAAAATCCCTAAGGTTTATCTTTTGGTCACTGTAAGTCAGAAATGGCCTGAAGGCACCGAACAAAACAACATGGAATGAAAACCCAGTGTTTGGACCTCTGAGAGCCAATGTACTGTGGTGGTTTGAATACTGGACTACAAGTCTGTAAACTGGCGTTTGATTCCTTTCTTGGCCATGAAAACCCACCAGGTGACCTTGAAGGGGTCACACACTCACACAGCAACAATAACAAGTTAGATCACTGCTGCTCAACCTGGGGTCCCCAGATGTTTTTGGCCTTCAACTCCCAGAAATCCTAACAGCTGGTAAACTGGCTGGGAGTTGTTGGCCAAAATCATCTGGGGACCCAGGCTGACAATCACTGGGTTAGACAAAGGGAAGGTCTGTGGCATCAAGCTTTGCTGGAAGCATCAGGCTTTGGCTATTTGATATCATTTCCGACTTGCTCTAAACTTGAAAAACAGTTTGACAGGTCTTTATTAGTCACGGAGTTGTCTCTGCTTCCCAGAAATTGCTTGTAACTAACCCTGACCTGTTGATGTACTGACTGGGAAATGTGACTGAAATAGGCCCTTTATAAAATGTCATCCACAGGTACATACGCACACGACTACACAAATACACAAGAAGGAGAGAGAGATAAGGAGGACTCATTTTCAGCCACCAGCAGCAGCAGCCACAAGCACACACACAAATACAATGAAGGAAGATGGCAGCAAACAGTCACTGCCATGCACACATAGACACACACACACACATATAAGAAGCCTGAAAGAAGAAACAAAGAGCACAGTAGAGGAAAAGACACAAGCATCCAGTAGACATGAAACAGCAGGATCGAAGAAAGATGTAGCATGTTATGATTCAGTGCAGACTCTTCTGGATGCAGGCACATGAAGGGATGGCCAGGCTTTAAATTACCTGCCACTCCACTCCATCATGTGTATTGCAATGCCACTTACAAAGCGTCCTGCACTCTGACAATGGAGGTCATCAAAAGCATATCCTCCCAGCAGCGTCTTACAGTGCACTGGTCTAGGTATATATTTTGGACGCTACTCAACTGCTTATGGAATTGAGTGTGAATTCAGCCTTCTTGCAAACTATTCCCACTGTGTGATGTGCAGGAACTTGCTGTCTATAATCAAAGTAATAGTAGATGTGCTTGACTTCCATAATGTTGGCTAAAACAATTTCACCATGGCCAAGAATGTGGAGGTATACATACATTAAGTAGCAGAGAAAATAAAAAGAGAAAAGAGAGGTCAAACAAAGAAATGTTCCAAGGCTTAACTCTGTGGAGATTACCATGGCATGGAACAAGAAGGAGATGAACTCCACCCAAAGAGGCTGATAGAAGTCTGGATTATCACTATGCATTTGCATGGGAAGAACTCAAAAAAAATTCATGAGAAGAGTGTGGAAAAATCAAAATGTCTACTTGAATCTTTATTGGCATATGAACTAGCTGCAGGGATAGATGCCAATGGAACATGAAGAATACTAATAAATCCAGTTGGGCAGGAAGCTTCTTAAAGAAAAATAAAGGGAAGGGGCCCTTGCACCAATCCCATAAACACTTAAGAGAACCTGGGAGAGATACCCATTGGCACTAGCCAATGCACATTAAAAATCACAACCCATGCTTTCCTATGAAATTTGATATTTGACAAGAGACCTTATCATGTTAACCTATGGATTCACCGGCCATTGTGGAAAATCAGTGGGGGCCCAGCAGGGGGCATGGGGAACTCATTGCCCCATGCCCCATATCACCCAATTTCTCCTTGCCCCATCCCACGGGGGAAACGTTCATCCCTCAGCTTCCTCCCATTGCAGCAAATGGAGCCCTGTCAGGCGTAACTACCTCACAACCTCTGAGGATGCCTGCCATAGATGTGGGCGAAACGTCAGGAGAGAATACTTCTGGAACATGGCCATACAGCCCGGAAAACATACAACAACCCAATATCATTTTACTTCTTGACTTGAGAAATCGCAACATCCAAATAAAAGCACTATGGTTTAATTTAAGAGGAGGAGGAGGAGGAGGAGGAGGAGGAGGAGGAGGAGGAGGAGGAGGAGGAGGAGTAATGACTCAATATTTAAGTATTCCTGCTGGTTCCCACAGGTTGCTGTAAAGAAATACTTGCTGAAGCAATGAATCTCTGCAGACTGCTGTAAAGTGTACTGAAGAGCATCATAGAAGTGTCTTCTAACCGAATGCCTCAATAGAGCTCATCATATTATTTCTGGATACACATGGGAGGTTTGGGAAGAAAATTCTGCCAAAAGGCTGCTTGCACTTCAGAAATGTCATCTTTCTGTTGCCTCATTACAAACTCATTCTTTATCAACATAGGGGGAAATGATTCCTCAGAAATTCATTTTTTTACCAGAAGATAAAAATGTTCCTGTGATTCAACTGTAATTTGCTTCCTTTTTTATTTGTCAAACTGACATACTATTTTTCCTTTAAGGAGCTGAAATTGGTATACATGGCATCTTCCCATTTTTATTACCCCAATAACCCTGTAAGATAACTAACTCAGTAAACTTCCTGATCATGTGAGGATTTCAACCTGGACCTCCCTATGCCTGGTCCAGCACTCTAACCACTATTTCACATTCATGTTTTATTCCACTGTTGCCTCTGTTTATTTTTGACTGCTTCCATAGTTAAGCTCTATGGCCTAAATCCTAAGGTTGCTGGTGACTAAACAAGATCCACTGAATCAATTTATTGAATGGACTTACTCTTTTTTATTGTTGTCAGCTTCAAGTTGACTTCAACTTATAGTAAACCTATGTACGAGTCACCCTATCAACACAGCTCTGCTCAGGTCTTGCAGACTCTGGGATTTAGCTTGCTTGGTTGAGGCTCTCCATCTGGAATGCAGTCTTCCTCTTTTCCTACTGACCTCCACTTTAGCAAGTGTTATTGTGTACTCCAGCGGGAGCTAACCAACAGAATTTCAATCTATGTATAACTCTATAAATGTATTATGCTATGGCTCAGACCTTGCTTTTGAAAATGCAAGTGAGATGCACAATTAAAATAGAGATTCTACACAGTATTAAATACAGTGCTATTGTTCCACTTCCATGAGTTCTATGCAGCCATGTACAGATAAATATTACAAACACAATTCTAAGAGTTTAAAGAATTTTCAGATATATGAAACCTTTTGTAAAGCCTATCAACAGTACTGCATTTTTAATTCAAGGACATATACATTCTCCAAAAACCTATATACCCTCTAATACACTTATATAGTACTTGCTTTCAGAAATAATGCTTGGCATTTATTGTAGGCAACCTTAAAACAAAACAAAAAAATAGAAACAAAAATACACAAAGTCCAGTGGGAGAAATGTCCCGTTTTTCCTAAATCCATGCATTAAAATTATACAGATTGAGTATTCTTTATCCAAAATGCTTGGGATCAGATGCATTCTGCATTTGAATGGGGAGGGATTTTGGAATATGCCTGTTATATGCACAGACTGAAGGTAATTTTCTACATGTGTATGAGACAGAATTGGTATTAATTGAACTATCAGAAAGCAAAGAAGTCACTATCTCAGCAACCCATGTGGTCATTTATTTATTAATTTTGATTTCAGGAACAATTTTGATCAACGTAGCCTCTCTTGGCAAGGAGTTCTGCAGCCTAGGATTGGAAACTTATTTATTTATTCTCTAGATCATTATTTCACAGAAATGGGGCATGAGTTAATCATTTCTTGTATTTTCTGTCTATAATATAATTAATCCTTCCATTTCTATTTAGTAATCAAATATTTTGATCTCACCTAAACCATTAGCTAAATTATCATCATTTGTCAATTCACAGCTTTGCTCTAGAGATAATCCGTGGTTAATTGTAATGTTGCCTAATAAGGACCCTGCTGGGGAAGGTTTTTAAAATGTTAGATGGTTTCTATTAAAATGCGTTCCAACATAATCTGCATCAAGGCATCTCAAAGTCATTTACGAAGGCCTGGAAGTTATGCGAGTATCAGTGTTGATTTTATGAGTTTCATTATGTTCTCATTCTGCTTATTTGTAAACATTGATAGGAGTTATAGTCAAGCATGTATTTTGTTATGAAATAGCTATTAGTTCTTTTGCCGAAGAAAGAACAGAAAGAGAAGCAAAAACCATAAGTTTCTAAGCATCTAGCTCAGGATGGCATGAGAAAACTAGGATGATTATTTTAGGGGGCCTTGAGACATTTAATTTTTTTTTTGTGCCATTAAAACTAAGGATGTTTTATTGCTCACTTCTCTTACTGAAAAAGTCCTTTTTAAAAAATAGTGTCAAAAGTGACTTGAAAACATACTTCAAGACACTTCTGGTGTGAGAGAATTGGCCATCTACAGAGACATTACCCAGGGGCCCCTGGAATGTGTTAGGTGGGAGGCTTCTCTCATGTCCCCACAAGCTATAGCTGACAGACAGGAACTCATCCCATCTCACAGATTCGAACTGGCAACCTTCAGGTCAGCAACTCAACCTTCAGGTCAGCAGTCCACCCAGCACAAGGATTTAACCCAATGCGCCACCACGGCTACCATGGAAAATTGCTGATTCCAGAACAATCAAAAGGGAATTTGTGGGTCCATCAGCAAGAGTATAGCATTAGTGAAAAGAGTCCCTCCCCAAAGTCTCCAAGCTACAAACAAGATAGGTTCTGTAAATTTGTTTTTAAGTTGAATTTGATTATAAATCGGAACAGGCATTTTTTTAAAGTGTAACTCCATCCAAATACATATATTCGTTTAGCTTTGGATAGCATAGTGAAGAGTTAATGTTTGTTTTGTGCTGTTTGTTTTGCTGTCTGTGCCCCTGTTCAGAAGATTTCACCTCATTTTCTGTCCCTGTGATCATTGGATTTGGAAAAATGTGGCTTGTTGTGTAAACAAGGATTGGTGATAGAGCTACAGTGGAGACACCTTTTCCCCATAACTCTTCCAAGAGTGAATTTCCATTCCAAGGGGTAAATTTCTATCACTTTCTGTTGTCTCACCCCCATTCTTAACTATGAGTAATTTGTAAGTTGAATGTTTGTCACTTGGGGACTGCCTATACTTAAGATAGCTGGAAGCAAAAATACCACACCTTTATTATTTATAGTTTGTAATAGTGCTGACTTGACAAAAGACACAGACCTACTCCTCAGATAACCAGTGGCATCACTAGAGATAGTATCATGCAGTGCGGGGAAGGAAGACAGGTCACAGTAGCTGGGAGCCCAGATCACATTAGGTTCTGGGAAATCAACCCATCTAATTTCCCCACAAAGCCCAGGCAAGAGCCTTCTTTGGCCTTCTTTGCCATAGAGCAGCCTCAACACAAGTTGGGTATTGGATAAGCAAGGGGGGAAGTAAGGTGCTCGTCCCAAAGTAAAGCCCATCCTCTCAGCAGGTAACACCTTCTATCCTGCCTTTGAATTTTGATTTGAAAAATCCTCTATGCCCATGTCGTGTTTAGCATGCAGGCTATAGGAGAAAAGGAGACTGGCCATGGAGTTCAAGGCCTTGTGGGGAGAGGAAAGGAAGAATTAAAAGGGAAGACCTGGCATGGACTACTTTTGCCACCTGGAATAGATGGAAGTCTAGAGAGCACACTCCATATGGATGAGACAGTCATTGTGATATTGCCTCCACAGCCATCTAGCAACACCACTGTAGACAACTGCTTGTCATCAGTGGATAATTGTCCCCACAGGATGTTTGTTGGAGGGCTGCTAATGAATGTGATACCCACATGAGTGTATGACCAGTGAGTGCTTTCACTCACCATGCATTTCAACTGGATTTATTTATTTATTTATGTATTTATTTTTAAAGTTGATAACAATTTCATATGTTTATATGTGCCACCTGGAAGTAAGAAAGGTCCAACAGACCCCAAGGCATGCCTGACTCTGGTTACCTGCATCCCCAAAGGAAAATGAAGGACATGCAGACCTTTATCTCCCTCCAGAAAAACTGTGTTTATAGCCTGTCTTCTATCTCACAATCTCAAGGTATCATAGAATAAGATCAACATGATCAAGTCAAAACTGGGTAAAAAATAAATTATTTGTTAAAGCTAAAATATATTAAATTATTATCAACTTTTAAAACAAAATCTGGTTGAAATATTTTTAAACAATTCAAAACCACAAGCATATGCAGATCTGCACAAAACCACCTTGTTTCAATGTCAATGTCTAACTATGTTTCAGATGGGGGGTAACAAGACGGGCACAGCAACATAAACACCAAATGAACATCTATGGATATAACAATGGATAAAGCAGTCACAAAATCAAATCAGAAGGAAAAACACCAAGTATGAATTAATAGTGGGAAAGCAGATTTAGCCAAAAGGACAGAGAAGCCTTGGTGACCACACTTCCATCCTCCCAAGTAGGACAGGTGAGAAAACTCTGTGGTTCACATCCAGCTGGAGTGCTACCAGCTCAGTGAATTATTGGTCAGAACCTCTCGAGAACCATGAAATCAGCATGAGCTTCCAGAAAAAAAGACTGGTAAACCAAAGGGAGGTGGCAGCTCACTGCCATTCCTCAGCCTACAAACACACTCATCAGGTGAGTCTGGAGCCAAAGTATCCATATAAGCCTATCCAAATTTAGCTATCACGTCCCCCTGGAGATCTGTCCAATTTTTACAAGACTTCAGAAGCATAGGCACAAAATCTGCAGTCAACAGTCCATCGTCAACAAGACATACATTAGAACAAAGTCGAAGTACAGAAGTAATCAGAGGATCATAAATCCAAGATGTTGAACAGTGGTCCCAAGGAGGATTAAAGTTGCTTTCAACACCAGTCAAGCAGAAACAAGTCTTCTTTTATGAAGCCTCAGCTCATGCTTGGTGATAATGAAAGGATTTAGAGAGTGTGTCTCATGGCTGTGGGTGCATAGCCTTTTACTTTGCTTGAGGGTCTGTGTTAAACACTTCATTCATCTTCACCTACGAGGACTTGGAGGTGACTCTCTGGTTCCTCTTCTTGATGAACTGTAGGACTTGGCTGTTCATCGTACTGAATTGCAGGCTGTAAGGCTTCCTCATCTAATGGGGGTCATAACATTAGCAATCATTGGAGTAGGCTTTCTCGCAGGCCTGATGTTCACATGGCCTGTTCAATGAAGATATGACAGTCTGGATAACTGCTCTTAAGCTGTGGGAATCCTTTTCACAAGAGGTTGTGCCTCCTCTATGCTCTCCTTCTGCTGGCAGTGATAGTCTTTCTATTTTAACATACTGTTGGGTACTATTTTAAAAAGCTCATATGATGAGACCAATAATAAACAGCAACTCCAAGTATAGGAGAACACATACTACCCCCCTCTACATGTGCTTGCTATTAGCATTGTGGCCCTAGATTCAGATCCTAGCAAGCATCAGTAAATCACCAAACTCATAAACCAAACATTCATAGCTGCAAAGGCTATACCATGTGTTTATCTTTCATATAAAATAGTTTAACAACAGATCCTATATTCCTTTATAATGACTTTTAGTGATAGTAAAATCATAATTTAAACCAGTGAAAGAATTAAACAGCTATCATTCCCATTGCTTTCAATAGATTTAAACCAGTGGTTCTCAACCTGTGGGTCCCCAGGTGTTTTGGCCTTCAACTCCCAGAAATCTTAACAGCTGGCAAACTGGCTGGGATTTCTGGGAGTTGTAGGCCAAAACACCTGGGGACCCACAGGTTAAGAACCACTGGTTTAAATTATTACTATATTTGGCCTGTAAATCAGGATCAGAGCTTTTTTAAAAAACCTGAATGCCCAATATTCTGCTTCTTAAACAACATAGAGTACTCCTTGAATAAACCTGTAAAAGGTCCAATAAATGTCAGTTTCAGTGAGTCAAACTCTGAAATGCAGCATTATCCCAAAAGAAACTTTCAACAAATTTCATTGGCAAGTCTAAAAGGAGTGTGTCTATGCGTTCGTGTGTGAGTGTACACATTACATCAAGATAATCCCAAATGATAATATTAGGAAATAGACTAGAAAGAACAAATGACTATACACTTTTGGCTAAGAAATATGAAGGTGCATTAAAAAAGGATTAATTCTGAGAAGGAAAACCTCATGGGTCTTTTCAGCTACTTAAAATGTTGACTCTCTTTAAATCTGTCTTTTGGGAAACAGATCCAGCTAAGAAGGAGTTCTGGGGCTTTTGCCCCCACTAGTTCATTGCTTCTTATCTATTTTCTTTATATTAAAAATTAGTTCACTAAAATACTATCTATTTAGACTTTCTGTTCAGATTGAGCCTATATTACACTTCAAGATTATATCGCTGCCTTAGGGACGGAACACCAGCAGTGGAATTTAATTGAATGATAAAAATTAATCACATTAATGCTTGCTTTTCACCAGCATTATCTATTTCTTTCTTTAATATCTACTTGAATTTTGGTCTAGTGACTACCCTTTACCCTGGTGCAATTATCATATCGAAGATTTCTTATATGCTGGGGTGCCTGAGAAAATATTAAGAAAAGCCAAAATCTTCCTCTCAACATGGAACTATATTAATTAGAAAAAAGCTGAAGACAGTATGATTATTACCAGAGTTTTATCCCCATGCTGGTACAAAGAACAAGAGCACCAGTAATTTGACAGGATTTTGTCAGAACCAACAAAGCTCTTTTCAGTGGTGCTTGATGCCTTCCGTTCTTCATGTGGTATTGAATCCACTCTGGGTATTGCTCCAAATTCTAAAGAAACTGTCCAATGTGCTTAACCCATTTGGGGGAATAGGGTTCACAACACTTTGGATAGCTAAAGGCTTATAGACACACTGGCAAACTTCTGGAAAAGATTGTTAAGGAAGTGGTCTGCAGACACTTAGAAAGGAATGCGGTCATCGCTAATAGTCAACACGGATTTAGCAAAAGCAAGTCACACCAGTCTAATCTGATCTCTTTTTTATATATAGAGTTACAAGCTGGGTCGATGAAGGGAACGCTGTGGATGTAGCATATATGGATTTCAATAAGGCCTTCGACAAGGTCCCCCATGACCTTCTGGCAAACAAACTAGTCAAATGTGGACTAGGCAAAACTACTTTTAGGTGGATCTGTAGTTGGCTAAGTAAACAAACCCAAAGGGTGCTCACCAATGCATCTTCTTCATCCTAGAAAGAAGTCACGAGTGGAGTGCTGCAGGGTTCTGTCCTGGGCCTGGTTCTGTTCAACATCTTTATTAATGACTTAGATGAAGGGTGAGATGACATGATCATCAAGTTTGAAGATGACACTGAATTGGGAGGGATAGCTAATATTCCAGAAGACAGAAGCAGAATTCAAAACAATCTTAACAAATTAGAGAGATGGGCCAAAACTAACAAAACGAAGTTCAACAGGGATAGATACTCCACTTAGGAAGAAAAAATGAAATGCAAAGATACAGAATGAGGGACACCTGGCTCGACAGCAGTAGGTGTGAAAAAGATCTTGGAGTCCTTGTGGACAACAAGTTGAACATAAGCCAACAAAGTGATGCAGCGGCAGCGGCACCAACACCAATAGGATTTTGCCCTGCATAAATAGGAATATTGCATCTAAATCCAGGGACGTCATGCTACCCCTCTATTTTGCCTTGGTCAGACCACATCTGGAATACTGTGTCCAGTTCTGGGCACTGGAATTGAAGGGAGATGTTGACAAGCTGGAATGTATCCAGAGGAGGGTGACTAAAATGATCAAGGGTCTGGAGAACAAGCCCTATGAGGAGTGGCTTAAAGAGATGGGCATATTTAGCCTGAAGAAGAGAAGGCTGAGAGGAGACATGATATCCATGTATAAATATATGAGGGGTTGTCATAGGGAAGAGGGAGCAAGTTTGTTTTCTACTGCACTGGACACAGAACAGTGGCTTCAAACTACAGGAAAGGAGATTCCACCTGAACATTAGGAAGAACTTCATCACTGGGTTGTTGTATGTTTTCCGGGCTGTATGGCCATGTTCCAGAAGTATTCTCTACTGATTTTTCACCCACATCTATGGCAGGCATCCTCAGAGGTTGTCTGCCATAGATGTGGGCGAAACGTCAGGCGAGAATACTTCTGGAACATGGCCATACAGCCTGGAAAACATACAGCAACCCGGTGATCCCAGCCATGAAAGCCTTTGACAACACAACAAACTTCATCACTGTGAGAACTGTTTGGCAGTGGAACTCTCTGCCCTGGAGTGTGATGGAAATTCCTTCTTTGGAGGCTTTTAAGCAGAAGCTGAATAGCCATCTGTCAGTGGTGCTTTGAATGTGATTTCCTGCTTCTTGGCAGAGGGTTGGACTGGATGGCCCATGGAGTCTCTTCCAACTCTATAATTCTATGAGTCATTTACATGAGGCAGGAAAATAGCCATTACAGGGGATAATATTATATTTACCTTGGATTATCATGTTGCTCCTTTCCCTATCCTTTCCTGATGGGAGACCGTTGGAGAGCATTTCTTTAACAAAAGGATGTCTTAACAGATTATATGTGTTTGTAAAAAAAAATTATATGTTTCCCATCAGAAGGGCACCAGGAAAAGAGTGTTCAAGGCAAAGAAGCTGTTGTCCTGCTGTAATTGCAATTTGCCTGCCTTGTATCATAAACTCCTTAGTGAATCCTGACATGAGATGAAAAGTTAAACTGAGGACATCTCAGACCACAGATGACTATTCTCGTAGCCACCAGCTGATTAATCTGTGCCAAATTCAATTTGGGTCCAGTCTGTCAAGTACTTCTTCCATTCAATGCACATTCATTTCAGTGAGATTTATCTGGAAGCAAGATTTACTATATTATATAATATTTCACAAGCAAAGCTTTTCCTAAGGGGTCTGAATATTTCATGCTACTTGGAGAAAAATCCACTATTTTCTGTTGTCAGGTCACGTTTGTGAGAAAGATATCATTTCCGTGTTTATTGATCTGGCACTAAATACAGGGTCATCAAACATAATCAAAATAACTTCGGAATATGGTGTAAACTGTTGAACAAAAGATACCACAGCGTTTTTCTCTCTCTGAGCAAGTCCTTCTGAGATCAGTGCAACTTGAGTCCAAGGAAGTGTGAAGAAGTGCATCTAACACTGCAGTTTTAGGATGATACTTGAAATCTTTGAGAGATTACAATCTATGGTTTGAACTCAGATTTGTATGTATGCAGCTGCACTAGTAGAAGCAAACTTCTCCAGCCATTCCTCTCTTTGGAAGCTCCTCCCGTTTCTTGAAAGAATTACATAAAGAAGGTGAATGAGATAGACAGCCATCATAGCGTCAACAGCATTAGCTTTATTGTCTGGATTTATCTGGACAACATAAATAGTATTTAATTAGACTTCATCTTCCAAAATCCCCAGTCAGCATAACTGCTAGCTGGGGATTCTGAGAGTTGGAGTTTTAAAAAGTAATTCTTTTAAGACCTGACTATGACGTGGTGGGAAGGGAAATCCCACACCTTTCTGACCTGAATCCAGTTAATCCCATTTAAAGTTTACTCATTGCATTTACTGTTAAATGATAAATCAACACAATTATGTAAATTTGACTGATTCGATGGGTCTTTTGGGGACTTGCAATTGGTTTTAGGGATTAACAGTTGGATTTTAAGAGGGCTAGAAGGGCTGCCATGGGGTGAGGATGCCCAGCTGAATCTGGCTCTAATCCTATTTTTGCAGCCAACTCTGAAATAATGTTACCAACAGGAGGGAAATTATATGGTCTATTTGTTGAAAAAATAAAAAACTAAGGGGTGGAGAAAAGTTCTAAAAGGGGATGCCTATTTTCATGCAGAGAGATCAAATTATACTTTAATGTGGGTAATGTATCAAGGGAAACAATGTGAGTGTCAGGCTGCACAATGTTCAAATGATAGGTTTTAATTTCTAGTGAAATGAGTGCAGCTAAATCCAGTGTCCTACTGGGAAAATGATACAATATCCATTTCTTTTCCATATACTTCATCAATTACAGATGCATTTGGATTTAAATTCTCTGCGTAGGAAGGAAATTGCCCTCAATATGCAAAGCCATCCTACAACTTCTGCCTTGTTACTTCTTACCTTAGCACACAATCAGCTCCAGCTCAACCATTTTTTTAAATCTACAAAATATTTTTTGTGCTCAGTAGAAATAAACAAAATAACACAAGGCAACTAGTTCACATATGGAAGTAAAGACCCATGTCTCTATCAACATATATAATTGGATTTAAGGAACAATTACTATCTAAACATCATGCCAAAAATAAACTTAGCAAAGGTTGTTAAGGAAATTTTACCCAGTATAACGACATAGTTGCTACTATTAATTAAGCAATTCCCCTGGTTTTTTATATATGCAGATGTTACTTTTCTTCCTCTCTTTTCCCTTTTTTTTCCTTTTCTACATGTTTTGAGGCAAAAAATGCTTCATCCATTGTATGAATAAATATGAATATACATAAATATGAACTTCACGTTCATTTAGTTTTTAAGCCTGTGGTGTATCCACACTATACAGCAGTGGTTCTCAACCTGGAGTCCCCAGATGTTTTTGGCCTACAACTCCCAGAAATCCCAGCCAGTTTGCCAGCTGTTAGGATTTCTGGGAGTTGAAGGCCTAAAACATCTGGGGACCCCAGGTTGAGAACCACTACTATACAGCTACAATATCAATGTAATTATCCTATGGAATCCTGAGATATGTATATTCATGAGAAATTAAAAATGTAATTGGTATAAATCCATAAATGATAACAGTGGTATGTAAACTGGTGTCAAAGAACTGTAATTGTGTAATATGGATGCGCCCTTCCATAAAATAAGTCATCTATCAAATATAAAATTTAAAGTCACAGGGCAGAACCCAGGGGCATTTGTGTCAACAAAAGCCATTCAAATAAATAAGGTTGAGATGTAAACAAAACACAGTATACCTAGTTCCAAGTAAGGGTGGGAAGAAATTGTGCCAATGTATGACATTACTCATTGTACACTTCTCAAAGTCAGCAGTGGATAAGAACACATCCTGCCATGGTGCTTAAAAAGCATTTCAGAGGGATGGAAATGCCCACAAAAACATATTCATCCTGGGAAAGTGAGTATGATTATATGCCCATATACTGGGGGGGGGGGGGGGAGCATGCAAAATACCTATAAAATTCATACACTAAAGAAACATACAAAAATGCATACAGTTTAGCAGAGAGATGGGCAGCAATGTACACATATCTCAATGGAGGAAGAATCATTCCTTTCCCAACCTCAGTAGATAACCAAGACTGAATAGGAATGCTGGTCACATTTCGAGAAATGCAACAGAAAAGAAACTGGCATTTTTTTCATATCTGTAGATCGAACCTTGACATTTTTGAAAGACCACACTTGAGAATATAATCAGTAGCCAGATAAGGTGAGGTTGAATGGAGTGCATGGTTGGAGGATGCTTCACTTCTCAAAAACACAATGCTCCTGGATTTCTTCTCCTTGAGACATAAATTTAATTTTTTGAAACATCTCAAGTTTATATGTTAGGTCATTCTTTTTCTCCTGAGAACTCCAAGTGGCTAACAGCAATGAATCAGCTAATTAAAATTAACACTTATTCTTCAAAAATGAAAGATGGAAATAGAAAAAGAGCAGCAAGAATTCACAAGCGATAGCAGTAATCATTCTTCATAAAACCATTGACAGTTAAAGCCTTGCAAGACAATAATTCACATTCCCACTGCCTTCCTGGCTAAGGAGGTTTCTACCATCTAGCAAAAGGCAATGGGAAAGCAGATGTAATAGGTTTCTTTTGGAATGCAATTCTAGATCCTGGGTGTTCTCACAAAATAGTCCCACTCCCTAATCCCAACAGCACATTTCAGAAATTTGGCGGGACAGTTTCATACAGTGGGCAGTCATCCTTCTACAGTCCCAGTCTCAAAACTTCTTCGATTTTAACAGTGCTCACGAGAATGTTTAATGGAACAGGAAAGCTAATAGAAAACCAGTGCAGCTATTTCAACAGGTTCATGACATGTAAGGTTGCTGTATTACACTTCTTCAAATCCAAAAATCTAATTTGCATATTATGCAAATTATTCTAGTCATGCAAATGACTGTAATTTATATTGTAATTATTCGAATCAGGAACATTGTTGCTTTTTTCTCCCACTATGTTTTGAGATCCATACAACTATCTATAACTTACTGGTTTATTTTCATGATCATAGAATCATAGAATAGTAGAGTTGGAAGAAACCATATGGACTATGTAGTCCAACCCCCTGCTGTGCACAATCAAAGTACCCCTGACAGATGGCCATCCAGCCTCTGTTTAATAGCTTCCAAGGAAGGATCTTCCACCACTCTCAGAGGCAGAGTCCCACTGTTGAATAGCTCTTACAGTCAGGAGGTTCTTCCTAATATTTAGGTGGATTCTCCTTTCCTTTAATTTGAACCCATTGCTCCAAGTCCTAGTTTCTAGGGCAGCAGAAAACAAACTTGCTCCCTCTTCCTTATGGCATCATTTCACATATTTATAGATGAATATCATATCTCCTCTCAACCTTCTCTTCTGCAGGCTAAACATCCCCAGCCCTTTAAATCACTCCTCGTGCACAAAAAGTCTGGCATGGTCTCCAGACCTTTGATTGTTTTAGCTACCCTCCTCTGGACACCTTCCAGCTTGTCGATATCTTTTTTAAATTGTGGTGCCCAGAATTGGACACAGTATTCCAGGTGAGGTCTGACCAAAGCAGAATAGAGAGACACCAGGACTACCCTTGATCTAGACACTATAATCCTTTTGATGCAGCCTAAAATCCCATTGGCGTTTTTAGCTTCTGCATCACACTGTTGGCTCTTGTTTTCCAAAAAGACTCAGATCTTTTTCACATGGACTGTGATCAAGCCAGGTGTCACACATTTTGTATCTTTGCATTGCATTTTTTTCTTCCTAAGTGTAGTACCTTACATTTGTCTTTGTTGAAATTTATTTTGTTAGTTTTGGCCCAGCTCTCAAATCTGTTACAGTAGTTGTGAATTCTGATCCTATCTTCTGGAGTATTAGCAATCCCTCCTAATTTGGTGTCATCTACAAACTTAATAAACATGCCCTCTAAACCTTTATCCAAGTCATTAATACAGATGCAGAACAGTACTGTGCACAGGACTGAACTCTGCAACACTCCACTAGTCACTTCTTTCCAGGATAAAGACAAACCATTGCTGAGCAACCTTTGAGTTTGGTTGCTTAACCAATTACAGATCCATCTAATAGTAGCATTGCCTAAAGTTAACCTTGTAGATGCAAATAACATTCCTCTCTTATGAACATTTATGTAACTAAAATATTTGTATGAGTAAACAAGTGTCCATAATATACTCCCAAGATATATAAATGCAGAATTAGCCCATTGAAAAGCACTTTATATCTTCATAACTGTTTAGATTGATTTTCCCAAAACCTAAAGATTCACATCAAGTGCCTACCTCAATATGCTTTTATTTATCCACTCCTCTTGCCTTTTCTAGCTCATGAAGTGGCTATATGAAGGAGGAAAGCATTAGAGCAATGAAGTGTACTGTTACAGTCTTCCCGAAGGACCTCTACTGCTGTTGCCTTGCTTTCATCACTATCCGAACTTGCTCCATTCCCATTCTTCCCTCTCTTGGGACTTACCTCATGCCTCTCCTGCATTCATGTTTCTTGTACTTTGCATTCTGTTACTGCATCTTCTACCTTTTCCCCTCCATCCCATAACTAGTGACCCCATGTCTCATTCTTTGACCCATCATGGTTTTTGAATTTTACCTCTGCAGTCCTTATGTTCCTTTATCTTCTTTCTACTCACTCCCTGACCTCACTCTCTCTTGATCCAAAAGAACAACAGATGACATATTTAGGATCTGGAAAAATCTGGCTGAATGATATGGCAACCTTAATTATAGGCCCTTTATACAGGGCTTCCAAGAGCAAGTTCAAGGCCTTCAGCTTGTCAGATTTTTCAAATAGTAATACGAGATATCTGCTCTATTGACATGACAGTAACTAGTGCTTTTGGATCTACAGACTCAAGCAACTAGGTGGGTAACACATGAGACAGGCCTCTATATAGTTCAGTTGGGTCTACAGTCCCATGCAACTAGATGGGTAATACAAAAGATGTGCCTATATATAGGAACCCTTAACTACAAACCTGTGCGTTCAAGGGGAGCAGCACCCTGCCCCACATTGGTTGAACTCAAGTTTCTATGCCATTTCTATACATCATGACTCATTCTGTCTTGCCCTGCTTTTGTTTCAGTTTGATTGCCCATAGCCAGTGTTCTGTAGGTCAACTGAACAGATCTGATGCTAGTGGAAATATAAGATTCCATTGCCAGAGTTTGATCATGTTTGTCAAAGGACTTGTGTCACTGTCACTCTCGTTGTTGCCCTTGTCATTTCTCTGCCTTCAGCTCCACAGATCAGTAAGGACTAAGCTTGGTTCTGTGACCAGGGAATCTTTATTCAGAAGTAATCATGTCAACCATGGAGACAGCCCTAAAGAGTGACATGAGCTTCAGTGTGATTACTAGCCTGCATGATAGGAAAACAACCAGTAGGTATAAGGAAAAAAGGTTTGGCTCCATCAGTTCCCTGGAATTGACTATTCTAGGATGATAAACAAATTAAGACAGTGATTTTTGAGAAGAAAAACCGCCGAAAAGGAAAAGGTATAGTGAATACATATGTGCATACTCTGTTTAGCTTCTATGGGTTGCTTCTTACTCTCTTGTTTAGCATTATTTCTTGAATATAAATCTATCTATATAAAAAAGTGAAAATATGTTGTATCTATGTTTGTATATATGTCTGTATGCAATTTCCAAGTTGGCACCCACTTCCAGAGAGCAATTTGACACCCAACGGCAATAGATCTGACACACAGACCCCTCCCCCATGACTAATTTTGGGAAAACTGACCCTGGATGTTGGGAGCTGTCATTCACCTACAGTCAACGATAACTCTGAACAGAACTGATAATGGATCTAGACCAAACTTGGTACACAGACCCATCATGACCAACTTTAACTTCTGATCCAGTTTGAGGGCAATGACAAGATGATGATGGGTGTTCTGGTTTAGCTACATCTTTATGCATTTTCTAATGGGACCATTCATAAAATCCAAAAACAATGGCAATTTCCTGATGTTTATCTTTATAAAATGTAACCCGAACATTGCTGGGTATCTTAGCTAGTAAATAAATAAAAACGGAAGGGACTGAGAGCTTTGGCTTCATTACACTACCATTCAAGATTTAACTCCTACTGTTTTATAGAAAATGTTTTTATCTGCCTCTTTTGAGGTTTTATAATATTCATTATACTGTGAGGGCAATTGGAAAAATATAATATTAATTTTCTAATTAAGATGAAAATTAAAGATTCTAATTTACCTTGGTTCAGAAGATGCTGAAAAGCTGTGTTCTGTATATTTCCACAAGGAACATAGCTATTGATTTCTCCCCTTGGCATAGTAGAATGTTTACTTTGTTTGTTGATTCTGCTTCTGTTTACAGAAGTACCTAGGTCAAACTGGCAGGGTATGATGAACTGGATGAGTCAATATATCGATCGGGATGTGTAAATACATCTCAGGACATTTAATTGATGCAGTATTAGAGCGCCATCTTACGGAAACTACGTGTAAATAGCAGGCATTTTAGAAGACCTTATTTTAAATTATATTTTTCAGTTTTACTTAGAAAAATACATTACATTTAACATTAGGAAAACAATCAAGAACAGACATTAAGGAAGATCAGCTTAGTATTCATTGATTGATTATAGCTTTAGTAAGAATACATATATATATTCAAAGAATATATAAAAGATAGGAAAAAGAAAACAATAAATAAATGAGATTAATAGTTCTTATAAGATGAAACCTATATTTTAAAAGAGTTTGCTTTAAGATCTGCTTTTAAAATTCAGTAATATAATAATCATTTAAAAGAGTTTAAAAATCAAATGGTAAGAAATAGAACATTTGATCTTTGGAATCACCTGATGTCTGAATTACATAAAAGTATAATCAGGAGATGTAGATACGTCAGCAAATGTTGCATCCCCCTGACCTGGAACATGACCTAAAATTAGAAGGTCGAGGGCAACTGTACACGTGAACACCTGTTTTTCACCTGTTTAATAATTATATCAGGGAAATTTCCAAATGTTGTATCTTCTGCGCATGTGTAGAAAACTGATTTTGTCAGCACAAATTGTACTATATATACTGGTGTAATTGAACATAGCTTTTGTGACAGTCCTTTGATCACTGATCACCCTCTTTTGCAAAAAAGTAAAGACCTGGAAATCGATCTGCTGTCTCCGCCTCTTCCTTTCCCAACTGCACTCGAATGGACGGGTAACGTATGCTGCAACAATACAAATATAAAATAGTTTGCTACCTAACTTGTGGACCTATGGGTTGGAAAGCAGAGAAAAGTTGTAAATATGCATACATGCATTATCTCAATAGAATGATGGTAAATAGATTGGTCTGCTTGCAGTCCATATCAGTTTCACAAATGTTTGTTCCTTAATCATACTGAAATATATGTTTTTAAAGCGACACATTCCAAAATGCCTCATACACATTTTGCAGACATGTTGGGATCATTTCCTTTTGAGATATAAACTATGTCAAAATATTCAAAAATATTTTTAAAATCTGTGCAGGAACCATACTTTGATGTACACATAGCTCCCAGAAATGAAATCAATTCATTTTGAAATGCAAGCTAAGCACCTTTAATTATGAATAAGTTATTCCATGCTAGGCTAAAGCAACTGTGTGTCTTATTGCTGACTTTCTTCTGTGCATTTTGTCAACATGGAATGGTAGAAAGTGGTTCAATTATTAAATCATTTGCTTTCAGGGGAGCATTCTTAATTTAAGGAACTTTTGACTGTTTGAGAGGGGGAATATTTTGCTTTCAAAAATCACTTAAGGGAGAAGAAGACCCAAATGCCAGCAATTTTTGCTATCCAGTCTTGACTTTACACAGCTGTCGCCACATTTTTTGTCCTTCACCCCCTTTTTCTGATGAGTTTTGAAAAATACCTGCTGTTCCTGATAAAGGTTGTTTAATATCCAACAAATGTTAACATATACAATAATTTAATTACTCAGTTAATTAAAATAAATTATTTATTATTAAAACTTTGCTGTGAGAAGTCCCAGCAACATCCAATTCAGTCATGTTCTGATTACAAATATTTCACCATAGTTTTCATTTTATTTGTTCCCCTCACAGAGGATTGTATTATCATGCGTTGGAGGCAAAACAGATATTCCCACTAATTTAATAAATTATCAGATGGCTTAAAACTGATTTCTTTTTAAAGTAACAACAGTCTGGGTGTTGTATTATTTCCTAAAATTTCTTTAATTGAAAAAGAAATTTGAGTCCATAACCAAGAATTTAGAAAGCAGAGGGTATTTTCATGTAAGTGTTCTAACTAAATTAGCTTACAGTTTATCTGAGCCGTCACATTAGACCAGAGTTTGTCAAATTCTGTTCCTCCAGATGTTTTGGACTTCAGCTCCCACAATTCCCAACAACTGGCAAGATGGCTTGGATTTCTGGGAGCTGAAATAAGATAAGAATTGCTGCATAATTACACAGCAGACGAGAGTAAAGTGGACAGCGGACAAGAGCACAAGGCATGGAGGCTGCTCCCTTGAAGCTCTATTGTCCTGTATTCTTGCACTTGTGCTCCTCTCTCACTAGCTCTTAACTCAAAATGCTGCTTTTATGTCAAAGCAAAACATGGGGTGAGCAACAGCTCTTAATTCAAAACGTTCTTATGTTGGGATGCTCTTAAGTTGATGTTCCACTGTACTGAATTCATTGTTCCTCTCAATTAAAACTGGGCTACTCAATGTTCAATTAAAAAAAATGAAGATTTAAAAACTAAGCTACTTGCCTATCATGGACAGTTTACAGGTTTACAGTTTCATGATAGTCATAGCAAGCACTAGGAAATGTTGTTTGTTTTATGTTCCACTCTCCAAATCCTCAGGCAATCTTGCTAAGGTGATACAGAGGGTGTTTGTTTTTAGGTGTCTTCTAAGGTGTGTTAATGGTACTACAGGGTTATTACTCCTTATCCAAAATGTTTTGGAATTTTGGATTTTTTTTAAAATTGAAATACCTGTATTTGCATACATGTACATGATGAGATTTCTTGGAGATGAGGATCAAATCCAAACATGAAATTAATTTACAGCAGAGTCTCGCTTATCCAAAGAAACGGGCTGACACATCATTGGATAAATGAAAATGTTGGATAAAAAGGAGGTATTAAGGAAAAACCTATTAAACGTCAAATTATGTTATGATTTTACAAATTAAGCACCAAAACATCATATTTTACAACAAGTCTGCAACTTGTGCGGGAGTGTGGCTACACTTGTGCTGTGGTTGGGCATGTTGGCCCACTGCGCATTGCTGCCTAGAGAAACAGGATTTTGGAGTATTTCAGGTTTTGAAATTCTGGATAAGGAATGCTCACTCAACCTGTTCTAATCAGGAAACCATTTAGCTAAACTAATAGCTTGTAGAAATAAATATGCTTGACCTATTTCCTAAAGACCAATGTGAAAAAAAAAACTTTAAAGGGTTGGGGGCTAAAACCAAACCCCAGAGGACATGAAGGACCCAGTGCATTTGTTTGCTGCCTTGCAGCCCTGGATTTGGAGGAAAGGCAAAATGTAAATACAGGGGAAGCAACAGTTTCAAAAATCCAATTCAGTTGAATTTATGTTATGTAAGATGTGAGATAATATCTGCTAATAAAAATATCCCAGCACTTAAGTCCTATGAGTCTTAGCTCCATTTTACCTGTGGATCCGGCCACTTGTAGAGACTTAATAAACTTGTTTTTGCTATCTGTCTGTGAAGGCAATGACAAGCAGCCAGAAAAGAACATTATACTGTGAAAGATCTGGAACTGCATAAATCTTGGTTAGACTCTTTAAAGTAGGAGTGTATAAGATCCATAACTTAGAGAGCCACACCAGCCCATTACAACCTCCTCTAGGGCCCCAGAGAGTGACGATACATCATTGCAGGGACTGTTTGGACAATCAGAAGGAAAACTATGTCACTCCTGGTTGCCTTAGGGCCCTTTTGTGGAGGAGGAAGAGTATTTCTGTTTTAGGATGAGAAACTCATGAAATGGCATCATAAATTTTTTCAGAGCAACTTAGCAGGGTTAACGTGAATGTGTTGGTTTTTAGCCAAGAAATAATATAAAGGTCATTGGGAGGTTACTGGAGGTCCAAAAGATTGCACTGGTTTCCCCCCAGCAGATATTCAGCCCAGAATTCCTAATCCTGGTTGTTGTTGTTGTTTGGGGGGGGGGGGGTGTTTGTTTTTTGGTCTGTGCTTCAAATGATCCTGACTTCTTCTATTGAGCAGTAATAAATATTATTTGGGAAAAATATTTAAAACACATTACAGTCTCTTCAACTATAATTGACCTTTTCACAAAAAGGACTGACTCTAGTCACTTTTATATATTTATTAATAATTTTGCCTTTATCTTGACATTTCCCATGCTATTTGACATTTAGTTTGCATGAGGTCTATTTTTTCTGCCTCTTCAATAATTTCTCTTCATTAGCAACATTTTTGTATCTACAATTAGAAGCTTGGTATGGGATCTGTCAAGAAATTCAACGCCTGCCTCACAAGCTGAGTGTCAATATGCTTCTTTGCACAGCAGTTTTTTAGTTAAATATGCTGGGGAGAAAAATTTTCAATAGAGTGGCTATTGCTAGTTCCTGATTTTGGAAGGCAAAGGATCAGTTCATGCAATTGGTCCATGCCTTAGTTACCTCTAGACTGGATTACTGCAATGCGCTCTACGTGGGGCTGCCTTTGAAGACGGCTTGGAAACTACAACTAGTACAACGATCGGCAGCCAGGTTTCTAACTGGGGCAGATTACAGGGCGCGCTCAACGCCGCTGTTTAAAGAGCTCCACTGTCTGCCATTTATTTTCCGAGCCCAATTCAAGGTGCAGGTTATCACCTACAAAGCCCTAAACGGTTTGGGACCCACCTACCTTCGAGACCGCATTTCCCCCTATGAACCCGCACGACCTCTTCGCTCGTCGGGGGAGGCCCTCCTCTCGCTTCCACCAACTTCGCAGTTGCGGTTGGTGGGGACGAGGGAGAGGGCCTTCTCCGCCGTGGCCCCCCGGCTGTGGAACTCGCTCCCCAGGGAGATTAGGCAGGCCCCTACCCTACTTTCTTTCAGGAAGAGCCTGAAAACTTGGCTATTCCAGAAGGCCTTCGTTGACTGATCCTTGTGGGATCATGTTATTTACCTATTAAGCAGTAGACCCTCTGGATTGTTTTTAGGATTCATTCAGCACTTTAAGTATTACACCTGCTGTATAATTATCCCTCCCTGATAACTTGATATTGCTTTGCACCTTGGCCTGGATCTTTTGACCCAAATCGGGATTTTAATATTATTGTCTATATTGACTTTTATGACTGTTTTTAATCATGTTGAAGTTTTACTGCTCAGTTTAATGTTTTATCTGATTTGTGCTGTCGTGTCTGGGCATGGCCCCATGTAAGCCGCCCCGAGTCCCTCCGGGGAGATGGGGCGGGATATAAGAATAAAATTATTATTATTATTATTATTATTATTATTATTATTATTATTATTATTATTATTATTATTATTGTAGGTCAGCTAACCTTTTCCACTCTATCCTGTCAGACTCCATTTCTTAGTTCAATTTCTGGTATACTCACAGCAAAGCTTAAAATTCCATCACAGGCAAAGTAGCTGCAAGATATTGAAAGTGCTGCCCTCCAAACAAGAAGTTTGGTCCTCAAAATTAAATTTTCCTTCAACCTCTCAATTTTTAGCATTGCAAAGAATGAAACATTAAATTATTAATACCTAGAATTCTTGTATTCATTGTATTCTTATTCCCTTGGTAACTTTCCCAGCCCCTTTTCTTTGGATGTCTATATGGTATTCTAAACATTCGACTGAAGTTTTAGCTTACTGCAATGCTAGAAATTTGGTACTGAAGACAATGGTTCAATTGGGAACCATGTCTGTTAGCTACACCCTTGGAGTGTTGCATTCCAGATTGTGAAGAGTTAGATCCCATAATATGGTAGTAATACACTTCTGAAGATTACAAAAATCCATCACAAATTCTACTAGTACCAGATTTCCTTGTTCCAAAGAGGAACATCTTGGAACATCTTGTGTTCCCTGATTGACTAATACCTTTGGCTAAGTGGGAAGGCTCAGCAGTTTAAGCGTTAGGACCTCTTCACACTGCTCCTGGGGCCATGCCATTTCGGCAGCACCCCGTGTGCCCTCTCTCCTTCCCCCATCATATGGTGGAGATAGGACAAGCCACACTGGCACCCTCTCCCTGTCCCTATTATATGGGAGGAAGTGTGGCAACATGCATTGCTGGGTTGCCCTTTCCCCCATAATATGGAGGAATGGGCAACAAAATGCAGATAGCTTTGTTGAAGCTACCCAAAATACACTTTCCTCCCCATGGTAGCAGAGGAAGCATTGCAAGATGCTCCACTTCAGGAGAAATATGGACAGAGCCAAGCCAGTGTTGTTTAATGACCCTCGGCAGGCCCCAACAAAAAGAAGAAAAGCAGGCCAAAAAAAAAAAACCCATGTGAAGAGGTCCTTAGACTACAGCTCTGGATACCAGGGTTCAAATCCCTTTCAGTCATGAAACTCACCTTGTGACACACATTCTCAACCTCAGAAGTAGGAGCCTCCTCTGAATAAATTTTACTAAGAAAACCCTCCGATAGGTTCACCTTAGCATCACCATAGATCAGAAATGACTTGAAGGCATACAACAATAACAAATTGCTTCCATTCCTGCTTGTGGGTTGTCACTATGAAAACAAAGTCCTGCATTAGACAGGTTCAAGGAGAGAGGATTTCCATATTCCATTCCTCCCCCCCACCTCCAATTTGTTGTTAATTTGGAACTCCCAACCATCATATCCAGAACACCCAATAATGGAAGTTGGAGTCCAACAACATCTCCATATAATAAGATGTTTTTCAATTCAAGCTCACAGACCCCTTGAAACCTTTTCATGGACCACTGGTTAAGGACACCTGTTTTACAGTATGACCTCTGTATGCTTAGGAGCAGTATACACAGTTCAGTTTATCCAATCCAATAAATAAATCATCTCCAGGGTTTTTATGGATCCTCTGTTGCAATTCTATGATGTTCTTGCTCCAGAAGTCCTTCATTTCAGTAGATTTTGCAATTACCTGTGGTTTCACATATCCTCATGAAGACCAGTAATATACCCCCTGGAGGTGTCATAATGTATCTAAAGCTATCCAAGTTATTTTCTGATATATGAGACAGAGGTCAAGTGTAACTCTCTGTTTCTAGAGAAGAGGTAATAGCAGTGAGGGGACTCTTCATCTTTTGACAAAGGGATCCATCTCTGCCAAAAGATGAAGCTGCTCTCTTGAGTCCCAACTGGGAGCTAACACAGCACAGAAACAGTTCATTTCCATCTGTCTCATCATCACAGAGCCCATAGTCACATTTCCTCTGCCACCATGCCAATGCCCATACCTTTCCCTTCTGTGCCAGACAAGAGTGCTACAGCCAGAAAATCCCACAGCACCTCTTTGCATATCTATCTCTAAAAATGTAGAAACCACTAAGTAAATAATCAACCATTTGCTACACTTTCATGATACCCAAAATCTGCTGTCTGAGGGAGCCTACGTCATTTGTAGCAGTAGATACTGCCCTTCCTCCTCTTATGTTAAATAGTAGCCCTCACAATCAACCCCCAATGAATCAATATCACAAACATACTGCTAAGCTTGAACTGCATGTTCCCACTCTTTTGCATCATATCCCCACAGCACAACATAATTACAAGCTCTTGCATTGTTGCAAACTGTAGCATTTTTCAAAAGAGAATTCGATAACGATGCTTCCTTCTTACACAGCCGGTGACATTTTTGAGATTGTTTCAGGGTAGGAATCTATATTTAAATTGCAATTTAATTCTGCCTTGTATTTATCAACCACAATTTACTATGTGGGTTTTGGTTCATCATGCTGTTGTTTAAAACCCAAGAGTATTGGTTCAAAGGCAACTTGTCATCATTTAGTAGTTCCTTGTTTCCAAGGAGCTGCAAATGGTATTTTTGAGTACACACTTCTGTTTTCACAAATCAATGGTCTTTTAAAGAATAAATAGCCTGTTAGTGCTCATTTCTCTTTGGACCACTTCAGATGGTGATTGGAAAACCATCACACTCCATCAATGTGCCTCCAGATTAGTCACCTACTGATGCTAGCTGCAAAGCTTCTAATTTCCTGCAAAAGGACAATTAGCAGGCCAGAAGAAATCATGACCTTCTTGTATATACAGAGAGCCATCTTGTATTACAAGGGAACATGGCTTCCAGCATGACACTGAACCCAGAGTGGTGATGTTCAAGTGATAACCAGTGGCTCTCATCCAAAGTAATTTCATTGTTCTTTATTTCTTGTCAAGTCCTACCCTTTTTCCCCTGAAAGTATTATAGCTATTAGTTTTCTGACACCCAAAACAGATGTCCTACGTTCAGTCTGCTTGTACACGATCTGTAAAAGAATCAGTTACCACAGGGCCTCCTCTTAAAGGTCACTTTTATCTTAGGGTTTAAGGAAAGGGAGGAAATTAATCCTGTAATAGACTTTTTGCATTTCACTTGTGTTAAACTGTTATGAAAACTTAACAAGTCATTACCTCCGCTGAAATACAAAACCTGATGGATGTTCACATTAAGAGTTCGTCTTTTGTAATTCCTTTCTTCATATATATGCCTTGCTTTTTCCTTTTATTTATAAATTAAAATAACTGCTATAACTAACCTTTATAATAAGGGTAAAAGTCAAGAACTATTTCAGGGGAATACCTCATGGCCTGCAGCACTTACTAAGGCATTCAGCAGAAGACAGTGAAAGGGTTTCAATGGTAGGGTGCCCAGAAGATCCCAAATTCATGTCCTAGACTCTCTGCTTGCAGTAAAGATCTCACATAGTAGGGATGAGAAACATCTCAAAGTGCATATGAATGACTGAATCTGTCCAATGGTCATCAGTCTTATGTTACTATTTTATAAGATGATTAGAAGTATAATAAGGAATTTAAGTAGATTTGAAAAATCCATTGCATAGGTTATAGACCACCATTCTGTGAGGATTTGTAAAGAGACACCATGACGGAATGGGTTCACTGGAAAGACATGTGTTGACAGCTGATTGGCTGAGCCAGCCAGGAGCCGAAATTCCGATTGGCTGCTGTCTCTGGCTTGCTGCTGAGACAAATAGTTTTAACTGCCACTTTCATCTTGGAGAGGGAAGAGAGCAGCTGACTGAAAATTGTCAGGAAAAAAATGGCTGCCATACTATCCAAAGCCTGATTAGTTATAGGGCAAATGAGGCATATATTTAAAGACTGTTTAAAGGGACTGTTTATTCTCTATGTTCTATGTGTGAATTCAGAAAGATTGTTATACAGTGTTCTCTCACTTATCGTGGGGATTCCGTTCCAGGACCTACTATGATAAGTGGAAATCCGTGAAGCAGGAACACTATTTTAATTCTAATATTTATACATTATTTTAATTGTTATGTGGCCTTTCTCTCCCTTCCAAACCCCAGAGAGCTAGTGAACCCTTCCCTACCAGCACCAGCTGGGCCTTTGCTCCAGGCCCATCATGTTGTTCTGGCTGCTTCCCTGCATCCAGGGAAGAAGGATCGCTGCTCCAGCCAGATGAGTGAGCAAGGGAGGGTGGGTGAGAGAGTGAAGGCCAGCGGTGGCAGCAAAAGCCTGGAAGAGGCAGCCAGGTCTGGCTTCTGCCTCTGCTCCTCCCCCTCTTCTGAGTTCTCCACATTTCCCGGCGTGGCCCGGCTAGCATTTCCCAGCGTGGCCCAGCTGGCGGAGGCAATTGAAGGGAGATGTTGATAAGCTGGAATGTGTCCAGAGGAGGGTGACTAAAATGATCAAGGGTCTGGAGAACAAGCCCTATGAGGAGTAGCTTAAAGAGCTGGGCATGTTTAGCCTGCAGAAGACAAGCCTGAGGGGAGACATGATGGAGGCCATATATAAATATGTGAGGGAAAGTCATAGGAAGGAGGGAGAAAGCTTGTTTTCTGCTACCCTGGGGACTAGGATGCGGAACAATGGCTTCAAATTACAGGAAAGGAAATTCTACCTTAATATTAGGAAGAACTTCCTGACTGTGAGAGCTGTTCAGCAGTGGAACTCTCTACCATGGAGTGTGGTGGAGGCTCCTTCTTTGGAGGCTTTTAAACAGAGGCTGGGTGGCCATTTGTCGAGGGTGCTCTAAATGCGATTTATCTGCTTCTTGGCAGGAGGTTGGACTGGATGACCCATGAGGTCTCTTCCAACTCTATGATTCTATGATTCTGTGATTCTGTTTATCATAGTATTGCCTACGAGCATACATCTTATTTTTAGCATGCTTTGTTTTGTGTTGGTCAATGGAAAATGAACATGGACTTAATTTGAGAGTCTGGTTGTGAAGCCATTGTCTCCCAGGAGAACCAATTGCAGGAATGAAAAAGTTGTTACAAGGAATACACATTCCCCTTTAACATCTAGATTCACCCATTACCTTAAGGCAAGGAAAACTTCAGATCACCTAGTAGGCATCCTGTCTCCTGTATTCTACTTGCTACTCCACTATTAATCTCTTTTTTTTTGTCAGAATTTCTATCAGAACATTTGAGAAGTAAGATTGCAAGCGAGTAATGCAGAAGGAATTTAACAGATGCAAAATCAGGTCATTTTATATCAGAATTCACAAAAACTGAATTGCTCAAGCTTCTAACTATGCTATCAAACAGCAGCAGTTCATTCCAGCAGTAAGTTAAACATTAAAGAATACCTCTTTTGTACAGTCCAGCCTGCCTATGAAGCGCTTCCTTATGTGCATATATACCTCCCAAGATGAACCGCTTTAGTACCGAAGCACATATCTCAGCAGGAGTGGGTTATTCCCTACTGTGCTGACACCATAGATGTACAGAAGGGAAGAAGCTTACCAATGAAGATACTGCTTGACTAAACTACTGCCATTTGAGAGGAAAGGTTCAAGTGAACCCCCTACGGTGGGAATTTGAATATTCTTTATTATTTGTGGGTTGTTCTGGGACTATTCAGTGTTGAATTCAGTTCCACCATGGTTTACATATGACTTACAACAGTCAGGTCAGCAGCTACTATTGTTTTTCCATATCATTCATTTACTATATATTTTAAAGCCACTCTTTGGCCATACAGATACCACAGCAATATAGAAATATAATCAAACAATTAAACATCATGAAGCAATGAACCTTCTAAATTTATAATCAGATTGAAGAAAAGCAGAAAACAAATACAGCAAACAAAATCAGGCAATAAAGGTGCATTAGCAAATAAATATATTTTGAGCTATATTTTATCATAGTATTGGAGATATCTGTGGCCAGTTAAATATTACCTGTAACTAACATGCTCCCTTTTCCAACAGCAAAGGTGTAGCAATATGATAATTACTATTACAGAATTACAATTGCAATCACATCATTACTTTTGCAGTAGAGATGTACTGCTAGTGTCATTTATTCTTATGGCTTCAGTAACCATAATCCTCTATATGGTTCAAGTGCTAGCTAGTGCTATATTTCATGATGCTGCTTTGTTCTGGGTGTTGAGGCAATGATAAGATGGACAAGTATTTTTTTTTTTTTTTGTAGAACAGGTTACCCTTTTGCACTACCAAGGACCCCTGAAACTGAATACATTAGTGTAAATCATGTAATCAAAGTCTAACAACTTTGGCTATGTTAATAAAAAAGGGAGGTGGGATTCACTAGCCAAAGCTAATCAAAATATTATATGGACAAACAAGACACATTTGTGCACTTGTTATAAAACCACCAGTTGTTTTCAATATTGTAGGTGCTATGCAAAACCATCAGGCAGCTCACTAAATGGAATAGCAATGACTGTTATAAAAGAACAGGAGAAAATGTGCAATTCTCTTTGAAATTAGACAGCACCTTCACCAATCTTTTCATGAGTGGAGAGTGGAAAATGTCGTGGATATGTAAATTCTTTGCTGTGAAGGTGTGTATTATTTATCACTGCATACTCAAACCAGGGAATGCTACATAGAATCATATTCTATAACCCACTCTGAGAATAACGGACACATGGTTGGGCATATTGTATGCAGAACAGAAGGCGTATGGGCAGACCAAAGGAAAAACAAGAAGATTTATTTTACAAATTGTGGTTTCATTTAGTATGAGTTGCAAAAGGTTTTGCCAGTTTTCAGGATTGATTTCATTCCAAAATATATTTCCAAGTGAAGTACTGAATACTTTGCATCTCTAGTCCACACATGTAAATGTACGTATATATGCACAGTAAACATTTTCCAATGAACTATTGCCTGATTTTTCTGCTAGAGAAGTTTATTTTTAACTGCTCGTGGCACAAGGCAAGCCGTATACTCTAGGCAATTGTGTATTTGAAGTATTTCAATCTGTTATACGTAATATTGCTACATTTATATTCTACATTTTTTCCAGGAGCTAGAAATCACTCCTATTTATGTTCTTCAACAACCCTTTAAAGTAGGTTAGGCTGTAAGGTAGTGGTCACCCAGTGATAATATGAGTGGATTTGCAAGTTCAGTTCAAGCAGAAAATTATGTTTGGCAGCTGCATATGTGTGTTGATATATTTTGCAGTTGGTTAATTCTGTGTCCTAGTAGGTGAGAACTTCTTTGTGTTTTAAGCTTTTTTGTCCATGTTCCCTATGCAAAGATTCAAATTGTCATTAAAAATTTTATCTTCAAATACATATATTTCTGTACAATTTTGATGATTGTTCTTTCTCTGGGACTTTTTCTGGGGGGGACTTAGTTTTGTGGAAAGTCTGACATTTTTCTGCAGCAAACAATACACTTTATATTACATACAGTCTCATCTGGAACAAAATAGTTGTTATTTTGCACATACATGCACAAAAATACAAGACAGCAGAACAGATTTTCCAAGAAAAAGTACAATACGTTCTGTGATAGTTGATTATTTCCTTGATATGATCTTTTCTGTTGAAGATAAGAAACTCTACAAGCACTTTCCATATTCCTGTAAGTATACTCTCAAGACGAAATGATAGCAACTTATGTCTGTATTTGAGTATTTTATCATGAAAAAAGGTTGTTTTTGTTGTTGTGTGCCTTCAGAGTATTTTGAACATATAGCAACACTAGGTAAGATTTGTTCAGACAGGATTTGATTTCTTTTGAAGCTAAGAGAGTGTGGCTTATTCAAGTGGTTTATTCACCACTATGACTGAGTGATGATTTGAACCCTATCTCCAGTCATAGTTGAACACTCAAACCACTATACCAGTGGTTCTCAACCTGGAGTCCCCAGATGTTTTTGGCCAAATTACCATCTGTTATGATTTCTGGGAGTTGAAGGCCAAAAACATCTGGTGACCCCAGGTTGAGAACCACTGCACTATACCATGCTGGATCTCCATGAACAAAGCACTGGAAACAATTTAGAAAAGTTGAAGACCTTGAATACAGAAAAAGTTAATCACAAGAATAACCCATCGAAAAAAGGCCATTCAGTCAGGCCTTTTCAGGATTCCCTGCAATAGGTCAGTGATACAAATCTACTCCCTTTTATATGATTCATAAAACAAGTAGCTTCAATAGCGTAATTGTCTCTTTGCCTGCTTGCATGCTTTATCCGACATGCAAACATTTGTAGTAAGGCTACATTTCAGATTTTACAGTGCTAAAAAAATCTAGTTTGAGGTTCTTAACCTCCTTACAGTTGCTGTCGACCACCTGTCTGGCTTCCAGAAAAAGGAAGGAGATCAATTCCTGGGGTACTAAATATCCACTTGGGCCCCTAAATATTGAATATGAATGGATCTGAATGCAATGCAATTGATTTGTAATATTATCAATACCACTCTGTCCATCTAGCTAAAATCATTGTAATGCCAGGAATAACCACCAAACAAAAAACTAAGGAGATTTTTAATAGTCTGATTTGTAATGTTTTGAATTGCTGAGATTTATTTTTTAAAGCAATGTCAACTTTTAAATACAAAGAGATTGGAGTATTTTGCTTACAGGGAAGCATGAAAAGGGATTTCCATTAAGATACATATTTTTTAAAAAGAATATTTCATTTGGCTGTGTGGGTGAGAGTGCACATGCACATCCACATGCCTAAATGTCACATCGTCGGTAGGGGGCCGACTCCAATCTGCTAGTTCTGGGCTAGTTTATGGCACAGAAATTCCAATAATATAAAGAAAATGCATGCATGCATTTAAAATAGAAGCAAGATGCCAACTGCGATAACACTTCATTCAAACAATATTTGACAGAATGAATTTAAAAGAGTGAATTCCTTTAGATTATATGAACATAATCTCTTATCCAATCTGGATTATGCATTACCCATTATTTTTACTGAATTCACTTAAGAACTATTGCTTTTCCCCCATTTTCTGAAAAGCAATACCCTTATGGTACATTTACACTCTGCACTACATACACTTTATCTTTCAGCCTCAATTCATCATATTTCCAACCTGGCAATTTCCTTCCTGGAGGAGACTTCCAAAATTATATCAAATCAGGAAACAGCAGTAGGTCAAGATGGCTTAAGTTAGAGATCTCTGGAGAGCTTTGCAGTTGGTTGAAGGTATGCTGTTTACAGCTTTAGCTAGAAAAAAGCCATAATGAGGTTATGTTGGAGAAAACAAGGGAGGGAGGAAGAGGTCATTGAAAAGAACATTTCCTAATACTTTAACTGCTGTAGTGCAAATTAAAATAATAAATCATTTCTTGACAGGAAGCAATTTTAAGGAAACAGGGTGAAGATTTTAAAGATGAGTTAATACGATGAATGTTTTGAACTTTTAACACAACTTTCTCAGTGTTGTCTAGCAGGGTGGCAATTCCTGCTAAGTGCAAAAATCAAAATTTCCACAAGATTTCTTGTTTCATCCTACAAAAGTGGTGGGTCAACACACATTATTATCTGCCTAGTGGTTTTATTTCCTCAAGTTTCCATGCCCACGAAAAGAAGAAAAAACACTAATACATCCTTTTGGCATAAGATTATACTCTTCTAATTAAAAAAACAATAGTCAAGGCTTGATCCAATCCTTGCTGAAGAAATGTAATAAATAAGTCCCAGTATTTCTTAAAATTGATTATAGAATTCTCCTTAATCAACAATATGAGTTTGTCCATTTCTGCTAATTCAAACATCTTTGTGAATCAATCTTTTTGCCTTGGGTAGTTGAATCTTTCCATCTTTGAGCATTAATTATTCTCGCTGCTGTGGTAATGTATAACATTAGTCTTTCAATTCTGTGGTTACTTACAGAATGTGATTAGTGATTCTTCTTTAGGAATTTTGTAGACAATTCACCAAACAATCATGTGAGGCCCTCATGACAGCACTGAATTACTTTCCACTTATGGGCATACGGTGGCATTCTGCTTAAACCTTGTTGCTGTTGTGTCTTCAAGTAATTTCTGAGGTTTTCTTGGCAGAATTTTTTTAGAAGGAGGTTGCCATTGCCTTCTTCTAAGGCTAAGAATATGAATTGCCAAGACAACCTAGTAGGCCTTCATGGCTGAGTGGGTATTTGAACCCAAGACTCTAGAGTTGTAGTCCAAAACTCAAACCACGACACTGTGCTGGTTTGTAAATGGCCTTACATGTGCCCAAAATTTAACTAAGTCATTTTGCAATATCCAATATTCACCTGTGACATCCATGCACAATGTGCATCTGGACACCAACTAGGAAGTGTCAAAGTTGTTGAGTTTTTGCTTTTATATGTTTTATATATTAATTCATTGTTATAGAATGCATTTTATGTTGTTATATTTTATTGTTGCATTACTGGGCTTGGTCCCCATGTAAACTGCCCTGAATCTCTTCGGCGAGATGGGGCAAGATATAAGAATAAAGTTGTTGTTGTTGTTGTTGTTGTTGTTGTTGTTGTTGTTGTTGTTGTTGTTATGCACAATAGGAGCAACTAATGCACACTAGAAGTACCCAATATGAGTCAAAAGTACCTGGTGTGCAGCAGAACTGCCCAGTGCACATCAAGGTATTATTGGTGTATTATTGCAACTTGCTAAAAGAGTTCCATTGCATTTCTGCACCATAGCCATGGATTTGTAGTTACACAATATAGATGATAAGGTAGGATCTCAGTCTTACTTCCCCCACGCCCCCTAAAGGCTTAAATTTGACACAAGCTGACTTTTGGCAAGCTTCAGACATTTACCAGTAAATCTCAACATAATCTCATGACAACATTTCATTTTCATCTTCTTTTTCCAGGAAATAACAATGATCTATCCAGCCAGGTTAACAAAGCCATCAAATGCCACAGATGCTATCTACTTGATAGACTATAGGATTAGACTGAAACAAAATACTTTACAATTCTTATTTCCATCTTCCAATTAACCTTTCATATTAGCTAGCAATTACTGACATTGTTACAGAATCTACCCCCACTAAGTACTATCTATGATACAGAAACAACTCTCGGTTCCTACAAGCTATACCACTGAAGTATAAATGCTAGAAGATTTTACCAAGCTGGAAGGGTAACCCAAGTGATAGAATCCATAGAATCTATATCCTCCCTCCAAGAACTCCCCTATCTTAAAAAGAAACCCATTGTTAGGAGGTTGGCCACCAACTGATGAACTGGATACAGCGACCAAAACTACATTGAAAATGTAGAAGATATGCATTCTGCATCACTAGAAAGACTACCCACAGGTATTCCGGAGTCCAGCCCTATGATACAAGATGACCAGAATTTTCTTTGTCTTTGCACATACGGAACAGTCCTTGTAAAATACGAAAAGAAAAATGAATCCATTGGTCAGCTAGGATTGGAATAGATGATGGACTGGATATGAAACACAAGGCAGCCAGCCTTTAAAAACATCAAGTACTCGTAGATAGTAAACAAAAGCATGTGCTGCTTGTCCAATTACACATTGAGAATGATGATTTCTCTACCAAAGGGCTCCTTTCAACTCTCTCCTCCTTTTAGGCCTCTGTCCCATTTTGTCACATTTAAGGACAGAGCAGGCCTTGAGGCCTCATGCAGTGGTAATTTGACAGGCCCAATGTACATTTATTTTCCACATCCAGATGTTCCCAGTGACCTACCATCCCCTTCAGCTCTCTCTGAAGCCCAGCAGTCAAATTTACTGACATGGTCCGGTTGTTATGTGCCACTCTGGTGACACAAGGCAGCCATAAATAGAGTTAGCCTCTAACTGAAGTACAATTTATAGCCGATTATTCTGGACCAGAGTGGTTCAAAAACTGTACTGGCCTATCTAACCTTATGTTTTTCAATAAACGAATCCAAAGACCAAGTAATAGCCATTAGCAACAAGAATCTTGGTCTTTGGCATATGCCTCAGTCTGCATCCAATTTTGAAGGAATTGATTTATAGCCTTCAATTGCCTTGGCATAAATAAAATCATTCCCTTACCCAAGAATATTTCATTTTATGACAAATAATATGCACTCCCTGATAGACAAATTCATGACTCTGTGTCTTTGGTAAAATGCTCCAGTGTATCACATGGCAACTCTTTTAAATTTATTATAGGCATGTTAAAATATGTGCTGAACTCTCAAAGGAAAAATGTATTGTTTCCAGAAGAAATGAAAGAGGGCATTACAAAGGTAAGTTTATCTGTTTTGCTCAGCCTTCATTTTGTGACAATGGGCGGAACCCTGTTGATGCATGCTGCCAATGAAGCAAAGTCGAGAGTTGCTGTACCAACAAGATGGTCATGTTTCATCAGGTTTCTAAGTATTCTATCCAGTGTTTGTTTGGGCCATCATCTGACTTGGATTTTAAACTTTTATTCTTAAAGAAAATATGTCCATAGTTCTTATAGAAGAGTTTTGAGACAGTTATTCTTCTGTCCAATTGTTTTGTTAGAAACTTGAGTTCCCTTGATTTTGAATGTGTTTGCCCTGTGAGTGAAATCTTGGCACTTATAACTGGCATTTCTGAACCATTCCCTTTCAATTCCCATTTCCATTTCTCTGGGCCAATGCTATCAGCTATGAAGAAAAACCTAGTATTTTGGAGGAAAGTCTAGTTGCAGGGAGCACACTTAAGCAAATTGAAGATAAATGCAAATGAAGAAGGAAAGTTTTATAAGATTATCCTTACTTTCCTTTGCATTTTTTCTTGTGAGTCAGATGGCAGTTGCTCCCAGAGCAATAGTTTTCTGGATGTGTACTTTTTAATAAGGCAAGAAATAATATTATACTGATTGTATGCAAATAGCATTAGAAGCGGTTATACATATCAAAATGTTGCTATTATTACCAGACATCAGAAGTGTACTCAACCCACTTTGTGTCTTGCTTTTAATTCCCACAACAGCCCTATTAAAGTAGATTTGTTGAGAGGTAGGACGGCCTAAGCCAGGAATGGCTTCCTTGACCAAACTGGGATTTTGAATTTTAATTTCTCTGTTCCTATGTGAGATATATTTCTTTGAAGTGATTGTTGCAGATTCCCATATGCCAGTCCATCAAATGATCACTATGACAAGTAGTTTTTGTCTCCCATCCCTCTCCTCCCATGGCTGCAGCACTTGAACCCAGATCACCATTGGTGCACTACTTTTATCACTTTACCAGCTAACAGAGGCTCCATCTACACTGATGATTTAATGCAGTTCAAAGCTAGATTTAATCTGCAATGGCCAGACAAACTCCCATAAAAGCACACAAAAGAAAGCCTTTAATGTACATCAGTGTTCTATGGTTTTGTGTAATCCGCATCTGAGCCTCAAATTGGTTCCAGAATTTCCTACGTAATCATATGATAGTGATACAATTTTCTTCAATACCAATGTGAAATTGCATTGAATGTTCAGTGAAAATGGGCTACAGACAACTCCTATCTAATTTATTTTAAATCATTTTATATCTATATCTTCTATATTTTAACTCTTATTTTTCAAACTTTGTACAAGAACCAATATAACCTTGTAAGTTATATACCACTGAATATAAAGTTGTTATTGAATTTTTTTGCAGTAATGAAAGTCAGATCATTTGCATTCTAAGGCAAATGCAATAACTTAAGAGTGAATTCATGCAAATGTATAAATCACATAATATACCCCATTACAAGTTGTGACTTGTAAGAGACAATAGAGATCAAATGCTGCAATCAGAACTGACATAGCTTGAATCAGCTAAGGCCCCTTTTACACTACCATATACAGTTCAGATTTTGAACTGGATTTGAACTGGATTAAATGGCAGTGTAGACTCAGGGCCTTTCCAGACAGTGCAGAAAACCAGGAGGAAGCAGGTTAAAATAACCCGTTTCCTCCCAGGTTTCTGTCCCCATCCCCAACGCAAACCCTGGGCTTTCTCTTGAGGGGTGGCTAGATGCCATCCTGGGTCAACCAAAGGTTGATCTGGGATGACATCCAGCCCCCCCCTCCCATTTCACCCCAAACGAAATATACCCAGGGAGCCTGCCGAGGGGGCTATCTTAAAGTCTGGTTCTTTCCAGGTGTTTTATTAATCCAGAGCAAACTGGGAAATCCCAGTTTTCTCCCGATAAATTCACTTTTACCTGAGGCATCATTTGGACACTTCAGGTAAAAGCAGACAGGTCCTGTGTTTTGGGCCTATCTGGAAGGATCCTCATCTAATCCAGTTCAAAGCAGATAATGTGGATTATCTGTTTTAATAATTTGGATTACATCACCATGTATAAGGAGCCTTAAGTCCCCCCGGGGAGATAAGACAATCTATAAATAAAGTTTTATTGTTTATTATTAGGTCCCTTCTACACTGCCATATAAAATCCAGATTATCTACTTTGAACTGTATTATAGAGCAATGTATAATCCAGTTAAAAGCAGATAATGTGGATTATCTGATTTGATAATCTGGATTATATGGCAGTGTAGAAGGGGCCAAAGATACTCTTGAGCAAAGAAAATTCAAATGTTCAGCAAATACCCAGAAAAAGCAGAAGTGCACAATTCACCTGGGACATTTATGGCTACCTTCATAAAAGCCATGTAACTAAAATGCCAATCCATGTGACTAAACCTCCCGTGTTATATCTTCCCACCCCACTCTTGCCCACATAAGCTCTTCCCATCTGTCATGTTCAGAGGTCATACTCACTGCTGTGAAGAAATGATAAGGGGATGTTCTGTGATCTAACATCCACATGCAGAAATACTCGGCACTACACAAACACCACACAGAATAGCAACATTGCACAAGATGCATCAATGACTTGGTGCCATTGTGCTCCACTACAATTCACCATGTACTGTGTTTAACCACAATGCACAACATCCCTATATGTGTAAATCAGCTTTCACCACTGTTAATATCTATTTTGCTATGGTGAATAATTCGACCTGCATGATCTACATGACTTATGCAAATGACTTTTGGGGGTCAAGAGCACAAACAGAGTAAAACATCAAATCAGAGGCAGATATCTCACCATTCCTTTGTTTTTATCCTAGCAGCATCAGTTTTAATTGAAGCTTACAGAACTTGAGTATCCCTTATCTGGAGATTCAAAGTGCTCCAAAATCCAAAGTGGCCGAGATAGTAACATCTTTGCTTTTCAATTGTTTAAACCTTGTTTCATGCAGAAAATTATTAAAAATTGTGCATGAAACATAAATGAATCCCAAAGAGGGAGGGATATAAATTCAATAAATAAATGATATTTTTCATATTAAAACTTAGGTCCACTCTACAATATATTTTATTAGGTATATGCAAATATTCCAAAATATTCCAAAATCTAGGGGAAAACATTTCTGTTTCCATGCATTTCGGATAAGACACACTCAATCTGCATAAGGTTCAGGAGATCCGGGAGATTCTTGAGGAGCCCACAAGCAGTGGTAACTTTGAGGGATGGCACGGAGAAGATACAGATGGATCCTGGGGAGTTATGGGTTTGGATAGAAGGTGGTCTGGCTGGAGAGATCGTAGAAGGGCTGCAGCTGGAGGTGGGGTGTTGGGTGACTCTAGCTCTGATGAGGATTTGCAGCAACCAGCTGTGGATGGGGCGTTGGCTGGCTCAAGTTCAGAGGATGCTTCCTCCTCCCTCTCCCTCTCCTTATGAGCTCCCTTCGCCCTATCTGAGCCGTTCGGCTATCTGAGACCAGGCCCGCCTGTTTATCTTGGATAACTGGGGCTCTACTGTATTATTATTATTATTATTATTATTATTATTACTACTACTATTATTATTATTTGAAACACAACAAGATGAGTCCACAACAGACACTCTGCTGGCTGTTGTCTTGGATCCCATGTCGGACACTTCCCAAGTGTCTAGGACTGTGTGATGTATCTGCGAATAATGCGTGCAGATCCCAGTAAGGTGGCCTTCTGCAGCTGGCAGGTGGTAATTTTGTCAGTGCCGAATGTGTTTAAGTGCAGGCCAAAGTCCTTAGGCACTGCACCCAGTGTGCCGATCATCACTGGGACCACCTTGACTGACTTGTGCCAGAGTCTTTGCAATTCAACCTTTAAATCCTCATATCGTGTCAGCTTTTCCAGTTGTTTTTCTTCAATCCTGCTGTCCCCTGGGATTGCAACATCGACAATCCATACTTTGTTTTTTAACATGATCGTGAGGTCAGGAGTATTGTCCTCAAAAACTCTGTCTGTCTGAATTCGGAAGTCCCAGAGTAGCTTGACATGTTCATTCTCTGTAACTTTTTCCGGCTTGTGATCCCACCAGTTCTTGGTCACAGGCAGATGGTATTTGTGGCACAAGTTCCAATGAATCATCTGAGCAATGGTGTTATGCCTCTGCTTGTAGTCTGTCTGTGCAATCTTCTTGCAGCAGCTGAGGATGTGATCTATTGTTTCATCTGCTTCCTTGCAGAGTCTACTTTGCCCTGACAAGAGAAACTGCATCTTCCACACATTTAATGAAGTTTATGGTACACAAAGTTTGTGGAGTAGGACCACTACTTTCAAATTCAGGACTACACTATTAAACAGGAACAGACATTTTCAAGCCAGGAACAGAATTTCATCATTATTATCATCATCATTCAGAGGCTGCATGGCCAAGTGTCCAGACAGGTTTGGTTGTGTATTTGTGCCTGGAAACAACGGGGTTAAATATGTCTGTTCCTCATTGCTGTTATCATAAAAAAATATGGCAAAACCTTCGTGTGTTACAAGCTTCATTAAATGTGTGGAGGACAAAGTTTAGCTTGCTAGGGGAAAGTTTTCACCCGCTAGGCAACTTTCTCCATCTTTTCAGGATAAAAGCAATGAAGAACAGATGTGTATGACCCAGGAACAAAATTTGTACAAACAATGTGCATATTTGCATCTGCGCATTTAAAGTTTTAAAAAATTGCCAAGATTTCTCATGGGCGTCTCATGGCAGCCGTCTTGCGTGCTTCAAAATTTCATAACGAAGCAGTAAGTCTGCATATCGCAGGCAGAAATCCCTGGACCAACAGGTCTGTGTGTAGACCTGCTTTCAGGGTCTGGATTTTTATTTTTATTTTTTGTCCCTCATGAAAAACCCATGATTTGATGCTGTCTGAAAGCACCCTTAGTTCACTGAATGCAAATGTTACTATTTAAGTAAGTTGAGGACAAAGTGAGAAAAAGCAACTGAAAAAGTGTGACAACATAATATTAACTTGGTTTATCTCTGCCAAATTGGGACAGTTAAAGGGTATGATCTATGGAAACAAACTGATAGCACTACATTGCTTTGGTCTTCTCTTTTCCTTTTAAAACTATTCAAAAGATGGAAGAAAGAAGAACGGAACTGAAAATACATTCAGAAGCAATACAGACTTGAGTTCAGTCCTGCAACCCATAAGTGAAAGTTGTCCATCAGCATCAGCATCTCCTTGCTTACTGTCCATAGGCCACATTCTCACCAATCATGTGAGAAATTACCAGTATTTTATCTGAATGAAGTTAAAATCCCCTGTTCTCTATGATTGACCTAATATATCTTACTATCGCTATCATATTATTTAGACATTCCTATTAGATGAATATGTCTCATGGGGTTCAAACAATTGATCACTTTTATTCCACAAACCTGTCTCTTTTCTTTCCTGTAAAGATGGATTATACTTAATGGAAACATTATGTTAAAATGGAGCATACAAGAAATCTATAATGTCATCTGTTTTAAATAGGGAAGGAGGTAATGAACTGCCAGATGTATCTTGAATCTTACTTTTCATGTTTAAGACATTAGAAAGTTTTATAGTCATCCATCAATGGAGTTTCAAAAGATTCATTACAGTTTCAGTAATTTTGTTATCATTTAGAGAGGTCATAAAAATTAACATTAGCAACAAGCGAGATGTTGTAATGTAATTTCTGGTGCTTGACAATCAGAAAACATATGCAATTACAATTGTGGGAACAATAAACGAGAATATATTCCAGTTATTTAATTAAAACCCATAAACATGCTGAAGAGTCATCATCCTTTTAATTTCATGGACTTTTAGATTTTATATGAAGCTGTAGCAGAAGAACCAGAGTGGACCTTTTCACTGTTTCTATGAAGGAAGGAAAGGTTCATTTATTCCCATTCCATCAGAAACATAAATATGACAAAATTTCGCTCTATATCCAATATTCATGTGACTTGAGTTAGTTTTGACTAATAACCCCTAATGGTCTAAGTAGTCTGAAAGCTTGCAAAAGTTGGTTTTTGGGATCACCTCTCCCAGAATCGCCCAGCCACCTGGGATTTTGTGAGTGACCTTTTAAAAAGTAACTTTTCTGAGCTCTAACCATACAACAAAATCGTGTTGTCGAAGGCTTTCATGGCCGTGTTCTAGAAGTATTCTCTCCTGACGTTTCGCCCACATCTATGGCAGGCATCCTCAGAGGTTGTGAGGTACTAAACATCATAAAACAAAAACATACAATCCTGCTAAAACAACCACAAAAATTTAAAATTCAGTTTCAATTTCCTCCATCAGAAGGGTTCAACATGGAACCTTTGTCTCTGTCGCCCAGGGCTGCTGGAAGCTACCCCTGCATTACATACATAGGGGTGCAGAAGGACTCCTTTTGTTTTAGAGAACTTGCTACTCACTCACCACAGGTGGCTTTTAAAAATCACAGCAAATATTCTCCTATCCATTTTCAACCCGAGGCAGTGTTCTATTCGGAGGGTGATTTATTGCTCCATTGTAAATTATATATCACCCTCCTGAATATGAAGAATGAGAATAGTAACAAACAAATCCTACAGAGTGACCTCAACCTGACAGAAGAACACTGCCCATGGATTTCTGTATGCTTTTGGAAATTGCTTTCTATGACACACATTTGAGCCAGGTGCTGTAAATTTAAGAAAGCAGGAAATCTGATTTGCACCTTGACACTTGACTTGCAACAAGATTCTCTAATGAGAGGATAAGGGCAACCATTGTGAAGATATCAATAATCAACAGGGTGCAATCTTTCTTCAGGGAAAGATTAATTATATATCAAAGGGGTTAATTAAATGATACCACTTTACAACCATGGGTAGACTTGGGTAGATTTGTTCTCTCCCAGTACCTTCAGTATCTTCGAAAGCCATTAACAGTAAGAACCATTCCGGTACGGAAACCCACTCACAACCAAAGCAAGCAGGAGCCAATCTTGGCTCCTCTTCCCCTATTCAGCATCACAGTTGAATCTTTTTGATTTTCCTTTATTTTCCTGATTCTTTTTATTTAGTGGGACTGACTGGGTGTTGGGGACCTGAGGGACAGTGAGTGGGATGCACGTGCACGCATTTGGGGGCTTGGAGAGTCACCCTTTTAGCTTCTTTTTCTTCTTCCCTAACTCTCCTTCAAAAAATACTTCTAAAAGATAATAATAATTATTAATAATAGTAATCCCAGAAAACAAAAAGAGAAGCCTCTCTCTCCTCTAGAGTGAAAAATAGAAACAGCTTTAAGGAAGCAAAACCCCATACAGAAAGGAGGTTGCAGGCAAGAGAAGGGAATTTAAGGTAGTCCAGGGAGGATAGCTCCACCGAGCTCCAGTCATCCCTCTTCCTTCCCTGGGCCTCCTCAAAATGCCTTGGAAAGCTGCATGGCATGCTGCTATTGGGTGCTGGGAGAGAAAGTGTGCATACCTGTCTCTCTTCTAGAGTAGAGCAGCTTTAAGAACATTAAACCCAGTGCCCTCCTCTACAAACAGAAGTAAAAGGATCCAGAAAGAGTGATAACTCTGATGCTTTTTAAAATCCAGATCTTAATGAAGGATATGGAAGGGGAGCCTGTGGGAAGTCCCCCTGCATAATGGGCTAAATAGGGTGCTTTCTTAACCCCATTGCTGACATTCAGGCTCCCTCGAAGGGAAGAAAGAAAAGGCTCCCAGGGGAAAGGGAAGCCTTGTAAGTTCCCCATTGCTGCCAATGGGCTGAAATAACCATTTATTTTAGAAGCGGAACAAAAATGCCCATTAAGCAGTGCACCCTGTTTCAGGAGGTGCTGGAAAACAGATATTGGGGGGGGGGGGATTTTCTGGAATCCGGAAAGCAGAAACAGATAGCAATTCACCCAAAATGCACAAGCCTAGCCATGGGTCATGGCTATGGAATCCTTGGTTTGGTGTAGTTTGATAAGGCACCAGCACTCATTGGCAGAAGAGACTAACTACCTTTTAAAACTAAAATTCCCATTGAGCCATAGGAACTGAGGTGGTATCAGACTGCATTAACTGTACAATGTAGATGCACTATTGGACAGAGCTGAAGTAGTAAAGGGGTTCATAGCTCCTCCTTGTGAAGAATAGAAGGCATATTAAACAAAACTCAGAGAAATTAACAGTGCAATTTGCTCAAACATCAAAGCTCTGATTTCTCTGTATGTGGTCTGAGCTCAGGTAGAGCTAGTCTCAAAAGTAAGCATGGGTAGGCATGGCTCTTCTCATCAATCATTTGGCCTAAATGTATAATTTTCACCTGGGGAATTCTGAAAATGAGGAGTCCTCATGTCTGCTTTAATTAGTAAATTAAATCCCTCTTAACTAATAAATAGCTAATGGAATTTAAAGTTGCAGGTATTAGTATCATCATCATCATTCATCTTTATCATCATCAATCACCATTCTCAACATTGTCATCATGCCATTTAGCACTTCACAGGGCATCATATTGCATGGCATGTTTTCTTGATGTAAAGGAGTATATACGAAGTTAAATCATCATTTGAGGAATACAAAAGAAGAAGCTAAAATCAGGCATGAATGTGAGCAAATGCAATTATGCAGAAGCTCTTTTCTGAAATTCCTGCCAGCATATGTCCTGCCAGGTACAGAACAATTAAAATCAAACAAGTTTGGCTCACTTAATCAGCACTAAAAATATAATTCAAAAAATCAATATGACTGAAAACCAGTGTTATTCATCTCTAATATATGCCAATACAAAATACATTAATTTAAAAGTGTTTTGGAACCACACTGCGTGACTTTGATGCATTCACAAACACTGGCACATGAATTCATGTCCTAGAAGTAGAAGATAACTAAGGCCCTTTCTACACTGCCATATAATCCAGATTATCAAAGTAGATCATTATCTGCTTTGAACTGAATTATATGAGTCTACACTGACAGATAATCCAGTTCAAAGCAGATAGTCTGGATTTTATATGGCAGTGTAGGCCCCTTCTACACAGCTGTATAAAATCCAAATTATCTGCTTTGAAGTGGATTATCTGGCAGTGTAGACTCAGATAACCCAGTTCAAAGCAGATAATGTGGATAGTCTGTCTTGATATTCTGGATTATCTGGCTGTGTAGGAGGACCCGCAGAAGGGGCTTGAGCTATGTTCAACTTTAGCTGCTACTTCAAACACTTCAAGATTTAGATCTTCAGAACAAGATAATTCAGTCAAGTACATTAGTTGTCAATCCTATGCAATCCAGGGCCCTTCCACACAGCCATATAAAACAGAATATCAAGGCAGAAAATCCCACAATATCTTCTTTGAACTGGGTTATCTGAATCCACACTGCCATGTATTCCAGTTCAAAGAAGACAATCTAGGATTTTATTCAGCTGTGTGGAAGGGGCACCAGGTCAGCAATTAGAGTGCCCTGGACCAATAAGGGTTCCTCATGTGCCTCGAATCAAATATGATATGAGAATATCTTAGGGAGCTTTCTTTGAGAGGTATTTTCCATTTTTAGTCAGATATGTTTTGACCCGAGGCAAGGTTTTCTTCATGTGTGGGTGATATTTTCAGATAAATTGTTCTCCAATGAGTAAATGGCACATTCACATAGGAAGGTAATGAGTGCTGGCTGCACTGCTTTAGCACTGATTGATTAATTAATTAATTTCTATTGCACCCCCTTTCTTCCAATTTGGGATCCAAAGCAACAGCTGAACATTTCTAATCTGTATTTATTAAATCAGGTGATTTTATTTGGAAAAGTGGTGAGCTGCATGAAGCCTGCCAATATATTATTATAAGACATTTATCCAACCAAGAGCATTTAATCAAATATAGAGGTTCTGGCTTATAGCCCACTATTTCCTAGTTTCAGCACCTGATATACTCAAGCTGATAGTGACCATCCTTTTCTGCATTGCAACACATAACTGTTTCTGCAAGTCACCTTTCATTTCAAAAGAAAGCTTGGATAGTGCTTTATAGTGAATCAATCTACTGATTCCTCTATTCCACTATTGATGCCAAACATCACTGGTTCTTCCAGGCTTCAGTTAAGATTTTGCCCCAACCCAGGCTGAGATGCCAACTTTCAAATCTGATCCATAATGCCCCAAAGTGACAATATATCAGGAACACTGAAGTTCCTTAAAATAGCAGGGATCTTGCAGTCCTTCAATGTAGATCACAACACTCCTGTTCACCAGAAGTGAAGACAGAAGAGGAAGGCAATGAAAGAAGCAACAAAATGGGATCTTGGGAGTTGAGCCACAATAGCACAATAGGTTAAATTGTTGAACTGTTGAATCTACTGCTTTAAAGGTTGGCAGTTCAAAAGCCGCAGGTCAGGGAGAGCTCCTGCTGTTAGCCTTGGCTCCTAACAGCCAGCAGTTAGAAAACATGCAAATGTGAGTAGATCAATTTACATAGCTTTGGCAGGAAGATAATATAGGCGCCCATGCAATCATGCTGGCAACACGACCAGGAGGTGTCTACAGACAACAGACTCCTTGACTTGGAAATGGAACAAGAGCACCTCCCCATGGCCAGAAAGCCTTTGTTCTGTGTATTTGTATGTCGTTGTTATTCCACTGTGTTAAAGGCATTGAATGTTTGCCTAACTGTGTATTGTGATCCGCTCTGAGTCCGCTCGGGAAGATAGAGTGGAATATAAATTAGATGTTGTTGTTGTTGTTGTGGTTGTTATTATCTATGCCCACCTTGAAGGAGTTGGGGGTCGCGATGGCCGACAGTTAGCTCTGGCGAGGTCACTTAGAGTTGGAAGCAACTGAAGGAATAAACAACATGCCCATCTTTTCTTTTGCCTTTCATCTTACCACCCATTCCAATTTACCCACACAATCATACCTAGCTGCTGTGCATCAAGACTGGTGGCCTATTCATTAGATGGAAAATGGGGTAGATAAGCTAAAGAAGATATAGCACAATTCCAATAATATTAAACTGAGCCAGTGTTAGGGAGCATTCGTGTGGTGGGCTTGAGAGAATCAGTTCTGTCAAGTCCAGTGGATGATTTTGAGCCAATCATTGTCTCTTAGGTGAATCACAGGCTCACTGAGAAGATGAAATGCTAAACAGAAAAACCATATATGTTGCATCATGGGAGGAAAGGAGGGATATAAATGTAATTCTGAAAAATTAAATACTTGCATTCTTTCTAACTTTTCAGACTCAAGGGCAATTACTTCTAGAAACTTTACATTTAGAAGATAAAATGGTAGCTCATGTATGTTTGCTTAAGTAGTAAGAAAGTTCAGAGCAGCAACCCTTCCCCTGGGATCATAGATATAGCCTTTTGATGAATCTGATGTTGACAGTAGTTACCACAGACAACTCTTGACTCATTCAATTAACATGAAATATCACCGATTTCAAGGAAATAATTTTTTCCCTTGTCTTTCATTCCTGAAAGGTCACATAAGTTTCCCATTGCTATATCATTTAAACCAAAACAAAAAACTTTGCTTTCTTAATGCACAAACAAGTTGCCCTCACTTTCTCTCTCGCTTTCTCTTTTTACTGTTGTATCTCTCATTTTACAGCATACGCAGTAAGTCACTTAGAGCAGCAAATCACTCTAATTGCATCTGTTGCCACTGAAGGGTGCTTCTCCCGCCCTCCTAGCTCCTCAAAGCTGATTCTAGCATTTTTTGATAGTGCACTGTAGAAGATTTTATTGACCAACAAAGAAACATCATGAAATACATTTCCATCTCCCTAATATTGATTTAAGTCAGGCCTGGTAATCATATAAAAGCAAGGATTTTTAGTGTGCCAGAATGCAAAAAAACTGGAATGCTGAACTAAAAACAATTGTTTTGCAAGCAAGCTTCCTTTTGTCCAAGGAAGTCGAACTCTAAGAACAATGTTAGCAAACTATTGATCGTGGAAGAGCTCTGAGTTTTTTGCAAATTTGGAAGCACTGGGCACACTAACATCTGAAATGGCTGGATGAGACAAGCTCAGGGCAATGAGTTATATACATATATGATAGCCAGAGTTTTGAAAAGTTATTTTTGAAGTCAACCTTGCTCAGAATCCTTCAGTCTGCAAGATCCATCAGAGTTATCAAAACGGGTAATTTCCCCATATTCTGTAAACTTCTGCTTAGTCATAATAGTGAAAATATACTAATGGATAGGACCAACCCAAGACATTTTGTTGCCTGAGATTAAGAACAAGATGGCATCTTCAGGGATTAGTAGTTTAATCTTTTTCAACATTAGCAGTGGGATAGATATAACAGCATCCTCCACAACACCTAAAAACAACAGGTTGTGGGGTGAAAGTGCCTCCTTCACCCCTGTTGTGGCCACTTTTGCTATCTGAAATGACCATCGCAACTTACTTTATGGTAGAGCTAGTCCTGCTCAATGAAAACAATAATAGACAAAATTAGGAAAACCGAAGAATATTTAAAAAGAAACCCCACAGACTGGAAAAACAAACAAAAATTGGAATTATTACAAAAACAAAGAAATCTTTTAGAAACAGAAAAATTAGCTAAGAATTTAAAGTTTATTAAGCAACAACACTTCCAAAATGCAAACAAACTGGGAAAATGGCTGGCGAGAAAGAATTTGTGCACATGATAAAGAATATAATACAGACCAGGCTATCTCAGACCAATTTAATAAATTTTATTTAAAAACTGTATTTTAGAGACCAGATCAAGAAAGAATATATACTGCAATATTTAGGAAAAATTAATCTTCAGAAAAATGCCAAATATCACAGACAAATACTAAATGAAGAAATATCCAAGGAGGAAATACAATAAGTTATCAAAAATTAGACAGCTCCAAAGCACCACGTCCAGATGGATTCATGGCAGTCTCTTATAAGATCTTTGAATCAGAATTAGTCCCACTCTTGAAGAAAATAATGAATCAAGCTATGAATGACCAGAAAATTCAGACTCATGGAAGAGTGCTAATATCACAATGATTTTTAAAGAGACCTCCTACCCCACTGATGTGAAAAACTATAGACCAATCTCACTGCTCAACATTGACTATAAACTGTTTACTAGCTGAAAGACTAAAAATCTTTTTGGCATATTGGATAAAGGGGAAAAAAACAGGCTTTCTTCCACAAAAACATATAAAGGATATCCAAAAAGAATGCGCCATAATGACATTGGACACTGAAAAAGCCTTTGATAATGTAAATTGAGATTTTTTTTTCATCTTGTTAATAAAAGAAATGGACATGGAATTTTTTTACCAATGTAATAAAGGCAATTTATGGTCAACAAAAATAATGAATGGACAAGAAGCAAAAAGTGATAAGATAAATAAAGGAATAAGGCAAGGATGTCTTCTTTCCCTGTTAGTATTTATAATACCCCTGGAAATCTTACTGAATAATATAAGAGAAGACAAAGAATTAATTGGAGCTAAAATAAGAAAATAATCTTGCAAAATATGAGCATTTGCTTATGATTTAATTTGTATGATAGAAGACCCACTGCAAAATGTGCATAAATGGATGAATAAAATAGAAGAATTCAGAAATATACCAGGTTTTAAAATAAACAAGAAAAAGATGGTGATTCTGACAAAAAACATCACAAAGAGGAGACAAGATGAATTGAAAGAAGCCACGGGAATTCAAATCACAAATAAAATTAAATACTTAGGAATAAATATTATGGTGAGGAATGCACAACTATTGAAAAATAATGATGAAGAAAAATGGAAAGAAATAAAAAAGATCTTGAGAATTGGAAATATTTAAATATCTCCTTACTGGGAAGAATATCCATGGTGAAAATGAATATTTTGCCAAAAATGCTTTTCCTATTCCAAACTATTCTCATTTTAAGAAACAGTAAAATATTTAAAAGCTGGAACAAGGATCTAACAAAATTTATATGGCTTGGGGGGGGGGGGGACTAGAATATGTGTTGTCGAAGGCTTTCATGGCCGGGATCACAGCGTTGTTGTATGTTTTCCGGGCTGTATGGCCATGTTCTAGAAGTATTCTAGAACATGGTCATACAGCCCATAAACCTAGAATAATTTATTTGAATCTAACCAATGAGAAAAAAGAGGTGGCTTCATACTCCCTCATTTGAGACTATATTATGAAGCATGTGGATTACTTTGGATAAAAGATTGATCGAATTTAAAGAAAAAGTAAGAATCTTACTTTAGAAGGATTCGATCTAAGAAGCAGTTGGCACTCATATATGTGTTATGATAAAAAGAAAATTGAAAAGAATTTTGGAAATCACTTCATAAGATGGACTCCTATAAAAATTTGGGGAAAATACAAAAATAGATTCTATCAGAAAACTCTACTTTGGATTTCCCCATTAGAAGCTTTGCAAAAGGGATAATTAGGGTGGAAAAAATGGCCAACATATAAATAAATTTTTGAAAAACACAATGGAACTTCCATTCTAAAAACCCAAGAAGAAATCAATAAAATATACAAGAATGTTTCATGGTTTCAATATAGACAATTGAAAGATTACTATAATAAAGAAAGAAATTGGTTTCTCGGATAAGGCTTCCATCTGGGATAAACTACATATAACAGAAAAGAGAAATTACCAAAGTTTATAAAATTCTCCTGACATAGGCAACAGAGACTGATCAAGTAAAAGACAACATGACCAAATTGGCAGCTAATGTCAGATACTCCATAAAAAGAGAGGAGTGGGAAAGAATATGGAACAATACATTAAAATATTCATATGATTTGAAAGAAAACTGGTACAAAATGATGTACCAGTGGTAAATAACACCTCAAAAGCTGTCAAAATGCTACAAAAATCTTCAGGATAAATGCCGGAAGTGAAAAACAGGTGGGCTCCTTTTACCACATGTTGTGGTCTTGCAGAGTTGCAAGTAATTTTTGGAGAAATATACATGAAAGAATTCAGAAAATATTAAAGATAAAATTTCAAATGAAACTGGAATACTTTCTCTTGAATTAGATAAGAATGAAGATATTTTATTTAATTATATTGTTACAGCAGCAAGAATAACTTACGCAAGAAAATGAAGACCAAAGAAATCTCAACAACAGAAGAATGGATATTGAAAATTGTAGACATCATGATCATGGATAATCTAACTTATTGTCTTAAGAATTACAGAGCTGGAGAGGCTGTCAGGAAGTGGGAACATATATACATATGTGGTGGCATTGTAAATATGTTAGGAAATTTTGGTACAAAATATTTAAAGAGATAGAGGATATAATGAACATCAAATTGGAAAGAAACCCTGGTATTGCATTATTATCAATATATAATAATAATAAGATAGATAAAAAAGAAAAAGAAGCAATAACAAATTTATTGACAGTAGCAAGACTGCTTATAGCAAGGAACTGGAGAAAAGTAATAGAAGTACAGATTGAAGAATGGTACAAGGAAGTATGGAAATTGGCAATAAATGATAAGCTAACATGTAAATTAAAAGTTAAAAGAGGGATATGGGAAAAAAATGATTTTGAGGATGTATGGGGGAAATTTATTGAGAAAGGATTCCAAAAAAGGGATGGAGGGCTACCGCCTCAGGAAGAAATGAGATTTTGGTTAGACAATACATAAGAAATGGCTCGGGGAGGGAGGGGGGGATACACAGTGGTGAAGAAATATAGATAGACAAAGGTTAATGATGTAGTAGATATTAATCAACAGTAGATATAAAAGAATGATGCAAGTATTGTATGATAAATTAAATATCTGTTATGTGACAAAAGCAATTATTGTATGAAAAATTTTAAATTCAATAAAAACGACTATAAAAAAAAGAATTACAGAGGCAATCTGGGAAAAAAAACCCAACAGATTGGATTATATTTAAAGACTATTTGAAACAAAAAATGAAAATGATAATTTAAATTAAAGAATATAGAAACTTTATTGAATTTTTACAGAGAGCGGATTATATTAACAAAGACTAGTGAAAAATAAAAACTTCACACCATGATGAAAGAGATTGGAAATCAACAACACCCTATATTTATTTTTCCTTCTTGTTTATCCCTATTGACTGTTTCTGTAGGTAGTTTTCACCTCCCCCATTCCCTTATCCCCACCTGTCAATCTCAATACCACTTTTTGATTAATAAAAAATTAATTTAAAAAAACAAATACTGATCTAATTTCTGAATTCTCCCTTTCTCGTTTAGTGAAATGGGAAGATTTAGCATATTTTGGTGTGTGTTTTTTAAAAAAATTATCCCTTTCCTGTTTAGTGAATACCTCCTTTGTTAGAATTCAATCTAACCTAATAAATTGGTGGTTTCCATTTGAAAGAAGTAGTGATTTCACACTAAGTTTTCTCGCAGATTTTACAAGTGTTGTTCAAGCTGCTGACCCACCCACCCCCACCCACCCCCAATGCATTGGACAGTGCATTTTAATTCTGGAGTAAAGTGCAGAACAGATTCACTATACTCTCTGAAAGAAGCTACAACTGTCCTACTCCACAAGTTACTGTTGTTATGCATTGCATTTAAGTCTGACATGGTCCATGGCATTTCTTAACCTGCAAGACTTCAGACTTTTTCCAAGTAAATAATGAAAAATGTTTCCCCACTGTCAACCCCAACACTATAATCTCAGATGAATAACCTTGCAGCAGCTTCTCTTATTTACTGGCACAGAATAGCAATGAGAACCCACTGTGTAGGCATGACATAAGAGTCTGCCTTCCTGTCCCTACATTCCCTGAAATGTTTGGAATCAACTGTAGGAAGATCTCAAATTAAATTTTTTGCGACTCTTGTACTGAAAGGCACAAAAATGCCTTGCATGTTAATCATTTCTGAAACCGTGTAATTGTTTTCTGATGAAAGCTGGCGCTGGTATGATAGTTCTCCAAAGACAGTAAATGACTTTTTCCTATTGTCTTCTTCACGGGCTTGAAGCATAGAGAAAAGAGTACTGCATTTCCCAGAAGAGCACTAAAGGTGAAATTTATACTTGCACAGAGTCCTGTGTATCACAGAAATGACACTTAAACCACATATTAAAGGATAAATCCTGCCTTCCCCTCCTCCCAAAAGGCAGTCAAGAATCTCAAGCTGTAGAACTAATGGGCTTCAGATTCACCAGCAGGAAGAGTCTAGGGAGACATCCTGGGACTGTCGAAATTCTGTGAAGTTATAGATGATCATCTTTTCACATACCATAGAGGTAGGAAGAGGACTCAGGAAAAAGCACTAAAGGTCTAACATCTGTAGGTTTCTATACCTGAATTCATCACAGATTAGAAATACTGCTGAAATGCTTCATTCTAAATATATTTATGTCTAGTGTCCAAAAAAGAAGCATGTGAGATGATGATGATGATGATGATGATGATGATGATGATGATAATACTTTATTTATACCCCGCCACAATCTCCCCGTGGGGACTCGGGGCGGCTCACAATGTTACAAAAGTAACAGCGCAAATACATTAACAATGTACACAGTTTAAAACACAAGAAGATGATAAAACAGAATTTAAAACAAAGGTTTATATAACAGTAATAATATCAAACAACCACCAATGCAAGTCAGTCAACTTCAAAGGTGGGGGGGGGGGGGACTATAGCAGCAATATAAGATAAAATCATTAGATTAAAATACCCCGATGAAAGGAATCTAATAACATTCAGAATAGAATTATAATGAGGCTGGTCATCCAATAGCTGTCTCTCCAAAGGCCAGCTCACACATCCAGGTTTTCAATTGTTTCTTAAAGGATGGTAGGGAGGGCACCAACCTAATCTCCTTAGGGAGGGAGTTCCAGAGCCGAGGGGCCACAGCCGAGAAGGCCCTCTCTCTCGTCCCCACCAAACGTAACTGTGAGGAAGGTGGAAGCAAGAGGAGGGCCTCCCCAGAAGAACTCAGAGATCGCGTAGGTTCCTAGGGGACAACGTGGTCACGAAGATAAGCAGGTCCCGAACCGTTGATGATGATTAAGAAGAGGGAGAAATACCTCTATGTCTTCCTTCTCTCCTCCACCTTGCCTCTTCTACATCAGCAAGCAAAGAAGATGGTAGAAAGCATAACTAAGACAAGAGTGGACAAAATCTGGCCAAAGAACCATATGCCATTCCCTCTTTTGTCCATGGGATTTTTAATAACAGTTTAGTTAGGCAAAAGGCAAACATAAACAGTTATGCAACTCTGATTTTATGCTTACTTTTTCCCTCCTCAAGTCCAAAATTCTGCTGGATATGATGTGGGATGGCTTTGATGGCCTTGCCAGGTTACATTTTAAGAGTCAGCTGCTAGGGAGTGCAGTGCAGGATTTCCCCCAAACCTAAATTTCATTCAGCCAGCCCAGAACCACTGAAATGGCTCTCCTGCATTACTGTCTGAGAATAGAGCATCAGAATTGGAATGGGAAGTTTTTCACCTAACTTTGACTCTGTAGACCAGTGGTTCTCAACCTGTGGGTCCCCAGATGTTTTAGCCTTCAACTCCCAGAAATCCTAACAGCTGGTAAACTGGCTGGGATTTCTGGGAGTTGTAGGCCAAAACACCTGGGGACCCATAGGTTGAGAACCATTGCTGTAGACCTTAAGGTAACAGTGGAATGGGCAAAGTATGGCCCATGGACTATATGTGGATGCCGGCTCTGTGGACTCTGAGAGCTGTAGTGTCAAAATAAAATTTTGTTATTGTTTCCCCTCCAAAAAAAATGCCTTGAAATGTCTGAAAAATTCCCTCGTTGGTGGGCAGGGAAGCTTCTAAACATGGCAAGAATGTCCTTATGCTTGATTTATTTTTGGGGGAAGAGCTTCTGTGGAAATGCCACCTCCAAGATCTCCTGGGGGCCCTACACTTCAACACCTGATGCAGACATCTGACTGAGATGCTCTGTTTAGGCAGAGATTATTTTTTCAAACACCCTTCCATAGCAAATAGTGTATATTTTATTACACTTTGCACATGTTTGTACTTGATTTAATTTAGTCCTATATGCAGATTGATTATTTGACTTTATAAAACTTTTGCACTATGTACTGTTTTAGCTGTTTTGTTTTAACTACACTGCAAGCTGCTTTGGTCTTATACGTATAGAGAGAAAGGTCAGATAAACAATAAAATTTGAAATAAAATAAAAAAATTCACAGGTTTCTCCCAGCTGCTGCTTCTTAAAATCGTGATCGATATATCACCACTCTTTTACAGTGTACATTCAGGTTGTCTATAAAACAACAGTGAGCACACAAGAAGAAAATTAAGTCTCTTTGAAGACTGTTGACCAACAGCAAATTAAAACTCCACTTACCCTGTACTCAGAAGAGTCTGGACTCCTCTGGAGATACTTTGGTCATGCCACTACATTGGCATAGGCCATGGTGTCTGGAGTTTTTCATAATAACAAGAAGGGATAACCAAACTGAACATTGTGCAGGGCTCATGATCAAGAAGTATCCACATGTGTTGTCCTCTAAGATGGACACTTATCTATCCTATAAGGAACAAGTTCTCAAGCTCTCCAATAAGGGACATATCCTATAGTAAAATACTCCTGGTGGCCCCAACCGAATGTGAATAGTGAAAGAAAAGATAATAGTCAGGCTGTACTAGCTTTACAGAAGCTCTGGAACCATCACTCATTCCATGCATTAGGTTTTCTTCCTTCCTGTTTAAACATGCCTGGCAGTGCCTTTCTCCCTGCAATTTGGTCAGTCCAGCAACTTTCTGGAGCCACTGGCATGGTAAAGCTTTTCAGGAAGGAAGTTAAAGGAGCCTGCCAAGAATAAGACAAACAAAACAGTGGTAAATGGTGGCTCTCATGTGAGTGCAGTGATGAATCCACTGTTTTATCCAAACTTTAGAGGAGTTATTCAAGATTCTGGACCCTTTTGGCAAAATAGAAATGAGCATCTTGTGTGGTTCAAGGCTATAATTTGAGTGATTTACTGTCCCATTGATATAGGAATGATCAGCCACCACAGACATGGCATGTCTTCCATTATTTCCCAGGTAAAAATGGGATCACTCTTCCAGAATGAGAAGATACCAGTGAGAAGATATACCATTGGTAAACCAGGGGCAGGACCAGCAGTGTATCTATTCTAGATATTCTGACTGTGTTTAGTCCAGCCTAGTTTTCTAAAATGAGCATTACTTTGATACCATTTAGACAGTTAAGAAATGGGCAATGTTACCAGAATGGAGGAAGAGGAAATTTGGATTCATTAAATACTTGGTTGTGTCCTGGAAAGAAAAACATAATCATATGAAATGATGCATTTACCTTTCAAAGCAAAGGTGTTTTGATCTGCCCAAAGAATGCATTTTAGAAGCATTATCAAGACAAGGCAGGAACAACTATTTCAAATAAGATATCTAAAATAATGTGGTGGGAGGAGTGTGTGTGAGAGAGAGAGACAGACAGAGACAGAGAGACAGAGAACCTGTGCATCAAAGTAAGAATAGTGGGGTTAACAATCTATAGCTCAAAAACTTGACAGAAATTCAGACTGTAAGACTTCCATCATCTAAAAGTAACCTCATTATGTGCTGCCTGTAAAGAACATATTCTTCTGTGGTCTTTCAAAAAAGATGAAATGAAAAGAAGGAAAGGTCAGTTTCTTCTTGAAAAATCAAGATGTGAGGTCTAGACACAAGAGCTTCTTGGTCATCTAAATTTTTCTGATTTTTCAAAACTGTCATCTGTTTCATTGAATAATCACAGTTTTGTCTCTCACGTATTGAAGAGTGATGTCCTTTCACGCTATATAATTATAGCACTACGATCTATTTTAACTGCCATAGCAACATGCTACAGAATCATGGAATTACAAAGTTCATTGGGGTGAAGGATTTGTCAGAATTCTCAGCCAAAGGTTCCACAACCAGGTTTCCATAAGATGCATCCATGGAATTTAAAATGGAATCATGGTGTTACAATTGTGTGGTACAGATCAGCATTGCAACTAGAGAAAAAGGCCAGATGTGGAGCAATTACCACCCTCCTGTTATCAGTTCTCTTATCTTGGGACATTTCCCAAATGTCTATTTGGCTGCTCTCTTCTTTACAATACAAATAAGTAGGCTTTTTATATTAACTGGGCCCATTTAATGGCAGCCTCCTTTATCTGATCCTCCAAACTTCCAACTCAGGACAGTATGGGGAAACAAGCCTTAAGTACATACTCAAAGACTAGTTTATGGGGAGCTCAATCTCCCTGAAATATCAGGCAAAGCTGGACCACTAAGCTGGACCACCCCGCAAATGCACACTCTATACTTATTTTGAATTTACCATTTGAAAGCTCACCCACTCATATTCAATATAACATTTTATTCACATCATCCTAAAAACTCAATTCTCCTCAGCATACATGACCACCTCTCTGTACACTCCAGGTTTTACATCAGGAAATTCTCTATACTTCAAGCTTGGTAGATATACTCATTTTACATTTTCTTTTGAGAATACTGTGTGATCCTGGGTATTTTCTAACACAGTGGTTCTCAACCTTCCTAATGTCATGACCCCATAAAATTATTTTTGTTACTACTTCATAACTGTAATTTTGCTATTGTTATGATTCGTAATGTAAATATCTGATATGTAGGATGTATTTTCATTGTTACAAATGGAACATAATTAAACCATAGTGATTAATCACAAAAAATATGGTTGAAGAATATGGACAATGGATGATGGGATTTGCTGTATCTTCAACCGATTCAACTCTGACTTCCACAGACCACTGAGACCCACACAAATGACAGACCTGGACTAAACTTGGCACACAGAACCCCCATGACCAACAGAAAATACTGGAAGGGTTCAAGAGGAATTGACAGTGATTTAGGGGAGATGTAGTTCACCTACATCCAGAGAGCACTGTGAATCTACACGATGATGGATGTGGACCAAAATTGGCACAAATACCCGATATACCCAAGTTTGAATACTGGTGGGGTTCAGGGGGATTTATTTTGTCACTTGGGAGTTGTAGTTGCTGGGATTTATAGTTCACCTACAATCAAAGAGCATTCTGAACTCCACCAACAATAGAATTGGGCCACGCTTCCCACACAGAACTCCCACAATCAACAGAAAATACTTGAAGGGTTTGGCAGGCAATGACCTTGAGTTTTGGAGTTGTAGTTCACCTACATCCAGAGAGCACTGTGGATTCAAACATGATGGAACTGGACCAAACTTGGCATGAATGCTCAATATGTCCAAATTTGAACATAGCAGAGGAGGGCTTTTTGGTGGGAGGATTCACCGTCTGTTTTCAAAAAGGAAGAGAAGGACTGGTGGAGTAATCTTCAGCCTTCTCTGCCAAAGGGGTTACTAAGACCACCAGAAATATGTGTTTTCTGATGGTCTTTGGCAAAATCTCTGAAACACCCTCACAACCCCCCCTCCAGGGATCCCGACCACCAGATTGAGAAACACTGTTCTAACATATGTCCTCTACAATTTTTTTGCTTTTAAAACAGAGTAATGTTTCCACTGTTCCATACTGGCAACTGAGCAAAATTAATAACAACCTCCCTGCCAATGTTGAGTCCTTCCCCACCTTAAAAACAGTTCCAGGACCCCAGTCTCCAAATGACTAGGTTCTCATGATTCTCCAGGTGCCATCACAGACTGTATCTCCTTCCACTGCTCCTTATTTGAATTAGCTGTTTGTTTAGTGGATCCTTCATCTCTGTTGGGAATATGTAGCAATCAAAACATAAGCCAAAATCAGTAAGAAGTTAAAACTGTAAGTTGGCATCTGATGTGTTTCCGTAACTGTACTTGGCTGAGTTAGGGCCAAGAGTGCAAATTGTCCCCTACCAGACTCAACAGACTATCTCTGATACAGGGAAAATGCCACATCCTACCAATCAATACAGTAACAGCTATTATAGAAGCTATTTCCAACAACCATTCAGTGAAGCTAAACTTATACCCAGCTACCTAAAGGAGTCACATGAAAATTTATATGCAGTTTCATGCTCAGCAATCAATCCCTAATATGTATACTTTTGCTATCTATGGAAACTCATATAGGTCTTTTGGTATTCTATATCCATTTTTCCATGCATTATTTTGAGAATACAGGGAGGGGGAAGTTAGAAATGAACCACATTTCTAAATGCTTAGAAGTAAAAAGAGGAAGAATTGCATTCTGGTTCACATTACAATTAGGGAACTGCACATTGTGTTAATTTATATTGAAATGTGAACTGGAGAAAGGCCTCTTCCCATTTTTAAACATTCTCATGGTTGCTTTTTGTGATGTAGATAATATTCTCCCACCAAAATAAAATACAATATTGTCTCCTCATTTCTTGTTCTGAAGTGTTCTAGGTTTGAAGCAAATGAGTATATATATATATATATATATATATATATATATATATATATATAGTCAGCCTTAGAAATAAAATTACAAGTCAAAAAAGAAGCACAATCAAAGCCCTGACAGACCATGCAAAAAGAATCTGCGAACCTCACCTCCTCCAAGGTGAACCAAACCACCTAAACTGGGCTCTACAGGCCAATGGATATTCCAGCATGGACATCAGAAGAGCTATAAGAGCAAGCCAGAAAAATAAAGACAAAGATCCACCCAGAGGAAAGGTGTTCTTACCATACATCAAGGGAACCACTGACCACATAGGCAAACTGATGAAGAAACACAACCTACAAACTATCTACAGACCCACTAAGAAAATCCAACAAATGCTATGTTCAGCGAAGGACAAAAGGGATCCTCTCTCCTCTGCAGGAGTCTACCGTATACATGCAGCTGTGAACAAGTCTACATAGGGACCATCAAATGCAGTGAACAAACATGAGTCATAGAACATTAAAGGCACTACAGACTAACTCAACCAGAAAAATCAGCCATAGCAGAGCACTTGATGAACCAACATAGACACAATATATTATTTGAGAACACAGAAATGCTTGACTACTCCAACAACTATCATGTCAGACTATGCAGAAAAGCCATTGAAATCCACAAGCATGTGAACAATTTCAACAGAAAAGAGGAAACTATTAAAATGAACAAAATCTATCTAACAGTATTTAAAAAAAACTCCAAAATCAGAACAATAAATAAGGAGCAGCACTCTGAAAACAGAGGAATTCCAGACATGCTTCAATCAGGGGCAACTAATGACTCTGAATGAAGGATTCACCCAGGCCAGGATGTGAAGCTTGGAAGGCTATTTAATGCTAATCAAGGTGATTAATTACAACATTTACACTGTCCTCCAACAGACAAGAGTTCTTTTCCCCACCCAAGACCTTCCACAGATATATAAACCTTCCTTGCTCACTTTTTCCATATACCTCACAACCTCTGAGGATGCCTGCCATAGATGTGGGCGAAATGTCAGGAGAGAATACTTCTGGAACATGGCCATACAGCCCGGAAAACACACAACAACCCTTAGAAATAAAAGTTGAAAAATGGTTGAAAACCATGGTTCTCCCTCCTCCAGAAGTAATTAATTTGGAATACTAATGAAAATACCCAGCTGTTCAATGCAGTTGTTTGGGCCTTCAGTTTCCAAATATCAACCAATTGTTGCCCTGCATAGTGTGCACCAATTTCCAAATGTTTTGCTATATCCCAAGAGGGAAAAACTCACCACTACTTTGTAAAGATAAAAATAAAGTTTTTAAATCCTAAGGGAGAATTGCTGCAAAAACATCTGTGCATTTTAGTGGGTTTTTTTTCATTCCTCTGTGTGTGTGTGTGTGTGTGTGTGTGTGTGTGTGTGTGTGTGTGTGTGTGTGCGCAAAAAGGCCCTTTGTGCAAAAAGTTATAAAATATGATTTTGAACAAAATAAGTTTGTAGAAAACATGTTGCATTCATAGAAATGCAATGTACCTTGATCAATGACTATGTGTTTTGCACTTTTTGTTCAAACCAAAGTTTCACCATAAAAAAGTCCCAGAATGCAAAACACAAATCATTGAAAAATTCAAGAAGTTCTCATAATCTTGACCAGCAAAGAAAAAACTTTTGAAATCTTCATTTTCCTGTGCACAAGACTGAAGCAAGTGAAGATCAGTGCCCACCAGATGATGAATTCTGGCACAAACATCAGGGTCCCAATGAAGAGAATAGAATGGGAGAAGCTGGTTCTTCTCTTTGTGGATCCATGCAACAGATACCTGGAAGCAATAAACACCTAATCCAAATTATGTGGACATTAACTGGAAGATTACTGTAGATTTTACATTAAATCAATAGATTTTATATCAAATTCTGCTTTTATGTTGCCCTCACATTTCATAATATGCTGTATTAACCTTTATGATTCAACTTAAGATGCAGGGTGGTGGGAGAAGAGTGAGCTCAGATCAAACTAAATTGCAACCTTTTCAACCTTTAGCAGCAAACTGCTGCTGAGCTGTGGGACTTAACTCTAATATAGCATCTCCAATTAATTGCTGATGCTTCTAAACATATTGATGCTTTGTGACTTTCAGGAGAAATTGTGTTCTCTCTTACTCCATGCTCAGCAGGGTTCCATTATATAATACTGATTATGTAATTATGATGGAAGCTTGTAAAGTCACAACAGACTGCAGTTGGAAACCTGGGGTCCTTTAGTTACAGATGATACCACTTTGATGGCTGAAAGTGAAGAGGAGCTGAGGAGCCTTATAACCAAGGTGAAAGAAGAATGTGCAAAAGCTGAGTTGCAGTTAAACATCATGAAAACCAAGATTATGGCAACCAGAATAATTGGTAACTGGCAAATAGAAGGAGAAAATGTGGAGGCAGTGACGGACTTTATATTTCTAGGCACGAAGACTACTGCAGATGCAGACTGCAGCCAGGAAATCAGAAGATGTTTACTTCTTGGGAGGAGAGCAATGGCCAACCTTGATAAAATAGTGAAGAGTAGAGACGTCACACTGGCAACGAAGGTCTGCATATTATTCCCCGTAGTAACCTATGCATGTGAGAGCTGGACCATAAGGAAGGCTGAGAGACGGAAGATAGACGCTTTTGAACTGTGGTGTTGGAGGAAAATTCTGAGAGTGCCTTGGACCACAAAAGGATCAAACCAGTAAATACTGCAGGAAATAATGCCCGACTGCTCACTGGATGGAAGGATATTAGAGGCAAAGATAAAGTACTTTGGCCACATCTTGAGAAGACAGGAAAGCTTGGAGAAGACTGCTGGGGAAAATGAAAGGAAAAAGGAAGAGGGGTCGACCAAGGGCAAGATGGATGAATGGTATCCTTGAAGTGACTGGCTTGACCTTGAAGGAGCTGGGGGTGGCTATGGCCAACAGGGAGCTCTGGAGTGGGCTGATCCATGAAGTCACAAAGAGTAGGAAACAATTAAACGAATAAACAACAAGCATCTATCAGTCATACAATCAGAAATATTTGGAGACATCGGTCCAACAACTATTGGTGGGCGAAGGGGAATCATACCTTCCCCATCCATTCAATAGAGCCCAATAAGAGCCACCATGAAGTAGGAAAGAGAAATTAGGAAGAAGTCCTTGACAGTTCAACAGCAGAATACACTGTTCACAAGTGAAAAAGACTGCTTCAGATGGGGATGGACTCTCCTTCTTTACAGGTCTTTAAACAGGGTTCAGAAGACCATATTTCGGGATGTACCACTGTAGAAGTTTGACACCACTTTATCTTCCATGATTCAATGCTATGGAATCCTTGGATCTTTGGTTCAGTGAGCACCAACAACATTTTTGGCAGAGAAGTAAAACTATAACTCCCATGATCCCATAGCATTAAGTCATGGCAGTTAAAGTGGTATCAAATTACATTAATTCTAGAGCAGTGGTTCTCAACGTTCCTAATGCTGTGACCTCTTAATACCCTTCCTCATGTTGTGGTGACTCCCAGACATAAAATTATTTTTGTTGCTACTTCATAACAGTAATTTTGCTACTGCTATGAATTGTAATATAAATATCTGATATGCAGGATGTATTTTCATTCACTGGACCAAATTTGGCACAAATACTCGATATGCCAAATTTGAATACTAGTGGGGTTGGGGGGGGGGGTTGTCATTTGGGAGTTGTAGTTACTGGGATTTATAGTTCATCTACAAACAAAGAGCATTCTGAACTCCACCAACAATAGAATTGAACCAAACTTGGCACACAGAACTCCCATGACCAACAGAAAATACTGGAAGGGTTTGGTAGGCATTGACTCTGAGTTTTGGAGTTGTAGTTCACCTACATCCAGAGAGCACTGTGGACTCAATCAATGATCTGAACCAAATTTGGCACGAATACTCAATATGACCAAATGTGAACACTGGTGGGGTTCGGGGAAAATAGACCTTGACATTTGGGAGTTGTAGTTGCTGAGATGTATAGTTCACCTACAATCAAAGAGCCCCTTGAACCCCACCAATGATAGAATTGAGCCAAACTTCCCACACAGCACCCCCACGACCAACAGAAAATACTGGAAAGATTTGGGAGGAATTGACAGTGATTTAGGGGAGAAGTAGTTCACCTACTTCCAGAGAGCACTGTAACTTAATATGTGTTTTCTGATGGTCTTTGGTGACCCCTCTAACACCCCCTCGCGACCCCTCCAGGGGTCCCAACCCCCAGGTTGAGAAACACTGTTCTAGAGTGTACATGCACCATCAAAAATGCTTTAGGTGTATATTCCTGCATGGCAAGAGGTTGGACTAGGCAGCCTTGGCAATTCATTCCAACTCTTTGCTTCTACAGTTCTAAATCTATATATATATAAATGTTCTGACCATTTCTAACTTAAAGTAAACAGTGAAACTAAACAACCAAAACCCACGAAACTTGGCCACAAGATATGGTCATCCCTGCTGTGATTAGACATAAAAAAATAAGAAAAATAAAGTCCTAATTAGAGGGAGAGAATTAATTGTTTTTTTCCCATTGCTGCCAGTTAGAAGGCTAAGCTCCACCCACTTTGTCTCCTAGCAACCCATTCAGCCATTTAATGGCACCCAGGGCCACTTCAATCAGGCCTCTTCCACACTGCCTAAAAAATACAGATTATCTGATTTGAACTGGATTATATGGCAGTGTAGATGCAAGGCCCTTCCACACAGCTATATTACCCATTTATAATCTTATATTTTCTGCTTTGAACTGGATTATCTTGAGTCCACACTGCCATATAATCCACCAGTGTGCATTTTATACAGCTGTGTAGAAGGAGCCTCATATAATCCAGTTCTAAGTAGATAATATAAGATTATAAATATACAGTAGAGTTTCACCTATCCAACATAAACACCCCGGCAGAACATTGGATAAGTGAATATGTTGGATAATAAGAAGGGATTAAGGAAAAGTCTATTAAATGTCAAATTACATTATGATTTTACAAATTAAGCACCAAAACATCATGTTATACAACAAGTTTGACAGAAAAAAGTAGTTCAATGCACGGTAATGCTATATAGTAATTACTGTATTTACGAATTTAGCACCAAAACATCACAATGTATTGAAAACATTGACTACAAAAACATAGACTACTAAAAGGCTGACTGCGTTGGATAATCCAGAACATTGGATAAGCGAATGTTGGATAAGTGAGACTCTACTGTTATATGAAATAATTACTGTGGTATAATAATACAGAACAATATAATCTCTACATCCAGGACAGTAAATAAAGAGCAACACTCTGAAAGCAGGGAAATTGGGAATTCCAGAAAGGAAACAATCAGGGCCAGCTAACACTTTCCAACAAAGGAATCTCCCAGGCAGGAAGCAAACAGGCTTTGAAGCTGCAAGGCCATTAAATGTTAATCAAGGTGGCTAATTGCAGCATTCATACCTGCCACACTGAGTCTATTAATTGCTATTCAAACTGGCCAACCAAGTATTCCGCAAGGTAGAAAGCGGCCAGGCTTGCAAGCAGCAAGGCTATTCAGTGCTGTTCAACCTGGCCAACCAAGATTTCCCCTAGGTGAAAAACCCCCAAGCTTTGAAGCCACGCGACTACTCTGTCCCATACAACCAGGCCTAGAAAGGATGCCCTATGTAGAAAGTATCCAGGCTTTTAAGCTGCAAGACTATTCAGTGCAGTTCAAGGTGGCCAAACAAGGATTCCCCTACTAAGGAAGTAGCCAGGCTTCAAAGCGACTCTTTGAATGAGGGTGCTACTCCAGCTACTCCAGAAAACGGCCAGGCTTTGAGGCTGCAAGGCTATTCACTGCTATTCCACCTGTCCAACAAATGATTCCCATAAGCCACAGCAACACGTGGCTGGGAAAAGCTAGTATCAATTATACACACACATTCATGCATACTCATAGTGGAACCCAAAGCACATGGATAGATAAAAAAAACAAATATTTGAAAAGTGCAATGGAAACACACATTTTTTCATTAGTGCCACTAATCCTGTAATAGCATGCTTTGTAAGGCATCAAAAGATGCATTTTCCCCTAAACTCTGTGTCTCTGTTAATCAGAACATCGCCCACCAGCTGTGAAATTAGCCACGCTGTCTGAAGTATGGGTGGCACATCTCCCTCCAGCTCTCAGAACCACAGGGAAGGGCATTGTGTTACAGCTGAAATTCAGCACTCATAAGAGCAGCAGTGGCGTGCCATGAATGCAACTCCTTTAAAGCAGGTTTAAAAGAGTATTAAGAGCATATGGTGATTAATATATGCTAATTAAAGACAACCAAATTATTTCCACATGCAAACAGAGGTTTATTTGAACATGCAAATGGAGAAAACGAAATGCCATCGCCCTCATATAAACAACAAGCGCCTATTCAAGGCTCACTCCTTGAGGTTAAAAGAAATTAAACTGCTTAAAATTAAAGAGATTTCTATTTAATCTTAATTTTAATTGTGGAAGCTATAAATTAGCAAAGAAATTGGCCAGATAAACCATAAAGGAAGCACTTGAAGCAGAGACTTGTTTATTGTACAATTAGTAAACACCCGACACATTCTTGCAGAAAGCCATTTGGGAATGTTGCCTTAGGTCTACAGCATGATTTCATATAAAGTTACTTCTAGCTTAATTTTGGAACCACTACAAATGTACCAAATGAAAACAGCAAGGGGTTCTTCTGCATTGAAAGACTTCAATTCTAAAATGTCTTTGAGCACCAAGGACAAAAGAAAACAAATGCCACAAATACAACACTATGCAACACTGGAGGGAGATGTGTCACCCATACTCCAGAACCCCCTCAGGGGAGATAAAGTGGAGTATAAATAAAGACAACAACAACAACAACAACAACAACAACAACAACACGGTTTTTGTTCCTGGGATATACATTTCATTTTCTAATTGGTCTGTCATGAAAACATGGGAAAAATTTAATCCTGCAGCACATTTTGCTATAGTTTTTTTAATGAATATCTCATAGAGTCTCAACTGATTCAACATAATTTGTGGCAGCCATAATAATGAAGTTTCTGGATAATAACAACTACTTTCAAAGTCCTCCGTCCTGACCTTTAGGAGACAGGTAAAGACCTGGCTGTGGAACCAGGCATTCAGCCCATCATAGGGATATTTAAAGTGAAAGTGAAAGTTGAAAGGGCAATGATCCAGGACTGTTTATGGACAATGGCTATGTCTTTGTGTGATATATGATGTTATTTTATGTGATGTGTTTAATAATGTTAAATGTTTTATTAGGGGAGGGTAAACTTTGATGTTTTATACTGTTTTTTATCAAGGGCATTGAATTGTTGCCAACACTGTGAACCGCCCTGAGTTCCTTTCGGGGTTGAGAAGGGTGGTATATAATTACCACAAATAAATAATAAATAAATAAAGTAAGTACTGCTCAATTTAGACAGGAAATAACACTTTCAAACCAGAAACAGATTTTTTTTTTCAAATTTTGTTACATAGTGTAAACTATTCCCAAGTGTCGTTATATCAACTTAAGATATTTGCCTGCTGGTGAAAGGATAGCAGAGGGTGGCCGGCCTAGCCAGTTCTTTCGGTAATTGAAATCAATTTTAGTTCTGGTCTCTTAAAAATATGGAATTTAAGCATGCATGTGAAGGTCTCATCAGTAATTTAAAACATTTTAAAAGGCTATGGTATTATAATATGCTAGGAGTAAGAGCAAGTCTACCTGCAATGCACAATGAAATGGCCAAGAAATGCACTTGTTTTCTGGATTCAGACTTCAGAAACCAGCAAAGCAATAACTTCAGTTTGAGAGCCATTGCTTTGCTTTAAAATATTCCATATTCTCTCTGCATGTTCTAAATGTGTGATGCAGTAAGAAATATCTAACATATATGAGACTACCAGTATATTTCATTTAAAAACGGCATTTGGATCTTTAATCATTTGTGATTGGATCTTTAATAATGTTTGTGAATTTAGAAGAGATAGGAATGTAGCTATAGGGGGAAGGCATGATGGCATTGCCAACCCAATTAGGAAGTTTGCCTCCATCAAATTTCTAGTATTACTTAAACAAGATCTTGAAAATAGTTCACCCCAGATCTCTTATATTTGCTGTGTTCTTTTTCACATGCTAATTTTGCCTACCCTTTTTCTTTGTATGACTAAACTGTATTACTAAACTCAACTGAAGTTTTAAGTTACTACTATGCTAGAAATTGAAGAACTAAAGGAAAATTTCCTTTGAAACAGAATGGGGGTAATTATCCCTTCCCTCCCTGCCTATGGCCGCACTACCGTATATAGATAGGCAGGGTTTTATTGTAGAAACTTAAGGGGACTATTTACTAGAGATTGCATCAGCTAACTATCAGTAAATGGGACCACAATGTTTTAGCAGAGACCCAAATCACAAATCCATGCTTTGAGAACTAGATTTTTCTAAAAATAATACATATGAATTCGCCATCTTTGTTTCAACCCTACTTTAGCAGGATAAACAGGATTCCCCATTCACACAGGGGGAGTGTCGCCTCCTGCAGAATTATGGGGTTTGTACAAGGGATGTCTGGAAAGTAAGGTTACAAGATTTTTTTAAAATACAAAGAATGAATATATTTTAATAAAATTTACATGGATTGTTGCATAGTTATTACATTATTTTTCCACACAATCATTCAGTTCAATACATTTTGTCATCTGTGGGTTTTTTGATGCCTGTGTCTAGAAGTCTCCCACCATCAGGAACCACAGGATCATTCTGAAGAAGGAAAAGATAAAGGAGGAATTTGGGGAAATAAAATTGACATGGTTCCATGGTGTTCAGCTAGAGCAATGGTATAAGAATTGGGTAAAAAATAATAAAGAGGGAAAGGAACCTAACCAATTTGAACAAATAATACAAAATGGAAGGGATATAGATGATTATAAAAAAAATGAAAGGTGTAACTGGTAGAATCTATAGAATATTGGGTGGAATAAAAGAAGGAGAGAGAAAAAATACCACTCTTAAGGAATTATGGGAGGAGGAGTTAGAGATTAAAATAAATGGAATGGAATGGTCGCAATTGTGGAAACAAAGGCACTTGAAACATTATCAATAAGAGTTAAAGAAAATTATTATAAGATAATTTGGAAATGGTATTTAACGCCATTAAAAATGTCAAATATTAATAAAAACCATCCAAAAAATTGCTGGAGAGGCTGTCAGGAAGTGGGAACATATATACATATGTGGTGGCATTGTAAATATGTAAGGAAATTTTGGTACAAAATATTTAAAGAGATAGAGGATATAATGAACATCAAATTGGAAAGAAACCCTGGTGTTGCATTATTATCAATATATAATAACAATAAGATGGATAAAAGAGAAAAAGAAGCAATAACAAATTTATTGACAATAGCAAGACTGCTTATAGCAAGGAACTGGAGAAAAGTAATAGATGTACAGATTGAAGAATGGTATAAGGAAGTATGGAAATTGGCAATAAATGATAAGCTAACATGTAAATTAAAAGTTAAAAGAGGGATATGGAAAAAAATGATTTTGAGGATGTATGGGGGAAATTTATTGAGAAAGGACTCCAAAAAAGGGATGGAGGGCTACCGCCTCAGGAAGAAATGAGATTTTGGTTAGACAATGCATAAGAAATGGCTCGGGGAGGGAGGGGGGGATACACAGTGGTGAAGAAATATAGATAGACAAATGTTAACGATGTAGTAGATATAAATCAACAGTAGATATAAAAGAATGATGCAAGTATTGTATGATAAATTAAATATCTGCTATGTGACAAAAGCAATTATTGTATGAAAAATTTTAAATTCAATAAAAACTATTTTAAAAAAAGGAACCACGGGATCCTGTCTGCAGCTGGCAGCGGTGGAAGAGGACAAGGAGGAAGAAGAAGCAGCAGCAAAAGAGCCAGATATGGGCACGGGCGGTGGAGGCGGAGACAAGGCCGAGGCTGCCTCTTGGCTGGAAGGCTCCCTTAGCTGCCGGGCCCCCTAATGAGCTGTGCCATGGCCAAGCACATCTGGCCCAACATGCTGCCACTGGAGCAAGGAGGAGGAGGAGGAGGAAGGTGATGGGGAGGAAGAGAAAGAATTGCCACTTTAGGGAACCACCACCAAGCAGCTTCTGCTGCCACCTCCTCCTCCTCTTTCCTCCTCCTCCTCTTCCCTTCGGCAGCAGCATGTTGGGCAGCATGTTGGGCCATGGTGCAGCTCATCAGGGGGCTCAGAAATTTGGGGAGCCCCTCCAGCCAAGAGGCAGCCTCTGATGGGCTTTCAGGGTTAGCAATAGTCGTGAAGGTTTCACATACAGAAAGACACTAATTAACCTAATATTTTTGATGTTTCCTACTTTCATATGTACATATCCAGAGTCCTCAATGGTCTTACTTCTTTCAAATCTTTGAGGAACTATTCAAAGCAACATGTCCATTCTTTCATCTGTATTTATGTAAAATAGTTATATTTATGAACTCTCAAGAGTATTAGAAGAAATAATTAGTCATCATTTGTGAAAAGCTTTGAAATGTGTTTACTGCAAAACTAGGCCTATATATATATATATATCAGAGAACATGATATGCTTAGCATCATTTATATTGCCTGCAGGAAAATATTTCACAGGAAATAATTTTACTCATCTTTCCTATCTTAGATTATATAATTTCCTCATCAAATGGTCATTACTTTTCAAAGCATTCATAAGAGAATCTTTGCCTTGTTTCCAAAGCATACTCTTAAAACTTTTCAGTAGAGTGTACAAACAGACTTTATGAAAACCCAGTCTTCTTCTGAGTTTCTAGTTCATGCTTCTTTTGAAAAGGTGAAATTGGAAAAATATTCAAAAATCTAAAACAATCTTAATAATCCTAATGCCATTCCCTCGAGAATTCCATTGACCCTAATACCAATGATTATAACAACTGCAACAGCAGCAGCAGCCTTTATCAGCATACACTAACAAAATCACAGCACAGGAAATTATGGGGAGGGAGAGAAAAATATGATTAAAAATCACAATTCTCAAAAAAAACTTTCAACAGGCTCGCAAAAGAATGCATCAGAGTTGTTCAGAAGTATGGAATTTTATAACACTCTTGCCATTGAGAGCACTGCAAAAATGGAATTCCTGTATTCATCCGTATCCTATCATATTTGGGTTATACCAAAAAAAAGAATGGTCAAGTGTTTCAATAGAAACCAACTCACTAGAAAAAGTCCTTTTAGAACATTCCATATTTTGATGACAACAATTTTAAAAATCTGCAATTACAATGGCACAGTCACATAGGAATCTGGAAATACCAAATTCACTCCTTTCTACCAAATTCACCACAATAGGCATCTTCATATGTTACTTGTGTGAAGGACAAAATGTGTTTGTAGGTTCTGTGGGAAGAAGCAAATCTAGCCTTGCTGCTAACATCAAGAATCCCTTCCTAACTCCAGAACAACCATTTATGTTTAAGCATGGATATCTGGGTTGGGAACTGCATTGTGCCTAGACTTCTGTTACATGGAGACCATCCTGGAGTGCAGTGTTCTGGAAGGACCCAGCTATGATCCAAGCCTTTCCACAGCATGTGTCTCATTAACCCATGGCTAGAAAGGCCAAGAGGAGCTATGGATTGACCTGGAAAGGGCCACATGCACAACAGCAGAGCCCCTTTCTGCATATTTTGCTTGCTGACATGAGCAAAGGCAAATCCGATAAATATTATATGGCAAAATGATAACATGGTTCATATTAGTAGCATCTTACATTTCCTTTCAGCTTTCTTCTCTCCCACCACCTCATCACACGAGGTGATTTTAGCATCCTAGGGTGCCTTCAGGACATTTCTTCTTTGGAGCTTCATGCTGCCCAACACATGATGTCGTGTGACTCCTGGTGGAGGCCCCACCCCCAATTGGGATAGAAGCATCCTTGGATTTCCCCCCAAACATGGAAGCTTTCCCATATTGTGCTGGTGCCAATGGAGCCAGCACGCTTTCACCCTGTTTGGGCAATGCTCCACCCATGTGATGGGGGAAGCACTGCCATGCCAGAGGGTGATGGAGTCGCTCCGTCGCCTACCCTTTCACCAGGGAGAGGGTTCCCACTGTGATAAGGTCATCAGATACAATTATGTCAATGGGCCATTTCATATAATCTTTCATTTTTGTACCCAGTTTGCATTCACCTGATTCTGAAATCAAAATGTACTTTGCTAAACTTTCCTGAAAACTGTTTCATTTATTGGCAACTAACATATTGGCCCACTGGATCATGACTATTTTTCCCTCACTCATCTTTGATCTTGAGAAAACACAATGATGCATCAAATCATGCTTGCCTACTCACCTTGGACTTCATTCAAGTTTTAAAACAAGGAAAGAGCGACACCATGTGGTAACCTAGGTTTCACATTTCCTAACCGGTAACAGAAAGTTTGTTCGTATTTATAATGGTAACATTCATGTTTTGGTCAATCATCAAAATCCTATTATCAAATGTTTATAGAAGACCATATTTCATAAAGAAGTGTCATATAAATATTTGTTTGAAAACACCAAATATTTGTTATGGAGAGAACTGTAGCACTGCATTATCTAAAGCATCGACCAATCATCTTTATTCCCTGTAGCTAACACTTGTAACTCTTTTTGAATCCCAAATTACAAATGATTTGTATGTAGTTTGTTTGCAGTTTCTTGATTAGATCATTAACAAGGATGCATATTAATTAAACACAAGAACAGTTAATCTACCTGACTAAATTCAGGATATTAGATTCAAGGGTTCATCCTAAGATGCGTGTACAAGGAGCTAATTGCTGCTGAATATGAATTATCTTCCCATGTACATGTCAAAATATGTTACTGGTTGCTGTTAGACAAAGAAATCATAAGAAGCAAACAAAGAGGTTGCTATTTTCTTTGTTGGATCAGTTTCTCAGCCACCTTCTAAAACCAAACTTATTCAAGCATCTCATATAACAGAAAAAATGCAGTTGCTTCAGAATGAGGATACTGTTACTTAAAAATCACCTGTTACTTAAAAATTAATAACATCAAATCCATATAATTAAAAATAAAATGACTTGCTAAGATTGCTAATGACTGCTAAGAACATTTTTCATTTCCATTCCCGCTGAATTCAGGAGCAATTTTGTGACAAACATTGCAAACAGAAATCACTCCGACAAAAATGGAGCCACCTGATTGACACTTCCCCCCATGGGATCAGCTTCCTGCCAAGCCGGGTGATGCAGAGCGTGGGGCAACGGGTTCCCCACATTCCCCGATGGCGGTCACTGGATTTGCCATGATGTGTGGCGATTCCGGCAGCTCATGTGATGAGGTCACCAGTTGCAACTTCTTATTTCTGATACAGCCATTGTTTCTTGATATTGTAAAGGCTAAAGACCATAAAGCCCCTTGCTTTGAGGACAGCAGTTTGCCATTTGAGGGCTTGGAAAGAAGTGAAAGACTGACCATGCAATTTGGGCCTGGGATGTCTCCTCACCTCTGACTATAACGGTCAACTTCATTTAGGGACCAGTTCTACTAGGCCTTTTGCAGACCACATTGTGCTTGGGCATAGTCTAACATAGATGTGTCACTGGATATGTATGTTGACTATGAAATAAATCTCAAACTGTTAAACAGGACTCATCCTTAAATTGCTGTGAATTCCATATTGGACTGAAGCCCTTGGCAGACTTAATTTCAGGTAACGTATCTGAAGCTGAATGCTCATGGACATTTTTCTCAGGATACTTCTGTCTTGATAGGATGCAGAGGGGGGAAAAAACATGACTGGCCCACTTCAGAAGCCTTGCGAATCTCAAGTCAAATTGAAGTCACTTCTTCTGAGCCCAAAAAGCCCAAGAATTTTCAAAAGATGCCTTTGCTGACCTAATCTCAAGAGGCAAGCCTGAGGCCCATTCATACTATTCAGGCCCTTTCTACATTGCTATATAAAATCCAGATTATCTGCTTTGAACTGAATGGTGTAGTCTCGGTCCCCTTCTACACTGTCATATAATCCAGATTATCAAAGCAGATAATCTACATTATCTGCTTTGAACTGGATTATATGAGTCTACACTGCCATGGACTCAGTGCTAATGCTTAATGCTCATGTGTCGGCGGTGGCCGGGAGAGCCTTTGCACAGTTAAAACTTGTGTGCCAATTGCGACCATACCTCGAGAAGTATGACTTGGCCACAGTGGTCCAAGCATAGTTATAGGTAGCGTACGATGCCTCTAATGAAGAAGCTCCACTGGCTGCTGCTAACTTTCCAGTCCCAATTCAAAGTGCAGGTTGTGACCTATAAAGCCCTAAATGATTCGAGTCCTGCTTATCTTCGTGACTGTATTTCCCCCTATGAACCATGCGGGCTTTAAGATCTGCCGGGGAGGCCCTTCTCTTGCTCTTGCTACTGTCACAAGCACGTTTGGTGAGGACAAGAGGGCCTTTTCGGTGGTGGTCTCCTGGATCTGGAACTCTTTCCCCAGGGTGTTTCAATGTGCCTTTTAATAACAAATTAGTTTGCAACCATCACCACCCAGTCCTCATTTATTCATTGTTCCGGTTTCCAGCACTTTATTCCCACTCCTGGTTCTATTGTCCTGTGTTTTGCACAAGCCCTGCCCTTCCATGGCCATTTTAAATAGTTCCACTTTTGGTTCTGTGATGATGATGTTTTTAGATATATTTTAAGGTGTTTTTTTCTCTGGTTTAATGGTTTTAACTATATTGTTCTGTGTTTTAATTTTTGTATTTTGAATTCCTTGTTTCCTGGGCTTGGTCCCCATCTAAGCTGTCCAGAGTCCCTTTGGGAAGATGGAGGTGGGTTATAAGGATAAAGTTGCTGTTGTTGTTGTTGTTGTTGTTGTTGTTATCCAGAATTTATATGACACTATATAAATTATAATCCAAAGCAGATAATGGCATGACAATGAAAAAGAGATGTTACAGCAGATACTAAAAATTGCCAGTTATTAAACATGATGAGCTTTGGTCTTCACTATCAAGACTTATTATGATGCATTTTCACAGGCTCAACCCTACTATATCATAATGCAGAACAGGGGGATATTAAAGGCACCTGGCTTAAGAAGTCTCCACCAGACTTATAATAAAAATACATAATGCAGTCTTTCTTAATGGAATGGTACTATAAACTGTTTTGAAAATCTTTCACATAAGGCCTTTTTTACTCTCCTGTTAGCTATAAGCATTTAATAAGCATTTCCAGAGCCTTACTAAAATGCAAGCAAAGCACATGGACTCATCTTTTCGTTTTATCACTGTCTCTTTCTGCACATCTCTGTTGTGCAATTTGTTCATTATCACATTCCAAGCCTTCCTTTTCTGTTTGCCCCTGTGAAGCCGGATCATGCTAGTAACTCATTAAACTGGTGATAACATTAAACATAGATACATTTCCTTGTGTTGTTAGAGAAGCCAAAGTCAATATATCCATGTAATCCAAGACTGTGATTGACCAAACATTACATGCATGCAGAGACTGAGATGACTACACAGAACTCCATATACATGAGAGCTTCTTTCGTAACAGTGATGGTGGTGCTTAATGGCATATGCATAGTAGGAAATAATACACATAAAGTAGGTGTGTGTGTGTGTGTTTATGAGAGAAAAGACATGTTCTAGTGGCTTGAATATTGGAACAGGATTTCAGAAGTGTTTGCTATCTTCTCTGCCATGGAAACACACACTGGGTGAACTTGGGAAATATTTCTCCCTCAGTCTTAGAGAAAGACTCTGACAAACCTGCATCTGAATAAATTTTGGGGTCACCTTAAATCTGAAATCTGAAAAAACCAACAAGGGGGAAAGAGAAATATGGGGTTTTCACTGCCTCTGTGGCCTCAAGACCTTTTTGTAGCTTCAGATATAGCAAGTAGCAGTGATGGCTTTCAGACAGGTATAAGGCTTAGTTTTAAAGAAGCTATCCAAAATGTTGAACCTATTCTGGGTCCAGCACATGTCTCACAGTCAGTTTGGTGTTGTGTATAATGTAGAGCTGAACAACCTTGGCAGATCTGGGGGCCCATTCCAACCCTTTTCAGCTGAAATCACACATTCTTGCTACCACATTGTTAATGCCAATTCATCCTGCATTTTGTGCCTGTGTGGAAGGGCCCTTAACCTGAGAAAAGTTTTTCCCTTGTTAAGAAGTAGGGGTTTGTTTTTTTAAAATTAACTTTCTGCATGTGTGAATTAAGATTGTGCAATTCAGCTGGACTGTGATCCATTTTCGGTATTCGAATTTCAGTGGGCACTCAGATCTGAAATCGGCTAATGGAAAAAAGCCATTTTCGACTCAGCAACCGAAAGATCTGGGAATATCTAGCCCATTGACAGCAATGGGGAACTTATGAGGCTCCTCTTTCCAATGTTTTTAGGGCATCAGACATAAGAACACCTTTTCTGGAATCCTCTGTATCGTTCCAATTTTAGTATATGTGCTGCTGAAGCGAGCACTTCTGGAATCCTTTCCCCTTATATCAGTGGTTCTCAACCTAGGGTCCCCAGATGTTTTTGGCCTTCAACTCCCAGAAATCCCAACAACTGGAAAACTGGCTAGGATTTCTAGGAGTTGTAGGCCAGAAACATCTAGGGACCCCAGGTTGAGAACTATTGTCTTATATCCTTCAATGAGTCCTGGATTTAAGGCAACAGGCTTACGAAACCTCTTCTTCTCATTCTCTTTCTCTCTTTCTCTTTCTGTAATCCTTGCCCCTTATATTCTTCAATGAGACCTACCTCCACACGGGGCTAAATTTCATGGCATGTGCCAGTTCTGCCCTCTTTCACCCACCCAGCCAGCTGGCTCCTATCATGCCTTCCAAGCCCATGCTTTCCTTCCAAGCCCAGTGTTAAAACACCTCTATAGACTGCTTTCCTTCCCAAGCCCCGGTGTTAAGACACTTCTAAGGGCTGCTTTTCTTCCCAAGCCAGTGTTAAAACACTTCTATGAGCTGCGTTCCTTACTTCTAAGACAATTCTATGGGCTGCTTTCCTTCCCAGGCCCCAGGTTGCTTTCCTTCCAAAATGCAGTGTTAAAATACATATATCCTTCAATGAAAGCTGGGGAGGAATTGAATTCTCCCCATGGGGACTCAAGGGAGTCAGGCTCCCTTCCCTTCCGTAAACCATCCCAATATTAAAACACCTCCCCCCCAAAAAATACGCTTTCACAGCCCATAAATGAAGCTGTCTAAGGAAAGGATTGGAATTGAGCCCAAAAGCAAGGTCCTAAGAGCAGTGATGGCGCTGAGATAGAACTTGGAGCTTGCTAATACATGAGCAGATTTCTTCTTTTGGTTGGCTCAGGCAGCAGCAGGGCTCACAGCCTCACAGGGAAACCATATGTGTGCGGCTGTCTCTCCCCCCTCACTCCACATGTAGCTGAAAGAAACTGAAAGCAGCTCTTTTTGGCAGTCATGTGGTCTGTTGCGGCCAGAAAAAAGTGAGGGCGGAGCCCATGCCGTTACAACTGTCCAAAAGAGCCAAATCAGCTAAAGCTTGTTTTGAAAAATGGATCTGTGCACAACCTTAATATGGACAATATGAGATTTTTGTCCTTACTGTGAAACAAATGGCAAGCAACAGCATTTGCTGAATTATTTTATCAAAATCTTCTCACCCTTTTAAATACCATGAAAAAAATCATTGTAATACATAGTAATAGGAATGTTTACCATGAGAGAAGAACTTCTCCCATTCTAACAAGGTTACCAACATAGACTTTGGCCATCAAAGTAGGAAGTGATAAAAAATAAAAGAAATCTATGATTGCTTACAGGGAACAGAAGAATGTAGTGTGCCTATGAATTATTATGAAGTTCAGTTAAGGAGCTATTAGTTAGGATTCTCAGATCATCTATCCTAATACTAAGGGGAGGTTTGATTCCCTAAACTGATTAGCACACAGCAGTAATAAATGGGGTTATATTAAAAGAAGGGAGAGAGCAATTTATGGATGAAAAATAGAACTGCATAGATTTCCATTGCTCCTTCCCCTCCCCCCTTTGCCCAGTGGGCAATGGAGGAAAATGTAATCATGGTAGGAAAAAATGGGTTTAGATGGGAAAGCAGGTTTTTTTCCTTCCTCAATAGATGAAGAAAAAATTGTTTATAATCTGTAATATTGTCCTATTATAAAAATTTAACCCTATGGGATGGTGAAGCAGTAAGTCCACCCTTTGTTGTCCCTACACAGCATTTGGTAAAGGTCACTGTTTTCATTATGGCTGGCACTCTTCGAAGTTTCGTGAATCATGTTAAAGACTTACATGGGCCATCTTACCAACATGGATGTCTAATGTCTCTTAGTTCTTAAGCATCATACTGTCCTGTACCTGTTCTATTTTTAAGGGATTCAAAAATTATGTAGATGTGTTAATTTACTTGGTGTTCCTTTTAAAAAATAGAAAAAGGCAAGTGAAGCAAACATTATCATCAAATGCATGGGAATTTCAGCACATAATAGCATTTGTAGTCAAAATGTGCAAATCCCTGGATACTGAAAGAGAGAGGGGGAGAAAGCAAGTCTGTTAAAGCAATCCTACTGTTCATGCAGAGCAGAGGAAAAGATGAAGATTAGACTGGAGTGTTTTTAAGAAATACTCATCCATGTCTTCTTTTTCTCAAAAGTACACTGGGTTCAGCAAATGAATATGGTCTTTCCTATGTACAGAAGGAAATTGCCTAGAGGCAACGGAGGACATATGAAGATTAACAAATTAGGCCTGATCAAAAGGCTGTCTCAGCATGGTATCAAGATTATGAAGAATAGCCTTATCAGATCTTCATCTCAGGATTTTTTTTAAAAAAAAAGAGAAAAAAGCAAGCATGTGAAGATTCAGATTTTTAGCAATAAATTGATGTGGGCCTTTCAAGGTGTAAGTCTGTCTTTAAAATAAAAATGTTCTTCATTGATGAAGACATTCATCACATATTTTTTAAAGAAAAAGTTTTCTGACTCTTGGCTATCAAGTGGAGATAATGAGAAATGTAAAATTTAATCACGGAAGCACATGTTTCCCACCCCTGTCACAGTGCTTTCTGCAAGTTGCTGCACATCAAGGATAAACACAATCCCCAATGCATATCTGTGGGACTGGTACCTGCAGTTTCATTTACCCATATCTGACAAAATATGCTTTTTCTAGGCATTTTCTATGTTCTCCTGTGCAACAGTATGGTATGCTTCTGCCAGAAGTGATTCATTCAATAAGATTTGCTAATATCCACAGTTTATAGGGATTCCGCCTGTGTTAAATGAGATTAAACTCCTGCTGAAACTTGGGTTCACAGTTTGGAAGTACTCCTGGATTCCACTCTGAACATGAAGACCCAGGTTTCAGCAGTGACCAGGACTGCTTTTGCATAGTTTTTTTATCATATCAGAAGCCATTTGAGGACATACAGCATGTTGTTTCTGGTGTGAGTGGATTGGCCATCTATAGAGACATTGCCCAGGGCATGCCTAGATGTGTTACCATCCTGCAGGGAGGCTTCTCTCATGTCCCCACAAGCTAGAGCTGACAGACAGGAGTTCACCCCATCTTCCGGGTTTGAACTAACAACCTTCAGGTCAGCAACCCACCCATCCGGTCAGCAGTCCACCCGGGGCAAGGGTTTTACCCATTGCGCCACTACGGCTAGTACATCAACTGTGCCTATTCTTGGAGAAGTTGGATCTGACCACAGTAGCACATGCCTTGGTTACACCATGTTTAGATTATTGTAATATTTTCTATGCAAGGCTGCCTTTGAAGTTCAGGAACTTCAATTGGTCCAAAGAGTTGCAGTCAAGCTTTTAACTAGGGCTCGTTCCAAGAAGCACACAACTCCACCTTTGCGAGAGCTATACTGGCTGCCAACTCATTTCTGGGAACAATTGAAAGTGCTAATTTTGACCTATAGAGCCTTAAATTGCTTGGGTCCAAGTTATTTGAAGAACTGCATCTCTCCTTATGAGCCTTAGAATGCTAACATCTTCTGGGCATTATCTTCCTTCTGTCCTACCACCCTCTCAGGCACATTATTTGGGAACAAGGAAGACAACCTTTTCGGTGGCTGCTTCCAGACTCTGGAACTCCTTCCCAAAAGAGACCAGGATGGCCCCATCCCAGCTTGCCTTCCTTGGGCTGGAGAAAGCATATCTCTACCACCGGCTGTTTAGGGAACGATTAGAAGCAGGCTGCCGGGGATGATGTGAGTGAGATTTTGGGGGATGCATAGTGTTTATATGTAGTTTTAATTGTATTTTAATATTTTAATAGTTAATGATTTTAATGACAAAGCTGTTTAAATATTTTTACATTTTTATTTGGGTTTTAAGATATTCATGTTGTTTCAATTAACATTGTTATATTTGCTGTTAGCCACCTGGGAGAAAGGAGGAATAAAAATGAATAAATGAATGAATGAATTTTAACTAACCTCGATAAGTCTGGGAATGTATCCCCTGCAGATATGGGGGTCATACTGTATATATCTTTTATAATCCTTGATGGAGTATGTTGATTTGGATTTGTAATTTTATGTCTGTTTTTAATAGAATTGTTTTAGTTCTGTCCTTTGATGTTGTACATTATGTTTACTATGTTTAACTTTGTTGTATGGTGTTTTTGACAATTGAATGTTTTTTATGTTAATGTTGGAAACTGCTCTGAGTCCTCTTGAGGAGATGGAGCAGTATATAAATAAAATTTTATATTATTATTATTATCATCATCATCATCCCAGAACTATTATCTGGTCCTATAAACATTTTTTCTAAATTCTAGAGATTTTTCTTTTTGAAAAATGTTCTTTTTGAGAGCAAGTTTATACTGGTATGTATAAACGTATTTGCAGCTTTGTATTGATTTCTTTTTGTAACAAGAACACTTCCAACACAATATGAATGTCAGGAAGCTTCCATTGATGAAATGGAGGAATGAACAACAATTAAAAATGCCTTGATTCTTCAGGTTGAATCTAGACCTACAAAATATCACAATGGTTTCAACTGGTATATTCTAAGTATGGCTAGCGGTGCAGCTACACTGTAGAAGTAATGCAGTTTGACACAGTTTTAACTGCTATGGAAACATGGAAGTTGTAGCGTTACAAGGTATTTTACAAGTGGCAAAGAATTTTGGTACCATGCCAAAGTACAACCCCCATTATTTCACAGCATTAATTCTAGATGCACCCTAGGTTTGAATCCAATACACTGCAGTATGATCCCTTTGAATAGCCTCAGCTGTGGACTAGGGGTATTCTGTTATTTTATGGTTTGGATCTATCTTGTAGTAGATGGTTTCTTGGTATTAACCTTGGCTTCCCGATTTGTTTCTTGCTTCCTTGGGTGAGTATTGTAGTTTGAGAAATGCTTTTTGTTAATATTGACAAAATCTTTGATGAGTCATCTAACACATTCACTGTTGCACAGGTTATCATTAGGGTATTTAAAATACTGTTGCATTCAGTGCCACTGGATGAGAAGGAAACACCAATAGATCAATTGCAGGGTCTGCTCTCTGTGTTTCATGACATTTTGTCTCCAAACACTTGTTTATTTCTCCCCCATCTTCTTTTGTCCCCATTTGCACCCATGTGCATTTTGGGCACTTTGCTGCTTTGTCGCTCCAGAATCCCCTGATGAGAAGCTGTCAAAAGAGCTGCCATTAAAGATGCTTTTACAGTACCTTAGGACAAGTCCCTCTTGTTTCTTTTTGATGGCACTACAATTTAACCTTGGCACCTGTCTGTTAGGAGGCTTTCTAAACAGAAGCACAAAAGGGATACTACCATTAAGGATGCTCAAGCAACCTAGTCTTTGTGAATTCTAATGCAAAATGACAGAAATTGCACCTCCCACATGAGTGTGAAGGTCAGAACATAATTATATTTCTGATTTTGCACTTTTTGGTGCAGTTCTCAGTTCAGACAAGAAGTAATATATGTTTAAGGATGAAGGTTTGGGGTGAAGAATACTCTTAAAAACAGCTGATTGGGGAAATTATGAATTTAAACAGGAATTTCAATGGTTATTTTTCAATGAATGTAGAAAGAGGATGAAGAATGACAAATGGTACAGGCTATTAAAAGGCTGATCTAACTACTGTTGACTTTTTTTGAAAAATGTTATAGAATCATAGAATCAGAGTTGGAAGAGACCTCCTGGGCCATCTAGTCCAACCTCCAGCCAAGAAGCAGAAAAATCGCATCCAAAGCACCCCCAACAGATGTCCATCCAGCCTCTGCTTAAAAGCCTCCAAAGAAGGAGCCTCCATCACACTCTGGGGCAGAAAGTTCCAGTGCCAAACAGCTCTCACAGTGAGGAAGTTCTTCCTGATGTTCAGGTGGAATCTCCTTTCCTGTAGTTTGAAGCCATCGTTCCACGTCCTAGTCTCCAGGACAGCAGAAAACAAGCTTGCTCCCTCTTTCCTATGACTTTCCTATGACATATTTATACATGACCCGCATCATGTCTCCTCTCAGCTCTTTAAGCTGCTCCTCATAGGGCTTGTTCTCCAGACCCTTGATAATTTTAGTCACCCTCCTCTTGACACATTCCAGTTTGTCAACATCTCTCCTAAACTATGGTACCCAGAATTGGACACAATATTCCAGGTGTGGTCTGACCAAGGCAGAATAGAAGGCTAGCATGACTTCCCTGGATCAAGACACTAGACTCCTATTTATGCAGTCCAAAATCCCATTGGCATATTTTGCCGCCTCTCACTCTCTTGCTGTTCACTCTTTTATTTAGTCGTCATAAAGGAGCACGAAGGCCTATCAAACAAACCAGTGGGCATATAGCATAGAAAGGTTTTTTCCAGTCTTCAAAATGATCCTATTTAGAATATCACAGTGCAGAAAACTCATTTTGCTTAGATACCAAAATCTGCACCCACACACACACACACTAAAACCAACAAACTATCGAATATATCTCTGGGGATGAATATTTGTATACCACTATCAGTGTCATGTTTTTCTTCAAAAGTGGGATTAAATTCTATAAAGAACTAACTTCATCAAAACAAAAATTACAAAGAATTATGAAAATTATTGGTATAGTAGTTTGTAAAATGAAGTTTGTAATATTTTAATGGAAGAAACCATGTTTCTGTTTGTTATGCTTTACACACTCATACAATACAAGGCCGTGACACACCAGCCACTGCAAATTTCATAATTATTAATGATGGTAATGAAAAATTCCAGCCTTGTCCACTATAACAGTTCCCCATAGTCTACTAAGGTGACAGAAGTAATGGAACTTTGATGGTGTTGCATAAAACATGAAGCTTAAATTTTGCCAGTACTATAGAGAGCCAGAAGGCCAAGAAAGGATTTTGCTCATGCTATTATTCAATTAGTATTAAAACTAACACTTCAGTTCCCCATACACTTACTTGGGAATAGGTTGCAGAGACATCAAATGAAATGTACTCAATACATATAAACAGGGGTTTGGGGATTTGATCCATAGGGGAAATGCAATTATTACTTGCATCATCTTATAATCAATAATACCACAATTTTCTTCTAAATTTCATATACCATATAGTCATACTGGTTTATTTTCCACAGAATGGAACATGAATCAGAAATGTATTTACCTATACTTGTCATAATACATATATAAGGTGACTACAGACTACAATTGCATTGTTCTTGTTGTTGTGTGCTATCAAATCATTTCAAACTTGTGATAGCCCTAAAGCAAACCTTTCAATGGGTTTCCTTGGCATGATTCAAAGGGAGTATGCCTTTGCTCTTTTCTGAGTTCGAGAGAGTGTGTCTTGCCCAAGATCACCCATTGGATTTCCATGGCCAAACAAGTACACTGGTCTCCGGAGCTGTATCCAACACTCAAACCACTACACCAGGCTGATCTATACAGTTGCATTTTACCTATGTAGAATTTATGATGTTGTAAGAATTTCCAGAGGATGATTGACTCGTGAAATATGCCAACTCCCTGCTACTTAATATTCTATACTATTATAAGAAATGTCAATGACAGCAGTACTACATCTGGCAAATCGTGGTTTAAATCATTTGTAATGGCATTGGTAGAACTAGTCACAATGAGAAGAATCCTATTACAGAAAATGGTTCAGTCAATATACCATTGTATAACTGATAAGACTTTGCCATATGGGAAACCACTGACTTTCAATGCTCACTCATGTGGGAAACATGTTGGTGGCCAAAACATATATACATTAACCTTTATCTGATGCAGAATATTCAAATTTCAGTTCAAGATTGCAAAATATCCAAAGGGATTTGCACCCAAACAAGTTGCTTATATTTGTAGTCACAGGAATCTCAGGGTAGAACTGGATGCAACTTCATCGGGACCATTCCCAGCCTCCATATTATCCTCATTTGGGCTGGTGCTCTGCCACATTGATCTCTAGAAAAGAATTTCATAACTCTCTCCCTACACCCCCTACATTTTTATAACACTACTTTGTTCCAGTAACTTGGAAATATAAACCCTCTTAAGAAAGAAAAGTACAATCTAACTGTATTGACTTGGTATATGATAGTTACGTAAAAATATAAACTAAATGCCACATTCTTTTACAACAAACCATCATTTTCAACAAAAATTCAGCTATACCCTGGGAGAAACACATTTATTTCATTTCTTTGGCCAGCCCTTCTACAATAGACTTTCTTTAAGTCCCCAAACAAGTTAGTGGACTTAGGCGATCTTCACATTGATCCCTATTTTTAAGCTAGGTTAACTGTGGGCTGCTTTGAATTGAATTAATTCTTCAGCGTCTTTCAGCTTCTATATATCATAACCAGAAAATATGAATAGTGCTAAGTTTATTACCTAGCCAGCTAGTCTTTCCCTAAACTGTGAACCTTGTGCTATTTTTTTCCTCCTGACTTTAAGTGAGAAAAGATGTCACCTCCCTTTTGATTTAGGTTCACAGATGAGGCTAAGTCATCAATGGTGAGAAATACCGTGAAAGTCTGTACTGTGAGTCAGGGACAATAAATACACTTGCTAGAAGTGTATTCAACTGTAATACGAAAATAACTCATACTTTTATATTTCCTTGTTGCAGGTGTTGTGAAAAGTCAGGAATATAAACACATGAAGAGGATAACATGATAACCTTATCCATCTGGCATCAGCTTCCTCATATGAAGAGTGACTTTCTGAGAAGAGGAGCCTGCTCTATATTCAGATTATCACCACACAATCAGGAGCAACAGAAAATCAGTATTCCTGATTTTATGAAGAGACACCAAGTACAGAGGAGAGGCATTCCTCTCCAGAATGTCATCCTCCCCATGAAAAGAGCGACAGAAGTGATGGTGTGGGGGAGCAGAGCTATGGTGCTCTAGCTACTTATGTGTCTACCTTATCCATTTCACAATGCCTGATCGGGACATCTATAGGTGCAACTATACTGTAGAATTAATGCAGTTTGACGCCACTTTAACTGCCATGGCTCAATGCTATGGAAACATGGGAATCACAATTTTATGTCTTTGCCTTCCTCTGGCTCCCATGATTCCACAGCATTGAGCCATGGCAGTTTAAGTGGCATCAAGCTGCATTAATTCCACAGATGCCCTGCATATCTATGAGGGAAAGGAGGGGGTACATAAGATGCCAGTGGTCTGCTTAAAAAAATTCTATGATGACAAATTATTCTGTAAGAACAACAAGTAGGCTGAGCCTATTTTCTCTCTGTTCATGATATCTCTCCACTTCAACCATCACCCTGATGTTAGACACAGAACATAAAGATGTGGAAGAATGGTAGAACAAGGCTTACTGAATTCAGAGGAGCATTTTTCATTTGGGCTTCAGGAGAATTTCTCCAGTCAGTCAAAACATTTGTTCCTTGAAGAAACAGAATACAGAGCCTTTGGGGCTCTTTAAAGTTTTTCAACCCAAGTTCATACTTATCTATTTGAGAAAAATATGCATTGAAGAAAACTTTATTGCGTTCAGGGTTTATTTTAAAAAAATAAATCACAAAATGAGTTTTTTGTTACTCTGAGGAACAGTACACTATGACCAGTACTGTGAAAGATTCTGTTTCTCTTTACATGTTTTAGAATGTCTGAGTTAGTCTTCTGTCTCTGTGAGATAAAGGGAAAGATAATAAGATGGTTGAAACTCTGTGTCCAAATTGGCATCTGGTGAAGATTTTATGAACCAGTTCTAGTAATTGGGTCATAAAGTAAAGCATTGGCTCAGCCTCAAGCACAGAAAAAGCATTAAAGATTAAGTCTAACTCTGCATGCAGTGGCAGTTCCTGATGAATCAATGCAAGCTAAAAAGAGCTCTCCATGGTGCTGAACCTATTCGAGGGAAAGGTACCAGCACCTTGCACAGTTCCTTTGAAGTTCAAACTAAAACTCACTGGCAAACTGACATGGAAACCACCAGATCCCAGGATACAGCAATACATTTGGCCTTAATACTACACCAAGAAAGGAGTGGTCCAAAATTCAAAAAGCTGCTTAGGTCAATCTTCAGCTTCCTTTGAGCTCAAAAGAGCTGCAGCCATACTGTTCACTGTTTTTGATGACTGAAAATGACATTTTGTCACTCCTGATCGTCTTAAAGAGCTTGTTGTTATGAGCTGGGAACCCTCTTAAATAGCATATACATATTCCCTTCTGAAATTGTGTTTGACCAAAAAAACTGAGGCTGCTAAAAGCTTGGAAGTGCCTGTTGGGGCTCCGCAGCAAGATGCTGGGGATTACTCAGAGGACCGGGGGGGGGGGGGGGGTGATGGGTTCCCTGTTGAGGAGTCTATGTGTGATCAGAGTGAATTGCAGGCCTTAGATCAGAGAAAAGGGCTGGCAGTTGCAGTTGACACAGAGGGTGTTTGGGATTTCGTGGAAAAGTCAGCTTCTCTTGGGAATCAACCTCCAGCAGAAGATGGGGAGTTTTCCAGTGATATCAGATTAGGCCTCTGCATGGATGAGTGAAGGATAGATTAATTAGGTGTTCAGAAAGACTCCATGAGCAGTCCTTGAGACCCAGGTGTCAAAGGCATGATCCCATGGCTTCTTGGTTGGGCCTGAGCTTAAATTAAGTGATGTTTACTTGGTTTCTCCAGAGCAGACAATGTTGCCATGGATTCAAGTTCCTGTTTCAGCTCTCAAGCTCATGATTCAAGTCTCCTGTGTTTGCCTATGTTCCTGTAAGTGTTTTGCCTTGGAAAAGTTCCTGTTTTCATGCTTATGGATGATCTTGACTTCCTGGATTCCATGTACCTTGCTATTTTAGACTACTGAATTTTATATATATGGACTACTGCTATTTTATAGCACCTTTCTACTGTTTTTTTTGGGGGGGAGGGGAATGCCATTTTTTCATTTTGTATATGCTTTTGTAAATTAACTGCTGTAGTTAGATATTACTGGACTCTGGTGTGGTACTGGATGAAAAGGTGTTCCCAAGGCTATAGTGCAACAGTGCCAATGGGAATTCCCAATGCAATTCAAAATTCACATTATACCAGAATTGGAATAATTTCCACACATGCTCTTCTGGTATGGCACTAACTGCAGTACTGACTTCAAAAAGATCTAGTGCATTTCTGAAAAGGATCACAAGTGTATTCCCAAGTAGTACCCAATCATTTATATCAGTCTAATACTACTTTAGTTGTCATTACTTCGTCTTAGGAATCTTAGGATTTTCATTTTGACAAAATCCTTGGAATTCTCTGCTAGATATCTCTACTGCTGTCACACAGCAAAGTGCATCTGAGCTCTTTAATAGGGAATTCTAAGTACCTCAGTAAACTATGAATTTCAGGATGGCACAACAGTAAAGTCATTTCAAAATTGCCATACTTCTCCATTATGAATATTTGGCTATGGTATAGAACCAGGCCTACACTCTTATCTGACTCTCTGGCACAGAAGGTACTGGCCCAAGAAATTTTGTTGCATGAGTCAGAGCAATAAATGTTGCATGCACAAAACACAAACACACACCCATTAGAGTCATAGTACCCAGAGCCAGTCATCATATGATATATGAGTTAGAAAATCCCACAAGCACCTCTTTCTGACAGCAAAAATCAAGTAACAACAAATTAACTAACAATTTGCTGACCTTTCTTGTCATTAAAAATGTTCTGCCTGAGGCAGCTGCTTCACTCTGCTTAACAGTAGGGGTATCTATGAATGAACAACTTTTTCTGCTCCTTATATCAGTGAAGTAGAGGCAGCAAGTATGACCTTAAGCTAAGTAAGACCTGTATAGCACTATAATTCATCCAAGACTGTCACTATAGATTTGACTTATGATACACTTCTCAAAAGATTGGCCATTTCTTCTTCAGAACTGATATAAAGGAACTGATATACATAAGTGAGGCACGTTAGGAATGAAGAGGTTTCTGAGAAGCCAAAGGTAATATTAAGTATATATCAAGTATAGTTCGGAGATAACTCTTTACTAGGTTTCAGCCCTTAGCTTTAACAGCAAAAACTTGAACTTTGAAGTGTGGGAGGAAAAATCTATAATTTTTAGCTGTACAAAACCTCTCGAGAAATATCTTTAGATATTCTCAAGGTTTTGGAAATTGATATTACGGTTCTCTATTTGCACCATTATCAATTTTAATTGCTGTTCAAAGCTTTTTTTCCTGAGAAAGTATACAATGAGCACTTGGTATCCACTGGGATTTGGTTTTATGTCTGTGAATATTAAAAATCATGGATCATCAAGTGCAATTATATACAATTGCTTGGTAAAATGGTGTGCTTTATATAAAATGACAAAATCAAAATTGAGTTTTTGGAATTAAAAAAAATATTTTCAAGCTGTACTTTAATGTGCACAGAGTTGTGTTTGAATGCATTTACATTGCCTGTTGCATAACCCCTATATGTTGCTTTTCCTGCAAGATGGAAAGATTAATGTGTGCCAATTCCTGGTACATCGTTTTTAACTGACTCTACTTCCATTAATTTCAATGCCCATACTTATTTTTCTCTAGTGCAATGGAGCACCACATTAGACCTCAGCATCTACTTGAGAACAGGGATACGTTTCATCACGACAACTACTTTGCCACCTATGAGAAAATATAATAATAATAATAATAATAATAATAATAATAATAATAATAATAATAATAATAATAATATCATTTCTACCCCACTACCACCTCCCTGAAGGGACTCAGGATGGCCAACAAAATACAGTGAAGTGCTGCATATAGATAATACATAAATCTGAAATCTGAAAATGGTAGCTAACACAATAAGAACTCATTGTACAAGATAGAAAAGCTATATCTAAATGACCATACTGTCACTGTAACTGCTCCTTCTTGTTACAAAATGGGTCAGAGTCAGACAATATGCCAAAGGGACTAGATTCTGCTTCCAAAGAGCAGTCACTGCAATAGTAATATTGTCGGTCATAGAAAGATCAGGACCATTATGAGCAGGATAAATGGAAACCAGCCCCAAAGCAAATCAGCAATGGGTTTGCAGGAGACTTCCAAATGCTCTTCTCCATGCTGTACCTGTCAAAGCCCATATGAGGCAGATGAAAGCCTGGTCTGAAGCAAACCCTGAGGGTACACTGATGAAAATAGTATCATTGCATTTGTTAGACCTCTTTCCATTTTCTGATTAAGCTTTCTTGCCTGTCAAAGATAAATTCTCTGCTACACCATGTCAGACTCCATAAAGTTAAATAAAAGAGAACATACTTTTTCTTCCATCTTCAGATTCCTATCATGGGAGTCTTAAGGCATCGGCAAATATGACTCTCCAGCCCTGTTTAACTGGATCAGGGTGTTAAGCTGTCTAAATACAACACATCTAATCATTGCCCATTTCAAGAACATACTTTGCTTTCAATCAGCAAGATGAACATATTGGATCACTTTCTCAAGAGGACCATCACAACCTCAAGAAATATCAGTATATAGCCATTTAAAGACATTTGTTATTTAAATAGAGGGAGTTCTTGGCCCTCAATTATAAAAGTCATTTACAGATCAATTTTTAGTTTAATTTTCTACTGTGTTAGTAATAATTTAAAGCATTTCATACATTAATTCTGCAATGTCCTTTACAAAAATTAAATGGGTGATACTAATGAAGAAATACATACATTTTGCAATTTTTAACAATTTATGCATTAAATATATGTTACAGTTTGTGTTGATTTAAATAATAGCTAAAGGCTTTCTCAAACACCCTAACCAAATCATGATGGTAAGAGTTTACTAAAATTCCAGTACAAAACTGCTATATCAGCTCTTAACTTTAGTTCTGGCTTTCTTATATGTTAATTTTCTTTTTTTTATTTAGTAGCGCCACTAAAATGTAAATTTTAAAACTACATTTGGGAATAATATTGAGACACAGATATCCTCAGCTCATCATCAGCGTTGTCCTTTTAAAAGAAAATGCCAAATATATATTTGCAATAGCAATAATAGATTAGCTTCTAATAATAGATTAGCTTCTAATTTTTATTTGTGCTTCAATAAAGCATTATAAAGAGGAGGCTGAAGTCACTGAATTCATTCAAATTAAACTAAAATAGTTTAACACATATTGTGCTGAAGTTTAAAGAATAAAGAAAAGTAGCTCTGTCAAATGCATATTTAATATTTAAATTCAACATGTAATATTTAAAGCAGATATGTTATATTCCTAGCGATCCCATTTACAACTACCCCCCATGTATGTTCCCATTCCTCCAATATTATATAATACTAGCTGTGCCCGGCCACGCATTGCTGTGGCAAAGTATGGTGGTATGGGAAATAAAGTATTGAGGAATTATCTGATTAGAACTGGATTATATGAGGCCCCTTCTTCACAACTATATAAAATGCACACTGAAGTGGATTATATGGCAATGTGGAGTGAAGATAATCCAATTCAAAGCAGATAATATAAGATTATAAATGGGTTATATAGCTGTGTGGAAGGGCCTTGAGTCTACACTGCCATATAATCCAGTTAAAATCTGATAATCTGTATTTTATAGGCTGTGTGGAAGAGGCCTAAGTGAGGCCTAACTCTGCCTGCCCCCTGGGCTGAGTGGGTTGCCAGGAGATCAAGTGGGTGGAGCTTAGCCTTCTAACTGGCAGCAATTGGATAAAAACAATTATTCCTCTCCCTCTAATTAGGACTTTATTTTTCTTTTCTTTATGTGGTATGAACGTAGAGGCATGGATGAGGGGTTGTGCTGTCAATTTTTGAGGTTGTGGGGTGTTTAGTTTTGTTGTTTTGTCCTAGGCCGAAATTTCATTACCCTTTTATATGCATATATAGATTTTTTAATTTTTATATGCATATTGTGTAGTGTGTTCCAGTATAAAGAAAGATACAGTTGAATCCATCTGTTCCAACTATTCTTGAAAATGATTGCTTCTACATTACAAGGCCAGGCACAGAGGCTTGTAAGTGAATGTTTGTGGCTACTAGTATTCAAGGCACAGACTCATGCCAGAAAAATCACATTGCTGGGCTTATGTTCAGGACTAAAATATAAGAAGTTCAGGAATGGCACATGTTCTTCAACTGGGTTTTTTCACATTATTTACAGGTCAATCTAATACAAAACCTCTAAAAAGCTTACAACTTTTTTTACTAAGTTTAATATTTCCTCACAATAAGATAACTGAACATACATAGGTCTAAATAAAATTACTCTTCACAGTCAAACTAAATCTATTGAATCAACAGAAGCTTGGTAAATCAAGACTTGCATAACCTCCGTTGACACAAGCTGGGACTAGCAAATGGATTTATGCAGTAGGTTCTCTCTCTTTAAAAAAAAAAAAAACAGGCAAAGGCTTACATTTGTTACACTCTCATCCAGTATAAAACCAAAATTCTGCAAGGCAACTATAACATGAAAATATTCATACAAATAGATGAAGGACATCTTTTTTTAGGATAGAGCAACCTTAACCAAGGAATTACAACACTTCGGTATTATGCTTTGAAACTCATATATACAGATCCAAAGGTGCACAGTATCTGCATGACGCAAACCATGTGTCTTGAGAAATCAAGATTTCGAAACCTGTGTCACCAACATCTTATCGGACTTCATTATCCCAAAGTTCTAGGTAGCCTAGCCAATATTCAGGGATTCTGTGAAGTGTAGTCCAACAAACTGAGCCTCAAAGACTGAGAACCATTAGACTAGAGCTCGGTGAAAAAATGCAAGTACAAATTTACTTGAAAAACTAATTGTTTAAAATGTTTTCTTCCATTGGGTGAGATTTTGAAACTTTTAATGCATTTTCTATCATTATTCATAAAGTGTACAAAAATAGGTCCTGTGCCAACAAAAACCTGAACATATTTTTCTGAAGAAAACAGACAGTGAACTGCCATCCTGTGTCCTCAGACCACTTGAGCCTGAGTCCAGACTCAAAAGGGAACTTTCTTCACTAACCCTATGTCAAGGAAAAGCCCAAATCCTTGGACAGGATTGAGGCTTTCCCCCAACTTTAGTTAACCCACGGCAAGGCTGTGTTAAGATGGCCTTGTCCCAGATCACCCTAGATCTGCCACATATATGTGTTGTGGTGCCTAAATAATCAGTTTATTTATTTATGCATTTATTATTTTCAGTATATTGTTCTATTTACAAAAAATTAGGAATGGAAAATAAAAAAGATAACTTGATGTTCATAGACAGGCAACTCCACCTTGTGTTCTCAATAATGTAGGGAGATTCTTTCCATCAATTGTTGTTCAACTTGAATCCTTTTTCAGTTCAATGTACTTTATCAATTTAAGAAGTCAGTCATTATTTTTTAGATTTTCCAAGTAGACGGTTAACAGTTCCCAGGCTTTTTTTTTTTTGAAAGTATACATAGTATGCTAAATAGGTATGGCATCCAAATTTCAGATCATATCCTTCCAGCATTACATAGTAGTTTTTTCTCCTCGAAAGTGATCCACTCTTTAACCCAAGATAGTGCTGCTGCAGCATAATATAAATTCAAATTTGGGAATGCCAATCCCGCTCTCCCTTTTACATCCTGTAGATACGTCCATTTTTTGTGTGTTTTTTCCCATTCCCATTTTTTTCCAAGATGTCCTTGTTCCCATTTTTATAGTTGTCATTTAGTAAAATTGGTACATTTTGAAATAAATATATCATTTTGGGGAGAATATTCATTTTTATTGATGCTATACAGACCTTGTTTTTGATCACCTGATCAGATCAGACCTTATAGCAACACAAATTTTCTCATGATTATTTTTCACCAGGACACGGTCGACCATTATTAGCTGTATCCCAAGATATTTTACTTCTTTACCAATTTATATTTGTCAATTATTTGATTTTGGTTTGATCCTCTAACATTGTATTTTTAGTCCAAATATTGGATTTCATTTTATTTATGGCGAGGCCAGCATATCTTCTAAATTCTTCCAACTATTTTTTTATTATTTTAGGTACAGAATATGCTAGTAAATGGTAACACTATTTTTGCAGAATTTTTTTCTTTAGGGCTCTGGATGGTCAGTCAAGAGTTTGTCTAAAATAAAGGATGACAGATTGTACAGAAAGAAACCTTCTTCATATTTCAATGGTGCCATGCCCATTGTAAAGAGGTGACCACTCTAACATAGATATGTAAATAGAATCATCCTTGTGCTTCTGATTTATTGCCCATCTACACTGGCTTCACATCTTTTTTTGGGCCTGATTCAAAGTGCTGGTATTAATATTTAAAGCACTGAACAAATTGGATCTCAGTTAGCTAAGAAGCATCTTCTCTATATATGTCAGTGCCTACACTGACCATAAGGTCAACACCTGACATTCTTTTATTGCAGTCTCTCAATATTTTTTTTGTTTTTAAAATGTGTTTTTAGATTACGACATTACATTTGCCTACTAGTGCTCCTTTTATTCTGCAGCTCTTCTGGTTTTGATTTTGCATAACTTTTAATGGCATTTTTATATTTTATGGCCTTCACTGTTATTTTGCGAACTACCTAGAGAGAGTCAGCTGTTGAGCAGTATAGAAATTCAGTTAGCCTATAAATGGCAAATAAACAAATAAAATATCATCTAACAATGGAAATAGGCTGTTCCCTATTCCCTTAACCCTGTGCAAACCACAGCATGGGAAAGAATTGTTCTGATGGCCTGTCATTCTAATGAAGTTACATCGACAGATCAGCCTGGACTGGATGTAAGGAGCCTGAAACTCTCCCACCAATTTCCTGCAGCTTATTAGAAAGGTCTGTTTTGCTCCTTGAGAGCTATAATGCTAGCTTGAAGCCGAGGAAATTTAATTTACTAGTGGAAAAGTATAACCTCCATCAGAGAACTGCCTCATGGGTTTAACTTCATTAATGCCTGCCTCTCTCCATTCAGCTATGTATCTATATTCACAATTTCATGAAACAAAGAGATGCCCTGAGAGGCAGCAACCAGTTGCGGTATCCATTTTAGTCATTAGTAGTGAGCAGTGTGCATTCATTCACTTTTTAGAGAAAATCTGGGGTATTCTGTTGTTGTTGTTGTTGTTGTTGTTTTTGTTGTTGCTGTTTTCCCAGTTTGGAACTCAGGGCAGTTGGCAATATTTTTTACAAATAATCAAACATTCACAAAAGACAGGAGTTAAATAGTGATTATACACACACACATGCCCCAATTAAAACCACTTAAGAATAGAAGCCTTAAAAACACAACAATGGCAACAAAATTGTAAATCGATCACATATTAGAAAGGTAGCCTGGTCTAAACAATCAGTCCTCAGGGACCTCTTTGAAATAGAAAGGCCTTCTAATCCTTATGTTGTGTTGTGTCATTGTATCTAAAATTCAAGGAGATCGCTTCTGTAGTTTTATAAAAGAAATTGTTTATAGAAATTTGAAAATTCTCCCAAAATTCATGGATAAGCTAAACATTCTGAAACATGATGGGCTGACAGTGGTAAATGTGTTCTACCATTGTAGTAAGTTTCTCCCCAATAGCTGTAAAAATGAGGGGAAAGGGAGCCCCTGAAGTTTCCCCAATTATAGTAATTATGCGCACGCAATTACTATAATGAAAAGTAACATTTCATTACTCTTGTTATAGTAAATGAAATTTTCACTGGTTATACTTTAGAAACACTTTAGAAATGAAACACAAGCACCCCCTAATTTGGTAATGACTTTTGAAACATTTTTTATAGATTACAGTACACATGTCTAATAACCTGGGCAATAGCCAGAAAAAGATTTCGGGGGGGGGGGGGGGGGTGAAACTTTTTTTAGTGAATCATGAAGAGTAGTTCCATAACACAAAATAATTTAGAAATCAGGCTCCATTGATAAACTTTCATGGAGATTCCAAGCTTCCAAGCTTTCCCTCCTGTTACTTGCTCTTCCCCCTCCCCACATTTCCCTCACCACCAAAAGCCTTTTCAACATCCTCCCTTGCTGCCAAAAGTTTTTGTCAGTTCTGTTTTGGAATTGGCCTAACTGTTTCGACAGGCCCAAACCTGGGGAATATTCTGAATTCTGAACCAGAATTTGGACTGTCCCCAAACTTTGGTTAACACATGGCTAACACAAATTCTGTTTAACACATTAATGTGTGGTTGCCCCATTTGATCTTGCATCGGCTTCATGCAGTGTTTGGCCGCCACAAAGTTAATCCAGCCCCAATGTTATCTAAGTTGTCAATGTAGATGTGCATCTCAGGTAACAGACAGTGGCTTGTACATATGTTATCAAAAATAGACCCCTCTAAATAATAAACTCTAAATAATTATGAATGAATTTATATTAAATATCTTTTCCAGACTATCTTGCAATGCCAGTTGCTTGCCTCCTTATGTTTCGTAAAGTCAAGCCTGCTTTATTCCCTCTTTCCATGACTGCATTAATTAAAGTCATCTTTTAAAGTATTATTTAGTCTCTAATATAAAATTCTGATTCACCTGATCTCCTCACCCTGGGACGGAGGGACAGGATAAGCTGCTCAATGTATAAATTCCTGGTTCACCCCATCACTATTGATACTGATTTCTTCTGTATTTTTGAACTGAAATCCTTTCCACTGATCACTTCTTTCCCATTGATGCATTTCTTGTGTGTGCTGAAGAGGTTTCCTGGTTCCCATTAATAAGATTGGGATTATTCACTAGGCCTATGTGATCAGTGAAAAAAAATGTTTCAATACTCATTATTAAATTAGCGAGGTGATGGCAAATCATTTCTAAAGTGGGTTGCTGTGAGTTTTTTGGGCTGTAAGGCCATGTGCCAGTAGCATTCTTTCCTGATGTTTCACCTGCATCTGTGGCAAGCATCCTCAGAGGTTTGTTTAGAGGTTTCTAAATTGTTTCTAAAATATTATTAGGGGTCAGTATCATAACTATAAAGATATAATGAAAATTTTGTTACTTTTTTGTTAAGTAATTGTGCAAGGGGGGGAGCTTCTTCCTTTCTACCTCATTTTAGAGCTTTCAGGATGAGACGTGTTACATTGGTAAAACATATTTACCACTGTTACCCTCCCCCAAGTATTAGAACATTTTACTCATCCAGTCATTTATGAGTAATTTTTAAAAGTTTTTTATAAACAACTTTAAAAAAAACTACAAGTGCTATCTCCTTGAATTTTTATTTTCAATTTTGCAACATAACTGGGACAGAAAGTTTCAGAAAGATTTGCACATCCACTGATTTTTAGGGAATTTTAACTAACATAAACTTAACAGTACTATTTCACTGGAAAACCTCAGGGGCCATCCAGTCCAACCCCCTTCTGCCATGCAAGAACAGCACAGTCGAACCACCCCAACATATGCCCATACAGCCTTTGAAATAATAATAACAATAGTAATAACAAGATTCCTACTAGGTAAATTTTGGAGTTACTGCCTCTCAACTTTGCCTACCTCACAAGGTTGATTCAACTCCCAACAAAGACCATTTATCTCAAAGTCCCCCATCAAAACCTTCAGGGAAGAAGAGGAGGAAACAGGACAAGGCAGTAAGCATAATTCTAGGAAATGTAGTTTGGAAAGGCAAGGACCTCTGTGGCAGAGAATTCAAAAGGTCCCACCCTAAGCTACATTTCCTAGAATTCTGCTCCCTTCCCACATTACAACCTCAATGTGAATGTGGTCTCTGCCTGTGTGTGTGTGTGTGTGTGTGTCTGTCTGTCTGTGCCAGTCATGTGCCAGAAAGGCTTCTTCCTTGCCCGGCCATCCAGCCAGGCATCTCTCCCACCCACCAACCCTCACCCCAGGCCCCCCTCGCCACCCCCTTTCAGGAAAGAGTGGGGCTTCCCCCTCTACTCTGGCCTCACTGTCCTTCTCAGGGCCCTTTGGGGTAACCAAATCCAGCCCTTTTGGGGAAGAAGTGGGCCCATGACAAAGACCCAGCGCCATTTACAAGACTTACATAACTCTTCCAAAAGTCCCCCCCCCCCCGTTTCTTAATATCACTACATACGTATTAATCTTACAAAATAGATACAATAAATTAATTACAAACCAAGTTTTTCACTGTTAGGTATCATCATATGAGTTATGGGCACGCCTAGCCCATTGAACTATTAATTAATCCCAATCACCCTTTGTGATTTCTGGACTAAATATTTGTGCTCACCTGGATTAAACATTAAGTCAATCATGATCTCATTTACATTTGACATCAACACATTAGTGATTTTTGTGCCCCTCAATGGACCCACACTTCAAATCAACAAATGACAGCTCCATGAATTTCCTGCCACCGGGAAAACCAATCACTGGAGCCACTTCCCATTGCCTGCAACCAACGGAGATCTAGATCCTAGCCAGGCCAGTTTTCAACCAATCAAATGCTGGCGTTGGTTTTCTGAATATTTGTCAACGTAAATTAATGTGCTCTATATTTTCAAATGCTTTATGTCAGTACTTTGAGCACTAGCTCTACTGATGTCTTCTTTGGTCATTAAGATTAAAAGTTTTCTGTTCTTGCCTTCACACCCGTCTGTGTCTCATTCAACCTTCTAGCTATGTGACACATCAGGCTCACGAACCTGCAGCTTAGTGGTAGCTGAAATCACTCTACACATATGTGGGATCATTTTCCTGCCTTTTAAAAGTTCATCCGTTACTAAAGCTTAACGTTACTAAGGGGATTATCATCTGACAGATGGACACTCTATCTTTATGCTGCACCAACGCTACTCAACTTTTATCAAAGCCATTGCCCTATCCCTCCAGTAGTTATGTCTGGGTTATTGTAACATCTCTTTGTGCTCCACTCCTCATTAGCACTAGGGCTGCAAGCAGTTAAAGTCTATGAAAATTTAAAATTGGTGTTTGTTTTTATAGAATAATCTTGGCCATGGATGTGAGCACTGCTGGATAATATTGCACTATTAAATGTTATGTGTTGAAGCTTCTAGGTTACAATGAGTCTGCAAATCTCCCATAGCATTAACATTTGCCAGAATAATCTGTTTCTGTTTACCAAATGTTAACTTTTTACTCCTTCATCACACCTGATTGAGAACCATTCACAGCTAAAGTGGCACAAGGCAGACAATCTAAATACGAGGGTTATCCAAAAAGTAGATTACGTTTTGGAATTAAAAATGAACAAAGTATACGAGAAAACATTTACCATATGTAGTTGAAAACCACACCCAAATACCACTTCTCAACATAGTCGCCATTCAAATCTAGGCACTTATCATAGCGATGAATGAGCTTGGCAACTCCTTCCCCACAAAACTCTGCCACTTGCGTCCTCAACCAGCTGATCACCCCTTTCTGCAGCTGCGCATCGTCGCCAAAACACTGTGTTGCCAGCCATGCCCCCATTGTTGGAAACAAGTGGTTGAGGACGCAAGCGGCAGAGTTTTGTGGGGAAGGAGTTGCCAAGCTCATTCATCGCTATGATAAGTGCCTAGATTTGAATGGCGACTATGTTGAGAAGTGGTATTTGGGTGTGGCTTTCAACTGCAAATGGTAAATGTTTTCTCCTATACTTTGTTCATTTTTAATTCCAAAACGTAATCTACTTTCTGGATAACCCTCATAGTATCCCCAGCAGATGTTTATACCAATTTAAAAAAATGACACACACACTTTCTTTAATGGCACATAAAATTGACCAAATGAATCACAATGAGGACTAGTGCTGTTTAAGCAAATTTATTTTGGTATGAGTTATGTAACAACCTCTTTCAAAAGCATAAATGACACGCATACACACATTTAAGAAGCATCTACAATGCTAGAAGTAGTATAGACTGACAAAATTTCAACTACCATCGGTCAAAGATATGAAATCTTGGGATTTGTAGTTTGGTGATTCCATCCCATTGAGCAATAACAGTTAAATAAGTCTCAGAAACCATTAATACTACATTGTAGATGGACCATTAGCAGGTCACAAAAATATGATTTTTATTTTACTGAAAGACTATATATATATGAGCTGACACTCTTTCTCCCAGTAGCCAAGCCATATAATTGCAGGATAAATGGCACAAATAAGGAATGTATCTGTTGGACTCATTAAATGTGAGCAAAAGTCCATGAGGAGGCTGTTCTAAGCAGGCTTTGGACAAAACAGTACAGGAGAAAAATAAGACATTCTGATGATAAGATACCATCAACCTTGTTGTCCCTCTGTGTGCTGCTCTCATTCCTTCCACTTAATTACTGCCTACTGACCTAGCTATCTATCATGCCGTTTACTACTATAGTTCTGTGCTTCAACAGTTCTGTTCTCCTCTATTATCAAACTCATTGTGTAGAGGAAGAAAGTTCCTTCATTCAGTTTCTCCAGGTCAAACCCAGAAAATGTGGCCTGTCCTTATATCTACAATGCAAGGAAGAGTAGACAGTGATCATCAGAGTTACATATATTTTTCTGCAGTGGTATGTCACCTGTATCCACAGTAGAAATGTTCCTGGACTGCACATGAATATACAAAATCAGATAATAATGAACCCCATTGAAATGATGGACTCTTGCCTAAGATTACCATAGAGTCTCACTGGAGAACTTAGAAAATACCCAGCAGGGCAAATCTGGCTGGCAGCAAGGAAAACCATCATCTTACAGCCTGCGTCGCCCACATCAACACCTTCCCCATCACATGGGGGAAAATGTCACCACACAGCTTCCCCCTACACTGCCCCCAAGTTACCTAATGAGAACATGGGTAGTCACCCATGTTCTCAGGGCTCTATTCTAGGATGTTTCCAGGATGAAACCAGGATGGAGCCACACCAGAAGTAGCCCTGCTTTATATGTATCCTAGGATGGAGCCCAAGTCTCATGTGATGAAGTCTTATGATTATCCCATTCACAGTAGTGATGTAGGATTCAGATCAGTGAACTTTGCTTTGTACTTGGAATGGGGAAAGTGCCATCTTATCTTTACAATCAACCAGCATATTTAAATGGCCTTGCCCTTAAGGGGCCATCACCTTCAATGAGCTTCTCCAGAAGGTCAATATTAGACTGTTCCTAGTTTCAACAATTTGTAGCAGTTGCTCCCACCCTCACATCTATCTATGTGGTAAATATACCAGGATCTCATGTGGTGATCGGTAGTATAGAAAAGGTTTCCTTCACTCCTCATTTTCCACTATGCAACATGTCATTCAGAAGATGCCTGGGGGTAGAGGAGCAAGAAAAGAAAAGAAAATTGATTCAACTCCCCCATCCAATCTCTTGAGGGCTTTTAATACTTTCTTGCTTTGGTTTTCAAAAAGCTCTGCTGGTTCCAAAAATTCAGGGACCAGCAGAGTTTGGATATTTTTAAAAAGTTGCTCTATGAATGCACAACTCCTGAAGTTTTCCATCCTTCTGGATGAGGCCAGAGAAGGAGACTGGGGAGCGAGAAGGGTATGGCTTGTACTAAAAGTGCATCCATGAATTTAGATAGATAGATAGATGATAGATGATAGATAGATAGATAGATAGATAGATAGATAGATAGATAGAATGATAGATAGATAGATAGATAGATAGATAGATAGATAGATAGATAGATAGAATGATCGATAGATAGATAGATAGATAGATGATAGATAGATAGATAGATAGATAGATAGATAGATAGATAGATAGATAGATAAAAATAGAATTAGAAATCAATTTAATAATGTTTAAAATAATTACAGTACATCTTGGCTGGATTGGGAAAATGATATCTTCAAAAATACAGGTGATATCTTCAAAAAGAGAACACAGGATGTGTTGATATAATAGAATGAATGCAGTTTTACACTACCTTAATTACTATGTTCTCAATGCTGTGGAATACTGGGAGCTATCATTTTACAAAGCCTTTAGACTTCTCTTCCAAAGAGTGGTGATGCCTCACCAAACTTCACTTCCAGGGACTCCATAGCATTTACCCATGGCAGTTAAAGTGATTCAATGCTATGCAGATGCATCCTGTCTTCTGTCATACTTTCAAATAGACAATTGCCCCATGGATCTTCCCTGCTTTACTGTGTATACCACTTCATGTCATGCTTCCAACTTTCAAATAAATAGCAGTTTGCTAGGTAAACTGAAAATCAATTCACCTCAGGTCTTCCTGGGTACTGATTGACAAATTCATAGGTATAGCTAGAAGGCTAACTTTTGTTGCCTCTGAATGACAATACAGGGGAAAATGCAGCATGCCTAGATAATTATGTTGCCAACACTAATTACTATTAATATGAAAACAGCAAAGTCATGCACTGTTGACTTGACTACTCACCCGGTCTTTCCACCCAGACCTACTTCCTCTAAACATCTAGCTGTCCGATTCAGGTAATTCTCATATAAATATTGATAGACACCTATTTCATGAATTGTCTGTCTGAGCTCCTTCCAAAACCATCTGATTTAGCAGCCAATTTGAACATCAATACAAATCATCTGTCTTGCATTGGTCACATGGAGAAAAATAAATAAGGTGCAGTCTAGTAGCCTCCAACTATAACTCTTCTGTTAATCTGTAGATGTCTCGTACCTTGCCTCTCCTTCTGTTGACCAAAACAAGTCTATTAACGGCTGATTACTAGTATAAAATGGTTGACGGATGTTTCATCCATGTGAGTTATATAGCTAAAAAAAACTTCTTTTGCATTTCAAAGCTCTTCCAGCTCTCCTCCCCCAAATGAATTCTTCCTCATCCTTTGCAACACAGAAGAAGCAAATTAATTCAACTATAGTTGAAACAAAAAGAAAAGAAAAGAAACCATCTTTTTCATGTTCAGCAAGCCCAAGTTAGAATTATAATTTTTTTTCCCAATGCCCGGGCCTCTCTGGACATCTTCTGCTTCAACTTCTACAATAATTAATGCACAGTTAAATACAGAGTTCATTGGCACTTCATGTGGCTGATGGTCATCGATATAGATATCACCATTGTTTTGAAATTAAACAGATGGAAAATAGATTGATCAATGGGATCAGAAAAGAGCACTCAATCAACATCACTCAGGTTAATATTGTTGCTGCAGACACAATCAGTGTATCCCCTGAAAGCCCTCTAACATCTCTAATATAATCATGATTCAAAATAATGAGGATAAGCAAGCTAACTTTGGCTGCACTGTCAAGTACACTTATTTTACAGTATGCTACAAGGGGCACCCTGGGACTTACAAGTAAGTGTGTTTAAGATGTGGCTGTCAAAGTGATAATCAGAAATGATAATTCTAAAGGTAGAGAAAAGCTAAAAAAAACTAACACAAAATGAGGAGATGCTTAAAAAGAGAATATTTGCATGGAATTTGTAATCAGTAACTATCATGCTAGAAGGAAGAATGGAACAATATTGTAATAGGAAGAAAGAACAGAACTGTACACGACTGCCTCTAACTCAAAGGACGGGAAGTCACCACAACGAGATAGGTGGGAGGAGGTAATGGCATGGTCAAGTATGTTCATTCTACAGGCAATCCCTGAGTTAAAAACATCTGACTTACAAATGACTCATAGTTAAGAACAGGGGTGAGACAAGGAAGTGAGAGAAATCTACCCCTTGGAAAAGAAATTCACTCCTGAAAGTGTTATCACAGGGAAAATGTGTCTCCACTGAAGGTTAATCGCCAATCCTTGTACCCTCAACAAGCCACATTTGTCAAAATCCAATTATCACAGAGAGAGAAAGTTAAGTGAAATCTTCTGAATAGGGGCACAGGCAACAAAACAAAGATTAAAGGGGTGTTACCCCTTTCATATGCTATCCAAAGTTAAAAGGATATATTTTTGGCTGGAGCTACACTTAAAATATATACCTATTCTGACTTGCATTGGTGCTACAGCATTATAGGAATTTGACATCACTTTAATTACCATGGCTTCATCCTATGGCCTTCTGTTATTTGTAGTTTGGTGAAGTGCTTATAATTCTGTATAAAATAGGTCTAGTGCTATAGCTCAAAACTAAAGGATTTTTTTTTGCAATGAATTCTAACTCTCCAAATCAAAACAAGGATTACATAGGATGAAGGTATAATTTAAAGTATAATTAAAAGTAAAGTTGGTGTAGCCACCAGTGAATACATGAACAGGGCAGGGCTTCCAAGACTTACCCAAAGTGCAGATAAGTTGATATTTGTGACAGCAATCTTGCAAATAATCTACTTACAGTTTTAAAAAGCAGCCGGTTACAAGGGCTAAAAATGCATTGGTAGCTAGCACAACTGATATCGTTCTTCTGTTACAAGATCCAACTGGCTTGTTCATGTGTCAGACTTTGGGGGTTGCATTTTTGCATGAAGTGATGTTTCAAACCATCACCAAAGGGAGTCCCTCATAGAACATATTATACTAAGGACCTCAGCACATTACAGCAATTTAGCATCCTAAGAGTCTTGCAGGATGTTGGGAGGATGGAGCCTGCTGGAGCCCATCAGATGATGTAAGCATTGTAGGATGCTGCCCAGAGAACACGGAAGGCTTCCTATGTTCTTATACAAAACAACGGGATGATCATAGGGGGAATCCAGGCTGCAATGCTTCCCCCATGGGATAGGTAAGGGAGTGATGCATGGCATGGGGTGACGGGTTCCCCTGCTGCCCACCGGATCAACCACACTGTCTGGCAAATCCCCTTGTTATTGCCTCCAAATTGGACCTCAATGTGATGAGGTCCTAATTTAATGCATAGACAACTGACATTGAGGAGGGATATTGGTTAGTATCACAGTTGGCAGAGCAATTACTGGAAGATGATACAATATTGTTCAGCAGGCACAGCTATTACGGAAACAAAATGTAGGGATTCATCCAAACTATAGACCATCACATGAGAAATTCCATGAAGCTCTGAGCTTTTCACATGACATTATTGATATGTTCAACAACAATGAGAGAAGAGCTTTGAGTTCCCAAACTACATGGGGGTACCAACTTTTCTATCAACCCTATTGATATTCTGAGGATATTCATTTAGACTTTCAGCCCTAAGGAATATTCGCTAGACATTCTACAATGTTTTTGAGGAGTGTGTGGTGTTCGTGTGTGTGCCATCAAGGCACCTGTCAACTTATGGCGACCCTATGAATCTCATAAGGTTTTCTCAGTCAGAAGTGGTCTGCCAGTTCCTTCCTCTGAAATATGTATCAACATATGAATGCACTTAAGAACATTGGTTCATTGCTAGGTTTTGTCACCACTACACTAATGCTAGACACCAGCATTGATAGAACCTATAAAACAGTATTACATTTTAAAACTGTTTTTTAAATGTTTTTGACTAGGAAAATCTGTTGTGTTCCAATACATTCTTTGGGGAAAACTCCGCTCCAAAGGGTTATTTGGTATAAATGGGTAAGCCATCATATTTGAGTATATGATGACAACCTTTCCATGATGACAGCTCTCTGAATTGTCCAGATGCATGCATAAATTGAAAAGGGTTTCAAATAGTTGATATTAAATCCTAATCATGATCTTGCAGCAGATTCTCCTTTGCCACTTTACACACTACCAGTTTTGAAAAGCTGAGAAATTATTAAACCTGCCAAATGCACTTTAAATTTATCAATGGACTGTCTTCAGGAAAATGAATTTGCCATTCTGTCAAAAACTGTCTTCTTCAGGAAATGTGATTAGACTTTAACAGCTGGCGTAGAAATGACATCTATTGGCTCAATATCTAAACAGGCCTTAAGCTTTCATGGGGGCCCTTGGGTGGTTTTAACGCTTTACACGACTGATTTGCATGCAGCAGAAATGACATTTTCTTTTTATAAATTAAGCTCAACAATTATACCAAAACGAAAGATCAATTGGGGACAGAGAAGTGAAGTGAAATATCAGTTGTCAAAACTATACTATATATGATTCATGAGGCATACAGAATGCAGCTACCTATCACTATGAAATAAAACTAAATAGCCTCTCTCATATTGGCATACATTATTTTAAAGTATATTTTAACCTAAATCCAATTCTCTGCCCCAGCTAGAAGAGTTCCAATGAAAACCTGAAATTTACCTAGAAGGCAATCAGCATTTGGTTCAAGGAGTCAAGCCTAGCTAGAATGAGTCAATGGACTTAGGACTGACGACCTCATTGCATTTACTAAAACAAGTGTCCTAGGATGCTTTGAGCCTTCTTTGGGGGCAGATCCTAATGCCAGCCATCACATGATGTTGTGTGACTTCTGGCAGAAGCCTTGCCCCCAATTGAGATGGAAGTGTCCTTGAATGCTTCCCCAAACAAGTCTTTCTGCCCTGTTTGAATTCCTGTGTGTGATGTGGGAAGCATCGCCATGCGGGAGCAGTGTGCAGGAAAACACCCTCACACCTGCTATTTCACCACACTGGTGAAACAGCATGGGGGAACTCCCACATTGGATAAGGTGGTTCATCTTTCTCTGAGGACCCTTCCACATAGCCATATAACCCAGAATATCAATGCAGATAATCCACAATCTCTGATTTGAACTGGGTTATCTAAGTCCACACTGCCATATAACCCTGTTCAATGTGGATTTTATACTCCCACAATATTGAAGGTGTCTTAAGTCACGCTGGAATACAGGAATCCTACAGGGACCTTGCAACATCAAAGTCTATGCTCATCTAAGGCAAAGCCATTTTGGCTCTGGTTTTTACCAGGAATTATGCATGCAGGTCTTAATGATATTGGTTCTAAACTATAAGAAGTAATTAATCAGTTGCTAAGTCAACACTTAGTTACAACCCATTGATTGAATGGATTTTCCTTGTTTGAATTAGAATTTGGATTCTTGCCTTTGTGTCCTTATGTGCCTTTTCTGATCTAACAAAGGAGGAAATGGAACAGGATAGTAACATTTTCACATGAATACATATTTCACAATATATATTTTTCTGTGCATATGTGTCTGTGTTTATTTTACATAGAAAGTCAGCACAGTGTAATGATTTGTGTGTTGAACTAGGACTCGGGAAGTCAGGATATAGATCCCAATATAGACCCAGACACCAGACCTGTGTTTTAGTCTATACTTCTATGCATGCATACATACATGGGTTTAAGTTCCTCTTATCAAAATGAAACTTACTTTTAGGTTTGCATTTCCACAGCTTCTGTAACTTTTGGTCCATCCCTCCATACCCTCAGATTCTGCATCTACCATCCAGAACTTTAAAATGCTTTTTTTAAAAATATCACCAAAAGCAAACCTTTATTTTGCCATTGTAATTAGATGTGTGCAATTCAGCCAAAACACATGCCATTTCAGGATCCATTGTTGACTGATCCCTCATTCTATTTACTGGGAAGTTACTCAAATTGAGAGGAGTTTTGCCATTTTCATTCGGCAAAAATACAGCCCATTGGCTACAATGGGAAACTTTAAAGGCTCAATCCTCAATCATTTTAAGGCCTATCTGCATGAAACCTACCTCAGTTTTAGACCACATTTACATCTGTAGACCTGCCAAGTTTCCAAACAATTCACTAATCTACTAAAATTTTTAGAATTATTTTAAGTTTAACCATAACATTTTTAACATTAAGACAAACCGCAAGAGAGGGTTCTGGGATTTATAGTCACCGGTTGCATCCATTCTCAGCCAATCAGAGAGTGGACACCACCAGGCTTTTCACTGGGTGAGAAAGAGAGAGAGAGAGAGAAACTTCAACTCCCGTCATGCTTCAAGAGGAACTCGGAGACTATTCAATGCCCACCCCATGAAAGTGCTGCTGGGAAAGCAAGTACTCAGGGCCGTCTCTGGAGGAGAAAGGAACTTTCCAAGAAGAAATAGAGGACACTGCTTCTGTCTGGGAACACGGCAGATCCCTGCCTCATGTATATTGAAGACTTAACTCATTCCTCTCCAGGAACCAACAAATCTGGCTCTGTTAATCCATTTTGCCTGGCTTTTTGTCTCCCTCCTCCCTATTCTGTTTTCGGATATTATATAAAATGGCCCACCGAAAACTACAAATCATTTTAGTTTAAATGATTCAAACCCAAGCCTAATTGTAATAAGGGACAACATTTTACTACGCCACTGTATATAACAGGATTTGCACTTCCATGGCTTTGAGGATCCACAAGAGATCCAGCAACCAAACCCCAAAGTATTTTTGAATTCAAGAGAAGCTATGTTTTTCTATAACCCTCCCATTTTTGTTTGCTTGTTTATTATTATTTTTTTTAAAAATGGGAAAGCTCTTGAAGCATGATTTCATACATTCCATTGACCTACTTTGGCCCTTATATGTGTTTTGTATAGATGACAACAAGCTGACTGCTGGCTGTGTTAACTGATGGTCTCCTCCTAGAAAACAATTTCAATAAACTATCATTGTCACTTCTTTTAGGTTTATCAAAAGCTGACCACAAGATTGTTATTGATCTGTTTGCCAGAATGAGAACTTCTCTCAGGTGGTTTGATTTTTTTATTTTTTATTTTTGCTTTAAGAGAAAATACAACAGGAAGAGGTGGGTAATTATTCTCTGGGCTCTTTCATAAGACTTCAGGGTCTATGTTGTCAAAGTGGACAAGGCTACTCTGAAGCCTAATGAGGAGATATGGGCTTGTAAGTGAAAACAGTAAGTGAAACCCAGACTTCCATCTCCTAAATTTCTATGCTTCTCCTCTGCCACATACAAATGAGTTGGTGAGATTTTGTGAGCACAGGGCTCTAGAACTCTCAGTGGAGAACATCACCTAATTCTCTCCATTAACACAAAATATTTTCAAAACAGATCATCTCAGTAGCTAAAGAAATCAAGGGGAATGGGATCTGCATTCCAAAAGATATGGAGGGCACAAGGTTGGGGGAAAAAACAGATTAAGGTCATTAACTACCAATATTTAGAAAATATGTATGTGAAATACAATTGAATACAACTAAAATGGTTTGGTATTCTAGAGGGAATATTCTCGGGTATGCAAGCACATAAATAAATAAATATTTATTGTTGTTAACTGCCATCAAATCAATTTTGATTTATAGTGACCCTATGAATGAAATACTTACAAGTCACCCTTGTAATAGCCCTACTCAGGTTGTGCAAATTTAAGGCCATGCCTCCCTTAATTGATTCTATCCATCTAGAATGCGGTCTTCTTCATGTCCTACTGCCTTACTGAGTTTTTTGTTTTTTTTTTTTTTGTCTTCTCACGATATGTCCCAAGCACAAGAGTCTTAATTTAGTCATCTTAGCTTCTAGGGAGAGTTCAAGCTTGATTTGCTCTAATATCCATTTATTCATATTTTTAGAAGTCTGTGTTCAATTAAATTGTAAATATGATGGCATAGACAATTCTAAATTTAGTATTCAATTATATGCATTTACACTTAAGAATCTAGTTCATAGCTTCCCCACTAAATCTTAGTCTTCTGATTTCTTGAGTGCAATCTCCATCTTGACTAATGACTGAGCCAAGGTATGGGAAATCTTGATTTATTTCAATGTTTTCATTGTCTACTTTAAAATTACGTAAATTGTCTACTGTCACTATTTTTGTTTTCGTAAGGTTTGACTGTAAACCTGTTGTACACTTGCCTTCTTGTCTTTCTTCAGGAAAGTTCCAAATCTTTGGGGTTGTTGTGTGTTTTCCGGGCTTTATGGCTATGTTCCAGAAGTATTCTCTCCTGACGTTTCGCCCATATCTATGGCAGGCATCCTCAGAGGTGAGATATATATCTCACTTCTGGAACATGGCCATACAGCCCAGAAAACACACAACAACCCTGTGATTCCGGCCATGAAAGCCTTCAACAACATATTTTCCAAGTCTTTGCTATTTTTGCTAATAGTATGGTATATCTGTGTATCGTAAATTGTTGATGTTTCTTCCTCCAATCAACATCTATGGTCAACGTGATTCATGCTGGAGAACCTATAAGATTCATAGAAAGATGTGGATAAATGATATAATGATCACAAGTTTTGTAAATACATAGGTTTTACTGTATATTAAAAGAAGAATATATAAAGAATATGATTTCCAACTATATTTTTGTGGTTCTATGGTAATTCCTAATTTTCTACCCCTCAACCCTTAACATAAATTGTGACACTTCATCTATAAATCTAGCTCATATTAATAATCATAACCAATAATCATTTTGTCACCCTCAATCTTTCTCAGTCAATTAAACCCATTACATTTATTCAGAGTTACCATTTTTTCTGTAATCAAGATAAACAACTTGTCCATCTCTGCCAACTCATTCATTTTAAGTAATTATTCTTCTTTAGTAGTTAATCGTTGCCCTTCCATTTTTAAGCATATCATAATCTTGGTATAGTGGTCATATATTGAAAAAAAATTCCAAGGTTCCTTTCTAATTGATTATCCATCAATCCTAGAAGTAACGTTCAGGTTTAAATTATATATTAGTCTTCAGAATCCTATGTTTGAAGTGCAGTTCAGCCCAACATGTGTTGAACCTGGAGATAAAAGAGGGAGGAAGCAGTTATTCATCAACACATGGAGGGCACAAATTTCTATGAGAAATCAGCACGCGAACACATCACTTGGTGATAATGTATCCAACTATTGGTCGCTGTTCTGAGTTCAAATTGTTGTTTTAATACTACTAGTTTTATTTTTATTATACTGCGTGTTTATCTTATGCGTTGTTTTAGGCACTTTGTGCCATATGTAAGCTGCCCAGAGTTCCTTCGGGGAGATAGAGGCAGGGTACAAAAATAAAGTTATTGTTGTTGTTGTTGTTGTTGTACTGTAATACTATTAGATTATAATAATAATTTCTAAATTTTCTTATCTATATATATAAAAGAGTGATGGCATCACGGCAATTCACAAAACAACAAAAGTACAGGCCCCCCAACCTCAAAATTTGACAACACAACCCATCATCCACGCCTCAAGGTTGATACAACAAAAAGAAAAGAAAAATAAAGTCCTAATTAGAGGGAGAGCAATAATTTTTTTAATCCAATTGCTGCCAGTTTAGAGGGCTAATCTCTGCCCACTTGGTTGCCTAGCAACCAAGGGACAGCCAGGTTTCAGTTAGGGGACAGGCAGATTTAGGCCTCACTTAGACTTCTTCCACAGATTATCTAATTTGCACTGGATTATATGGCAGTGTAGACTCAAGGCCCTTCCACACAGCTATGTAACCCATTTATAATCTTATATCATCTGCTTTGCACTGGGTTATCTTGACTCCACACTGCCATATAATCCACTTCCGTGTGCATTTTATACAGCTGTGAAGAAGGGGCCTCATATAATCCAGTTCTAAGCAGATAATATAAGATTAGAAATATACAGTAGAGTCTCACTTATCCAACGTAAACAGGCCGGCAGGATAAGTGAATATGTTGGATAATAAGAAGGGATTCAGGAAAAGCCAATTAAACATCAAATTAGGTAATCGTTATACAAATTAAGCACCAAAACATCATATTATACAACAAATTTGACAGAAAAAGTAGTTCCATGCGCAGTAATGCTATGTAGTATTTACAGTAGAGTCTCACTTATCCAACACTCGCTTATCCAACGTTCTGGATTATCCAACGCATTTTTGTAGTCAATGCTTTCAATATATCGTGATATTTTGGTGCTAAATTCATAAATACAGTAATTACTATATAGCATTACTGTGTACTGAACTACTTTTTCTGACAAATTTGTTGTCTAACATGATGTTTTGGTGCTTAATTTGTAAAATCATAACTTAATTTGATGTTTAATAGGGTTATCCTTAATTCCTCATTATCCAACATATTCGCTTATCCAACGTTCTGCCGGCCCGTTTATGTTGGATAAGTGAGACTCTACTGTGCTGTATTTACAAATTTACCACTAAAATATCACAATGAATTTAAAACACTGACTACAAAAACATTGATTATGAAAAGGCAGACTGCGTTGGATAATCCAGAACATTGTATAAGCGAATGTTGGATAAGTGAGATTCTTCTTTAATATGAAATAATTACTGGGATAGAATAATGCAGAACAATATAATCTCTAAAACCAGGACAGTAAATAAACAGGGGAATTCCACACAGGAAACAATCGGGGCCAGCTAACACCTCCCAACAAGGTATTCCCATCATCAAAGTCTGGAAAATCCTCTGTTTTCTCAGGGCCACAGACAGTAGAAGCACATAAAATATCGCAAACAACACCACTCTGAAAACAAGGGAATTCCAGACAGGAAACAATCAGGGCCAGCTAACACTTCCCAACAAAAAATTCACTCAGGAAGGAAACAGCCAGGCTTTAAAGCTGCAAGGCCATTACATCCTAATCATTTTTCCTAATTGCAGCATTCATACTTGCCTCCAACAAACAAAAAAAACCAATCAGAAATATTGTATATTCACAACCTTTAGGAAATAATATCCCCTGATGGCGCAGCGTGTTAAAGCGCTGAGCTGCTGAACTTCTGGACCGAAAGGCCACAGGTTTGAATGGGGGGAGCGGAGAGAGCCCCCACTGTTAGCCCCAGCTTCTGCCAACCCAGAAGTTCGAAAACATGCAAATTTGAGTGCATCAATAGGTACTGCTCCGGCGGGAAGGTAACGCCGCTCCATGTAGTCATCCCACATGACCTTGGAGGAGTCTACGGACAACGCCGGCTCTTCGGCTTAGAAATGGAGATGAGCACCAACCTCCAGAGTCAGACACGACTGGACTTAATGTCTGGGGAAAACCTTTACCCTTGACCTTAACTACCACCAATTCCTCAATACTTTATTTCCCATACCACCAGTCTTCGCCACAGCAACGCGTGGCCGGGCACAGCTAGTATAAAAATAAAATGCATCCAAATTTTGTCCAAATCTGTAACTTGTTTTTGTCCCTTATTTTCCTAAGGAATCCTTCCAATCTGCCTTTTGCCCCATGCTATTAGAAAATGCCTTGTGCTTCATGCAGAAATCTACATCATGGCTCTTATAGAAATGGAACTGCATAATGTAAGAAAATGGAACAGCATAATATGAGAAAATGTGGAAGGCTTAGGCATCGCATGCATGGCTCTTGAAGCTCTGAGCTGTGTCATCACTTGGATACAAGCTACAGCTTGAAACACTACAGACATTTATACAATTATTTTTAGTTAATTGAGTGCACAGTTTAAAAAATAACAAAGGAATGCAAATGTAAAAGTGCTGGAATTATTAATCTGTCACTCATTGAGCATAGCTCATTCTTCATCTTAGGAGCTAATCTTTCATGAGGGGGAACTATGAACACTAATGTTTGAATTTGAAAGAGGTACCAAATCATAAATATATTACATAATCTCCACCATGGCCTGAAAGCAGCATGGTTGTTTTCATTAACCTTTCATTCCTATAAAAGAGCAAAATCAATAACAAATTTATTCAGGCAAGTGAAAGGCAATTTCATGAAATTTCACATGGGATTTCATTTCCATGGCTTTTTTTCCTCCAACCAGTTCTCATAAAATATAATGTGATCTGTCCAAATATAAGACAAATAGAAAAGCTAAAATACCTGCCTTTCAAAGACACTGACTGAAGACTTTCTCTTACAGTTGGAACAGCTGCTTACTAAATGTGCTGCTTTCTTTCAGACTGCTTGTATATTAGACATCTTGCTGGGTAGAGATAGGGTTACTTGCGATTGCTGGTTGTATGGCCGAACCCCCTGTTGTGACATCACCAGAAGAAACTCCAGCAGCAAATCTGTGATAGGCAACTGCTTCTTGCCAGCAATGCAGCTGTTGATCTATTGCAGGTGTGGGATGCATCCACCCAACCCAGCTGTACACACCTCCAATCATGCCAGAATTTCTTGGAAGTTCCTATATCCATATCCTCTTGACTCAAATTAACAGCTGGAAGCAGTGCTTCTGATGAGTATAGCCCCACATTGCCTGGCCTCTCTCTTTTGCTGAGCAACAAGTCCACTTTATATGACACAGTGGGTAGGAGTTAAAAAAAAATTATATATATCTTCCAGTTGACTTTCCATGTTTTTTCAAGGAAAATAGCATTCCATGAAATCTGCAAAAAAGGGAGTGATCTAAAGTTGCATTTTAAAGTAAAGCATCTTCCACTACTATAATACACCTATAATATATCTTCATCAGAAATCTCTAGATCTTGAGAGGGAGATAGGATGACTTCTCCTCCCACAAGCTGAGTAGGCTGTTCAGCAAGTTGTGTGATGAGATCTCCCAGTTAAGACCTTTTCTAATAAAAACTTTATTATGCTGTATAAGAAGAAAAATATATCAGTCAGCAAAGAGTAGATATATGAAAGGTATTTCATTCCTGCTCTATGCTGGTGCCTTTCATTTTTTTTGTCTATGAAAATTTGGCAACTCATATATTTTACAGTTTCATGTCCATATTTGACTGCACTGCTGTCTTGCCTGAGTATCTACTTGGATCCAGAAAAGATGCATCAAAGGAAAACCCTCTAGACATCACATACCATGATAATAAAAACATCAGGGATTTAAAACTGTAACTTTTTAATGTACTGTTCTATTATCCAGCCACTAGGGGTCACTAGAGAGAGTCCAATTTATGGCGGGGGGGGGGGGTGGTTTGAAGGAGGAAAAGCATTTCCCCCATTTTTGCTGATTATTCCCCCTCTTCCATTCCCATATCATAAACTAAGGTTATTTAGACGACGGGGACATGGGTGGGGGAAATAACAGGAAAACAGGGGGAAATGGTTTTCCTCCATCAACCCATCCTCTATCCCCATAAAATGGACTATCCTTCTTCTCTAGTGCCCCCTTGTGGGTAGATGTCTAGACACTTGTATGATGCTTCCTCTGTTATCCACTAGTAGAGAAATGGATGGGATTGGAGCAGCTCACAAAAGGTGGGCCGGAGGCTTTTTGTCATTGTGCGATAGCTAGATAAAGAATTCTGACTCCTGCACCAACCAAAAAGGAGAGTTGAGATGGAGTAAACCTGACTTGTCATGGTTATCCTTCACCAACAGGATGCCAGCCAACATTTTATGGGAAATATCTACCTATTATATAACAATACGTCCAGCCATTACAATATTACATTGCTAAATCCTTGTTATCTCCAAAATGTTACTTCTAAAGGGTACCACTATTACAATGGAATTTAGTAGTACCGTGTTTCCCCGAAAATAAGACATACCCATAAAATAAGCCGTAGCAGGATTTCTAAGCATTTGAGCAATATAAGCCATAGCCCGAAAATAATATATAGTGATATGTGTGCCCTCCCCCCCCCCCCCGCCTTTATCTCTAAGGACCCCTACTCACCTCCTTTGGAAGTCCTAAATTCCTTTTTAAAGTTTGGAAGTATAATGTTCACAGCGAGGCCTCCTGGGGAGTCTTGGGGCATGAGGTTCTCTCCTTCCTTGGCATCCTCCACCCTCTGTCTCCAGCCTCAATAATCTTTTCCTAGGCCCAGCCAGGACCCAAAGAGGCCTCATGCTCCTCCTCTGCTTCCTTAGGTCCAACCAGAGTGCTCAACCACCACCTCCTCCTCCTTTTGCCTCCTGCTTCCTTAGGCCCACTGGAGCACTTGATGCACGCACGCTGCCTCCACCACCTCTCATAGTCTCCACCAACTCTCGTAGTCTCCTCCGGCCAGGCCCAGCCATTGCCCAGTGATGCTGGTCTCTCTTCCCCAGCACCACTAGCAACAGTTCCAGAAGAAGACTTAACTATATTTGAATAAATGTAGATTGTTGTACCATACTTAATAAAAATAAGATATCCCCTGAAAATAAGCCATAGTGTGTCTTCTTGAGGAAAAATAAATCTAACAGTGTCTTATTTTCAGGGAAACATGGTAGTTTCACATTGGCAGGATGGGACTAAATTTCTCTTGAAGTCTCTTTCAACTCTGTAATTCTATGATTCATCAAATGGCTAGAAGATCTATTTAATTTACCATGAGTACAGCATGAATATAGGTATCTTCTATCATCCTTGATCTATGAAAGAAATTATCCTCCTCTTCTGAATGCTATTCTCTATATAAGAGCCAACATTTTGCACTTCCTGGTGTCATTTATGATTCCCCACCTCACCTTGGCTTTATTTTCCAGTTATAGTCTTGCTTTAGGGAAACCACTAGAGTGGTAAATCAAGTGAGAAATTGATTTTCCCAGGAGGTACATCTAAAATGGCCCCCAATTAACTTGTCAAATTATAAATTGTATTGGTTGTGGCACTGAGCAATGTTTCCTTTTGAATAATTTCAGGCCACAATCAGATACTAGTTCAAAATAGAAATCTTAATACATCCTCAAAATTGTTCATCTATTTGTTTTCCTAAGTTCATATTTTACTACAAATCTTAAAATACTTCAAGATAAACATGTATCTTTAATATAGCTGTTTTTAGTTTGGAGAGGAAGGGTCTCTAGCATGTTATGTATGTCCTACATGCATAAAGTTTGATGACGTTAGCTTTGGTCATCCTTCTATGGATACATTCCAGCTTGTCCATATACGTCTCTAATTCTAGTGCCCAGACCTAGACCCAATATTCCAAGTGATATCTGTGACCAAAGCAGAATAGAGTGGAATCATTACCTCCCTCAGTCTGGACACTACACCCCTGTTGATGCAGCCTAGAATTACATTGGCTTTTTAGCTGCTGCATGCTACTGACTCATGTTCAGTTTGTATTCTACTAAGTCTCCTAGATCATATTCACATGTACAGCCCATTTTGGTCCCACCATCATCTAATTTAAAAGGTCAACAAGTAGGCACTATCCTAGCTTTGCAGAGCATGTAGCCTACTAATATGAATATAAGTATATTTATTCCACCCACTAAGAAACAGTAGATTTCACACTGCTTCATGGAATGGTGGGGAACTGAAGGCTCATTAACCCCATGATAGGTTTGCAATGGAGATTTGTTAGTTCCCTCAGTCTCCCTCAATCAAAAGTTATTTAGATATGTCTTATCTTGTGTAAGCCCAATAATTGTAAAGTTTCAAGTAAGAGCAAACAACTTGAGGGACTATTCATGTTCAGAATAAAAAAAAATGTAGCTCTTCTAAAATATGCCATGCCACTGGGTTCTTCTCCGAATAAATAAAAGTTTGATTTTGAGTTGTATATGACTAAAAGCCTGTTTGGGAGGTGGCAACAGTAGAAGCTATCCCTCCCTGGTGAAAGGATAGGATGAAGGACAGTTGACCAATAACAGCAAGTTTTGCTGTTTAAAATTGGAAACAACAGCCCTTCATTGTGTTTCTTGGGGCACAAACAATGATGTAGATTGCTTACATTCCAAGATGCTTTTGAACATATATCCTACAGCAGGCATCTGCAGAGATCAGAAGCAGATGGTACACAATGTTCTAGTATCCCCAAATGCCTTTGAAGTTTCACTCTCCCCAGTGTCTCACATTTATTTTTAAAGGAGCTAATCTCTTGCCAGTAGCGGCATCCTTAAAGAATGAAATCACTCTGACGTGCTTGGTTTGTACATTTCTTGGGTACATATTTGATTCTCTTCCTGCTTAAAAAAATAGTATTAGTAACGCAAGCTCATGATGTGTTTTTCCAAAGAAGTTCTCATTTGAATACTGCCCTAGGAGCCTAAGCCTGTTTCCCTAAGTTACCATGTTTTCATTAGAATTCTCCTCTCTGTACCACCAGACCTGTCAAGAGAAATGTGTCTGATAATATTATTCCTCAAGGTTCTGTTCTTTCTCACACTATTCAAAATATGTCAAACTTTCCTTCATAGCCGGTTTTGAGATCTTGGAAGCTTATTTGAAGAGTTTTCCAGGTACTCTTGGTGACAGGCAAAATCTTGTTAATACGTTACATAACTAACTATACCAGAGCAAGCCATTTGGTGCTGGCTATCTCTTCTTACCATGGTTGTGTGACCCTGGAAAAATGGCAATGTCCGGTGTAATGTGACAACAGGATTTCAGCCTACATTTGCAGGATTTTGTAGCATCGAAAGTGTAACAAATCTGGCTTGCAGTGGAAGAAATGTGTTCATACACAGATGAAATGGGAAGCATTTTTACATTTCTAGAAGTTGCCAAAATTGACTTTATATTTAATGAGTTCTATCTTGGATAACCAGATAAAAGTATCACAGTGATCATTCAGAGCAGCAGAAAAGGGAGGAAACATGGTCCAGCTGTGCTTTTACCAGGAGCAAACAAGCTAGTCATAGATATGCCAGTGGAAAGTGACCCTTTGAGGACATATCAATGCATGTTTGTAAATTTCCTCCATACATGAGGGATTGAAACTGGAATAGCTTTTCTGTCATGCTGAGCCTATATTGGTGCCTGAGTTCCAGTGGTGTTTTTTTCTTTCTATGAACCTATTTGTGATATAATGTAATATAATATAATACCAACTATTAACTTAAGGATTTTAATTTTTTTAAAAAAAATCTGGTTAAAAAAAAAGAAATATCTCAAAATAGATCTAGGTTTGGGCCTGGATCAGTTTGACTGAAAGTGGTTTATAATATTTGGTGGTCCGTTTCATGAAATCCCCCAAAAACAGAACAGGAAGGAGGGAACCAAAAGGTTGGGCAAAACACATCAAGAGAACCAGATGTATCAGTTACTGGAGAGGATGGAGTTAAGTCTGCAATATACCTGAGGCAGGAATCTGAAGAAGATCCTGCAGCATCTTTTCTCCCTCCCCGGCAGTGGAAAAGTTCCCTAGGGTCCTCTTCCAGAGAAGGTCCTTCTGGAAACTCGCTTTCACAAAAACATTTGCATGGGGTGGGCATTGACAAGTCTCCAAGTTCCTCTTGGAACAAGATGGGATTGGAGTTTTTCTCTCTCTCTGGCTCTCAGCCAATGAAAGGCCTGGTTGTGTCCATGCTCTGATTTGATGAGAATGGACTCAACCAGTGACTACAATTCCCAGAACCCTCTCTTGTGGTTTATCTTATTTTTAAAAAATGCTATGGTAAAAATTTAAAATAATTCTTTTAAAAAATCAGTAGGTTGGTGATTGTTCTGAAATTTGGTAGGCCTGCAGCTGTGAATGGGTAGGTTTCATGCAGATAGGCCTTAAAATGACTAAGGATTGAACCTTTAACATTTCCCATTGTAGCCAATGGGGCGGATCTTTGCCGAATGAAAACAGCAACATTCCTTCCGATTCGAGTAACTTCCCAAGAAACAGAATGAGGGGTTAGCAGAAAATGGTCTCTGAAATGAAATGCCTTTTGGCCAAATTGCACAAGCCTAATGGATACTGCATCTTTAAATATCTCAATATATATAATATATTGCTAGAAAAGTCAGACACAAAAGCAAAAAAATCATGATGTGATGTCGAACAAACTATCTTGGGAATCTTTCAGGACCTTGGTTACCTTATAGGACTTTTTCCACACTTCCAGAAAGATGTGCTTAGTTATCATTTAAACTTTCCACTACACTCTGAAATGCTGCTAGATGAAAGGCACTGATTTCAAATTGAAATATCAGCTAAACCACACTTGGTCAATGCTGCTTGGAGCATTCTTGCTTGGTGAAAAAAGAAATCCAACTGAGGTCACTTCGGCCCTCAGATGTGATGCTGTCTTTGAATCACAGAGCGTATCTCCACATTCTAGAATAAATAGACAATTACTAAACAGTTGTTTGCCTCTTCAAGGATAGTTCCACAAATATTGAGAATTTGACAAGATACAATAATGAGATGAGAGTCAAAGGGTTTTTTCCTGTGTTATTTGCAGTTGGTTTTTTTTACATGTCAGGAGCAACTTGAGAAGCTGCAAGTCACTTCTGGTGTGAGATAATTGGCCGTCTGCAAGGATATTGCCCAGAGGATGCCCAGATGTTTGATATTTTACCATCCTATGGGAGATTTCTCTCATGGCTCCGCATGGGGAGCTGGAGCTGACAGAGGGAGCTCAGCTGCTCTCCCTGAATTCGAACTGCCAACCTGTTGGTCGGCAGTCCTACCGGCACAAGGGATTAACCACCAAGGGGCTCCTATTTTGCAGTAATATGTTGATATGTTGGAAATGTTGGATTTGCAAGAGGTGATGCATAAAACAAATTTGCAGAAGTTTGTAAATAAAACTATTCTTTTCTGAAGTAGCAAGTATTGTGTGTTTCTCAGAAGCTGTGAAATATAACCATAACATGAGAAATATCAGAAGCTGTGTTATCGAGCCACATCACACACACACATACCACCCCTACCCCCCAAGATTGATAATTCACCAAGGGCTCCGAAAAAAATACATATTTTTTTTCCTTTAAAAAAAAGATCCTTTCCAGACTTGTGCAAGCTCAAAGCATCAGAAAGTCAAGACTTAACCAGCAACAGCTATCATATGCAACCATTTAATAAATTGTATCTATTCTTCATGACTTTCTATATAACTTTTATCCTTTTATTTACTATATCTGTTTCATAAATATGAAATGTATAAACTGTTTTATAAAATGTATCAAGGCAGCCAACTCTACATGATCCTGAAAAATAATCCTCTGGGAACAGAAAGGCTAACCCCCTTTGAGCCTCTTTCCAAGCCAAAACAATTAACTATGTAACCATGAATATGCAGAGAGGTGATTTCCTGCCAGACCAGATAAATCCAAACGTGTTTATCTAGCTAGCTATATGTTTCACTAAAAGCTGAGAGACTGATTCCTACAAAAACAGGGGCCTATAATGTGCATGTGTTAACCCTCTTTTGTTAACAGCCAAGCCTTTGAGTACCCAAGATCAACATCACTGTATTGTCAAAGGCTTTCATAGCCAGGATACTGGGTTGCTGTGAGTTTTTCAGGCTGTTTGGCCATGTTCCAGTAGCATTTTCTTCTAACATTTTGTCTGCATCTATGGCTGGCATCTTCAGAGGTTCTGTAGGCAACAGAACCTCTGAAGATGCCGGCCATGGAAGCAGGCAAAACGTTAGGAAATAATGCTGATAGACCATAGACATATAGGTTCAGGACCTGTTTATCTCTGTGATCGCCTCCTCCCCTATGAGCCCACGCGGACCTTAAGATTTTCCAGAGGGCGGCTTCTCTCGCTCTCGATGAAGGAAAGGGCCTTCTCGGCGGTGGCCCCTCAGCACTGGAACTCTCCCCCCAGGAAGAACAGACTGGCATCTTTGTTGTCTACCTTCCTTGTTTACAAATTCTTATTGCACCTTATCACTACCTCTCACCTTTTTAGGTGTCCAATGTATTGTTGAGATCGTCCCTCCGCCCTATCTCTGATTGTCCCTATACTATCCACATCCTGCACAAACCTCCCTCGGCATATGTAGTATCTATGGCCAGGTTTTAAAGGAATGGCTGTGTTTTATGTTGTTTTATATATATTTATTGTTTATATTGTTTTAATCCATGGATTGTGTTTTAGCCAATGGTACTATTGGGCTTGTCCCCATGTAAGCCGCCCTGAGTCCCTTCGGGGAGATGGTGGGGAGGAATAAGAAAAAAGTTATTTATTTATTTATTTATTTATTTGCCCCATTTATACCCTGCCTTTCTCACCCCAAAGGGGACTCAAGGCAGCTTACACATGGCACAATTCGATGCCCCAGAACACATATAAAATCAAAGCTTAAAATATTAAATATTTAAAAAATTTAGACATAAAAAATTAAACATTACAACAGTTAAAAATCATACCAACCAAAAAATCATGGTCTAAAGCCATTCCAAGGTCATTATACATTTTAGACGTCCATTCTTGCACTGCACAGTTATCCAAAAGCTTAATCCCATTATTTATTTATTTATTTATTTATTTAGCCCGGAAAACTCAACAGCAATCTCAACATCTTTGTCTTATACCTTTGTTTCCTGAAGCTCCTATCTTTGTTTGGCATGGAACTAGACATTTGAGCCCATCAAAAGTCATCAACATATCATCACTCTTTGTTTCCCAGACTGTGCTCTCCCGAGGGGGGGGGGCAACTCTGCAGCTGACCAGTCTTTCACTCTGACCAAACCAGGCAGCCCTTCTCCCTTGCCAACCAATCCTGGCATAGATCCTAGCCAGCCTCTTTTCTGACCAATCAGGAGAGGGGGTAGGAAATCTGAATAGCTAACAGTATAAGATACCTTGTATTTCTCTGTACGTTTATGCTTGTACATTTTGAAGCAAAATTGCTGCTCATGCATCCCTTTGGCTGAATTGAATAAACCTCTGTGGCTTGTTTTCAACTGGTGAGTTGGTTTCTCTGTCCTGATCTGTCTGTTTTTTAGCATACTGATCACCAGGCATGGATTCTGTTATCCATGGTCCATAGCTCTACATTTGACTATAGCAGGAAGAATAGGAAAAGATATTTAAACGATCCCTCTTATCTAAGATAGCATGTTGGTTCTCTGTACCATCTGCTACAGAGTAAATAAGTGCATATACATGCTAAAAGATTCAATTGCGTGGACTCAATGATTCATGCCACTACACAACTAGAAAAGCCCGCTTGCCACATTTCTGCTGCCTGCCTAAAATAATGCTCACCTTTATCATACCTTTGGGTAAAAATGCAAATAAACTAACAAGGAATACCAGGCTTCGGTATCACATTCAATCAATCAATTTATTAATGCTCTGACCAATGGTCATATGCATTTACAGAAACAACATCAAACAAACATCTATATCACATTGCATGAGACATTTCTTATCTCAAAGGAGAGCTGGGCAGATCTAAACTCAAGGCTTCCAATGGAAGTGGTTGGATATGACCTAATGAGCCCGGGTTCTCAGTAATAGAGAGTAGAGAATCTCCATTCTCAATAGCAGAACCTCCTTGAGAGGCCCATAGGCAAATCTTTGAGCTGAGAGTGTTAATTGCAAGACCAATAATTAGTTGAAATGACACAGGGCAGCCAGTTCACAGACTCGTATAAGCAAAACACAAAATCCGCAAAAGAGTGATACTTTTATTGGCCAACCAAAAGCAGAAAATGCATCAAAGCTTCTTCATAGGTCTTGCAGGAAGTGTATAAAGTGTCTTCCTGCATTGCAGTCTGATGGAGGTTGGTGTTGATAGAATAATATAGGCAATATTTCCAAAGGGAAAATGATCCACCCTTGTAATTATCAGGAAGTCTGATAAATTACTGCCAGAATCAAGGGTTGCTAGAGAAGGGAATAATGCCAAAGATGTAAATATTTTACACCATAAGTATTCATAAAAATTAAGATGGAAGCTGGATGGCTATATTACTGCCTCCAAGTTTAATATATAGGCCTATTTAATGATTGTTATGTAGATATGTCCCAAAGGCATTTTGTGGGTGTCCATATATAATTTTTAAGATGCAGGTTTGCCACTCTGTCTTTAATCCATTCTGTGAAACTCACTTCCTAATCAGTAAGCATAGGATTATTACATTACATTATAAAATGAAAGTCTGATCTGTTATGTGGGGTAATATCATGCAAAATAGGGATACACTCTGTATTCTTCTCTGGGGCTGAGAGTGTGTGACTGGTCCAGGGCAACAATGGGTTTTCATGGCCAAGTGGGGATTTGAAGCCTGGTCTCCAGAGTCATAGCCCAAAACTCAAATGAGTACACCACACTGGCACTCTAGCTGCTGAATAGCCAATTTTCCCATTCAGTTTTATCCTGCCTGATTCATACTGATATCTTTAGCTTTCCACTCATATATGATAGCCAGCCAGATATATTGTAGGAGACAGTAAAGGTCCTGGGATTATGGGGAAATCCAACCCCAAATATGGAAACAAGTTGTCCAGGAATACCTGGCTGCTCTAAACGAGTTCAAGTCCCTAGGGCCGGATCAACTACATCCAAGAGTATTGTAGGAACTAGCGGAAGTTATTTCAGAATCACTGGCAATCATCTTTGAGAGTTCTTGGAGAACAGGAGAAGTCCCAGCAGATTGGAGGAAAGCAAAGGTGGTCCTGATCTTCAAGAAGGGGAAAAAAGGCAACCCAAACAATTACCATCCAGTCAGCCTCACGTCAATACCAGGCAAGATTCTGGAAAAGATTGTTAAGGAAGTGACCTGCAAACACTTAGAAACAAATGTGGTCATCGCTAATAGTCAACACGGATTTATCAAAAGCAAGTCATACCAGACTAATCTGATCTCTTTTTTGATAGAGTTACAAGCTGGGTAGATGCAGGGAACGCTGTGGATGTAGTGTGTCTAGATTTCAGTAAGGCCTTTGACAAGGTCCCCCATGACCTTCTGACAAACAAACTACTCAAATGTGGGCTAGACAAAACTATGGTTAAGTGGATCTGTAATTGGCTAAGTGAATGAACCCAAAGAGTGCTCACCAATGCATCTTCTTCATTCTGGAAAGAAGTGACAAGTGGAGTGCCATAAACAAGGTTCCGTCCTGCGCCCGGTTCAGTTCATTATTAATGACTTAGATGAAGGGTTAGAAGGCATGATCATCAAGTTTGCAGACGACACCAAATTGGGAGGGATAGCTAATACTCCAGAAGACAGGAACAGAATTCAGAACGATCTTGACAGATTAGAGAGATGAGCCAAAACTAACAAAATGAAGTTCAACAGGGACAAATGCAAGATACTCCACTTAGGCAGAAAAAATTGAATGCAAAGATACATAATGGGGGGATGCCTGGCTTGACAGCAGTACATGTGAAAAGGATCTTGGAGTCCTTGTGGACAACAAGTTAAACATGAGCCAACAATGTGATGAGGTAGCTTAAAAAGCCAATGGGATTTTGGCCTGTATCAATTTGAGTATAGTGTCTAGATCCAGGGAAGTCATGCTACCCCTCTATTCTGCCTTGGTCAGACCACACCTGGAATACTGTGTCCAATTCTGGGCACCGCAATTGAAGGGAGATGTTGACAAGCTGGAAAGCATCCAGAGGAGGGCAACTAAAATGATTAAGGGTCTGGAGAACAAGCCCAACGAGGAGCAGCTGAAAGAGCTGGGTATGTTTAGCCTGCAGAAGAGAAGGCTGAGAGGAGGCATGATAGCCATGTATAAATATGTGAGGGGAAGTCATAGGGAGGAGGAAGCAAGCTTGTTTTCTGCTGCCCTGGAGACTAGGACGTGGAACAATGGCTTCAAACTACAGGAAAGGAGATTCCACCTGAACATCAGGAAGAACTTCCTCACTGTGAGAGCTGTTCGGCACTGGAACTTTCTGCCCCGGAGTGTGGTGGAGGCTCCTTCTTTGGAGGCTTTTCAGCAGAAACTGGATGGCCATTCGTGGGGTGGGGGGGGGGGCTTTGAATGCGATTTACTGCTTCTCAGCACAGGGTTGGACTGGATGGCCCAATTCTATGATTCTATCCTGATCATGCCTTCCTAATTGTACTTCATCTCTTTTTAACAGAGAAGGCACATGAGATAACAAGTATAGTACAACACCTGTATCCACAGGGGATAAATACATTCCTTAACTTACCGGTGATAATAGGGAGCCATAATAAAATGAATTACTTCCAGTGGAAGCATACCACAAAATCACTTGGAGGTCCTAGAAAAGTCTTAGAGAGTATATATTTTGTCAGATGCAGGTAAATGAAATCATAGTACCAGTCCTATGAGTACAGGGGTCATATTATATGATGACCAAATTACAGATTTTAGAGCTAATTCTGTATTAAAATTTTCTTTTCCTAAGAGAACAAAATTTTAGATTAATGTGCATTTTCATTTTGTCCTCAGTCCTCACTTATTACCCATTTCTATTATAGTTCTTTCATAATAAATAATTCCCACATATTAAATGTTATCAGCCAATCGTACTCACAGTGCATTTACTCAATTAATTCTTTGACCTTTATGTCAGCTAATGGGAATTCATATCCCAAGATTATAATTTGTATCAACATGAGATTTACTGTTTCACAATATGTGCTCTGATTCTTAAACCTGTTTTTGTAGTTTGCTAGATCAAAATGTACTTTTTCCTTCTCTCCCACTAGTTCATTCACACTGGAAATACTCTAGGAGCTTCGTTATGATAACTAATTAGGTAGTAATAGGTTACTTTTTTTGCTGATATCTTCAGAGCTATTGCTTAATGTAAGGTTTTTAAAGTTCCCCCCAAAATACTCTTTTAATGTTCTCATCATAGCTTGTCAATATATTTTCTATAAAAAAAAAAAACAAGACCCCATTTTTGTCTGCAGCAAGAGGAAAGAACCATAAGTTCTACCTTTAGACTAGAAGCAAGAAACACTTAGTCACAAGGTCAGTGTGCTCCCCAATCTGTTTTGAGGCCTCAAATGACCCATAACACTACCAAAAAAGGTTTCAAATGTCCCCATGCCCTCAGTGGGTATGAGAGAAATTTGCCATGCTTTTCCCACACCTTAATTGACACAGGAAAGGACTTATTTTAAAAGATGAAGTGACTAAAACATTTACTTCTCTGGATCCTCTATCATTTTGTGAGGGAATAATTGAGAGGGGCAAATTTTATTTATTTCAGATTATTTATTAGGGCTGTCCACAGAGCCATTTTTCAAATAGGCTCCAACTGTTTTCTGCCCTTTTGGCCAGCTGTAACAGCATGGGTGCCTTCCATTTTTTTTCCGGTCATACATGGAGCGCACAGCTGTATGGGTTTCTCTTTGAGACTGTGAGTCCTGCTGCTTGCCTGAGCCAATCAGAAGAAGAAAGCCACTCACAAGTTCTGTGTTCTATCTCAGAGCCTTTGTTGCTCTTAGGATTGCTTCGCTTGCTTTTGGACTCAATTCCAATCTTTTTCTTTTGACATTTCATTTATTTTTCTAAGTTTAATATCTTTCATTCCTTCTTTTACTATTTTGATAGTAATGTGTGAAGTGTGAGTGGGCCTGTGTTTGAGGGGCTGTGAAACGGCATTGGGGGTGTTTGTTTAAATATTGGGATGGTTTACTGAAGGGAGGGGATAGCCTGACTCCCTTGAGTCCCCACGGCAAGAATTTAATTCCTCCCTATGTCTAGTTGAAGGATAATAGGGGAAAGTGGTTTCTTAAGTCTGATGCCTTAACCCAGGTTTAGTTGAAGGATATTAGAGGAAACTGAATCTCAATCAGATCATCTGACAGGATACCTTTTGGGGGGTTTTCTAGCCACTTTAAGAATTTCCTAAAAATCAGGGGATGACCCCAATGTTCTGAAACTTGGGGGGCTGGCTGTGATAAATATGTCCTCTAAATGTGGCCATTTTCATCAAGTGTTATCTTGCCATGTTGCCAGTGATTCAGTGGATCTTTTCTAGTTGAGGGTAACTATTAAGTTAGGCCATTAATGAGAAGTTTCTGGCTTCTTTATTTAAATACATGACATACAACTTTAATGTTCCATGGTTCCATTACCAAAGATGTACATGACATGCATATACGCATGCATATCATTGGCTTTGAGTATGTGTCAGACTGCATAGAGATATCTAACCTTTAATTGAGACTTTGAATGTCAGCATTAACCTCTGTGCAATTCGCTTTTGGTTTTAGCGTTTAAAGGACAGGCTATTACTTGGAAGCATTCCTCTTAAGAGTTCTCTTCATCATCCGAATGACAATAAAAGATTAAGGTTCACTCTACAGAAATCAACTAATCTGCAGACAAGCCAACTCTCTCTACATTTACGTTGCTTGTCATGTCATTATTTTTATGTTATTTTTATATCCAAAGTGGCAGCAGTCATTGTATCTTCTCCATCAATACAGCTTCAATAATTAATGGGTTAGCATCCAAACAGACAAAGAGAATAAGCATTCAGATGTGTGCTGATCTTTTCTATTTTCTCTCCTAACTTTCCATTAGCAAAAACTATTTTGGGTTTACATTATCCATATTCTATAAGTAGCAAAGAAGCAATCCAATAGAATTGAAACTAACTTGCTCTCTGAACTTCTCTGAAGTCTTTTTTGCCAAATCTGATGACAAATATTCTTCCTGTGTTCTCTAAGGGCTCCAGCATTTCCTTAAAATGTTTGCATTGGTAGTTCTTCTTGATATCCAATGATAATTGACTATCTGTCACCCTGTTGATTTTCATCTTTACTCTGCTGCAGTTGGTTTTTCCATGTTGAATTAGCTGGTGTGCTATCTGGTCTGGTATTACATTTGCATGTCCACAGTTGACCAGAGGGTCACTATCCAGGCGTCTCAGCAATTGTCAGGCTCTTCAGCTACTCTTGGATATATCAAGTTTCTCAAGCAGCTCTATCCATTGGTCTTTCTTAGCATTAGCTATGGCTGTAGATAATTTTTTGGCCTGCTGCTATAGTCTCATTGCTGTATGGATTCTCTTGAAATAGTCTGAGATATTCCTGTAGCTAATTTAGTGATTCCTCCTTTAGGCATGGTAGGTAGCTTGTGCAACAACCTCTAGGGATTGAGACCCTCAAGGATCTTTTCACAGCTTCTACAAACAAGAAAGTTCTACAGCATAAATAGCTGCTTCCAAGATTTCTGTAAACTTTGTCTAATTAGCTTTATTGAAATTATATCTTCTGTGGAATAGGACACTTTTTGGTCTTGCAGCTGCATATGCTGTTTAATACAATTTTATTGCATTGGTGGATTATGCTCTCATTTACAAAAATAAGATCAGGGTTAAAAGCCATCCACTGCATGACTATCAGCTTCCTTCCAATAGACTCAAATCAAGGAAAAGCTTCATGAGAACCACCACTCCTCTTAATATTCCTCCAGCAACAGCAAGAGTATCCCTCTGGGCAGCTAAACCAGGGAATCCCAACTGGATGGCCCCCCATGAGGGTCTGTCTCCAAGGGCAAACCAAGAATGGGCAACTTGGAAGTCCTTGAACAGACTCAAAAGCAGAGTGGGCAGATCAAAAGACAATCTGGCAAAATGGCACTACCTAAAAGAATCCTCCACCTTGTGCGACTGTGCAGCAGAACAAACAACTCCGCATATGTATGCTTGCCCACAAGGTCTCGCCTCATGCTTTTGGACTAAAACCATTTAGCTGCTTGTGATTCCTTTATTTTATCACTTTTAAACCTATTTATTATGCAATGCTTTTGACATGAAATAAATAAATAAATTGACTATCTTACATCTGACAGTTAATATTCTGTGGCATTTCATAGCTGACATGCAATGGTATTTAATCATTTTACAGTTCTGACAGTTCATACTCTGTAGTACATTGTTTTCAAACTTTCTAGCCTTCCTTATCAACAAAGATCATATAGAGTCTATATGTCAGCTAGAAAATCCCTGCAAATTACAAAGAATCTGGAGACACATACTTTATGCAGGGAAGTGTTGAGTTTTACCATCACCCATTCTGAAGTTAAAATGTTAACCACATCTAGTGCAGACCTGCTGAAATAAATGGGGCTTGTTAGTTAACCATGTATGTGATTCTCACTGATATCAGTGAGCCTCCTTTATGTGAGGCTACTATTTAGCCTAATATGTTCTAAAATGTGTTTAAAATATATCTGTAGGCATCAAATGAAGACAAAGTTCAGTAGTGATGATAAAATGTTTCAAGAACCCATGTTTCACCATGAAAGCCATTTGAAAAACAATGGTGTGACATATTTGGCAGGATTAGGTTGTTGGAGTGCAATATTTTTTAATAGCAGATTAACATTTTAAACATGGCATGTACCATTTTGGTACCTAATAAACAGCATTGTAAATAGTAGACAATATAGCTAAACAAAATCTTCTCCCTGACTTTCTTGTCTTGAGTGTACCAAAAGGGCTTGAGTGTGTGGGTTTGTGTGCACATTTATATAGTCATGTGAGAACATTTCAGTAACCATTCACACACCCCATTCTAAAATGTTCTGAAGGCAAATATACCACATATGGATGCCGTTCATAGAACTGACCTGATAGTTGTCATTTACTGTGTATAAATCCTGTCATCATGTGTTAAGATAAAAGATCAGGAAAGTTACTTTACTGGACTATGGCTCTCAATATCTCCCAGGCTGTCTGGGAGACACTTACACTTGTAGTTCACAATAGGCACTTGATTCTTTCAGTCCCTTAACACTTGCTTCAGGTTTTAATCTATAGATGTTTTTAAGCAGTTCCCACTTCTTAGCAACGTAGGCCAGAATCCTGTTGAGGAGTTACAAATGTGTAAGCTTTATGGTATTCACAATAACCACATATAACCTAATTTAGGGAACACATAGGACTGTGAAAATCCCCTCACTTACCTGGAAGCAGCTGCAGTGATAGATAGGGGTCCATTCTCCTGTTGTTTGGGAAGCAGTTATTGTTTCCACCTATTCCACCCTTGCATGAACAGCAATCTCTAATACAAGGGGAAATTGTGATAGGGAATCTACTTCTGCCAGTTGCAATGGAATTAGAAATTGCACCTGGATGCGGGTGGAAATGTCAGGCAGCTGCTTCCTAAGCAAATGGGTAGCAGACCTCTGTCAGATGCAGTGACTGTTTACTGGTAGGATGAGATTGCTTGAAAAGGGACAGAACTGGTTCCATAGCTCTGTAACTATGGTAGATATTAGGGCTGTGAGATCGATGAAAAAAGTTTCAAAATTCATTACAAAATTAGGGGATGCTGGCGTTTCTTTTCTAAAATGTTTCTAAAGTATTGTTAGTGAAAGTTTCATTACTGCGACAAGACTAATGAAATTTCGTTACTTAGGCAAGTGGGGAAACATTCAGGGGCTCCTTTCTCTCATTGTACAACTATTGGGGTGAAACTTTCTACAATGGTAGAACACATTTACCACTGTTAGCCCATCAAGTTTCAGAATATTTCACTTATCTACGGATTTTTGGAGAATTTTTAAAGTTTTTATAAACAACATTTTTGAAAAAAAACCCTACAATAGCTGTCTCCTTGAATATTCTATACAATAACACAAGATAACAGGGATAAACCTTCAGAAATATTAATACATCTACTGATTTTAGGGATTTTTTAAAAAAGTTTTGATAAAAACGTTTTTTAAATAAACCACAGCAGCTATCTCATTGAATGTCTCTCATATTTACCAACAGAACTTCCATTTAGGGATTTCTTCCCAGCCCAGCACAGAGATTTACTGACTAGAAGTATCAGTTAATGCTCCTCTTTGCAGATTCAACCATTTAGTGGAACTCTGTTTGGCTGCTGTTATGGAGGGACAAATCTCTCCCCTGTCCTGATTGCAGCTTTCTGATGCTAAGCACAATTCTGGAAAATGTAGTTTAGGGCAGGGCTTTTTGAATTCTCTGGCATAGAGCTCCTCGCCTTCCCAAACTATGTTTCCCAGAAATCTGTGCTTTCTCAGTATCTTTCCCAGCAAACTCTGATTTCTCCCTGCTGCTTCCCTCTCCTAATGGCGAGAGGCCATTAATTTAAAGAGGAAAGGCAGCCTTTTTGGCTTTACTTTGCTTACGTGCACTGAAAATGAAGCTAACTTTGGGAGACTTCTGAGGGTTACAAAATTCAAATGAAAAAGTATTGGGTAAGTTTTGATTCTTAAGTTTTTGGTGCAGGTCACACCCACATGTCAGATATCACGCTGTAAGTACAAATTTAACAAATTTGATCCAACTTACAAGGACTAATGATAATTTTGCACAGTCCTAGAAGTTACGCATTAAGAAGTGCTCAATAGAATTCCAGCCATAATTAAATATTATCTCATTGCTTTCTTTTCTTTGAGCATAATAGTCTTATATTTCCTGAAAATCTTCCAGGCTTTTAGATTAAATTTAATTACTAGCCTTAAATACAGTACACTCATGGACTCAATTGCTGAACTTAAAGTCAACAGTAAGTTACAACCCATTGATTGAATGGATTTTTTCCTATTTGTGACCAGAATTTGAATTTGTGCCTTTGAGTCACCATGAGCATGGACAGCATAGTAATACATAAACAAACAAAAACACATATCTATGTATATGTATATGCACATTTGTATGTGTTTTACACAATAGAGAATCAGCATAATGCAATGGTCTGAGTGTTGAACTTGGACTTTGGAGCCATGTGTACACTACTCAGAGGTTCTGGGATAAGCTGCTCTAGAATTGCCCCAATGCATCCTAGGAGGATTCCTGGAGCCATTGTAGTACCTGTGATGACTCATGGGCCTTGTAGTCCTGTTCCTAGTACTATTGTGGCAGACGAAGAGGAAAACATGGGATTTCCGCCGTTTCAGTCAGAATCGGAGCCTCTCCACCTGGAGGATGTTTGTCCTCAAGAATGTAGCCAAACAGGCCTTGGGCAGAATTCCCCCCCCCCCCCGTTTTCCCGGAGGGACAATTATAATAGAGATAGGGGAGCCAGGGAGGCAAATCGCCGGAGCCTGAGAATCGCTGCCAAACAATTAGCTGATTAGGTCTGCTTCCCTTGGGAAATTCTAAGGAGTCATGCATCTGGACAGAGTTGGGTTTCGCTTCTCGTTCTCTAGGGAAAGTGTTCTGTCGGCGGGAAAACGAGACCCAATATAGGTGCTGCTCGCAAGGGGAACTTTGCGGAGTCAATTGTTCAGCTTGAGGAGAGAGATCGTGTGTGGACTTCGTAACCCCAGTTCCTTGTTTCCCGGATCAAGTTTCCAGCCTTGCCTTGTTTCACGGACTTCTTTGGACTCTGTTCATGTTTCATGTTGCCTCGTTTCAAGTCTTGAATCTAGCCAAGAACCAAGTTTATTTTTCAGCCTTGTTGTCAAGCTACATTGGACTTTAAAGACTCTGTCATTTCCCCACACTTTGCTTGGCAAGGTGTGTGTTTCGGTCAAGTGGATTATAACTTTGAACTCTAATATCTTATATTGGACAATACATTTCTGGACTATATTTGACCTCATCTGAAAGGTCTGCTTCTGAACTATATTATTCACTTGTTTTTATTAACTATATATATTTCTATAATAAAGATATTAGATAGATTCTGGTCTCTGCGCATGGTTATTGGTGCTCTGCAGCCTAGGTCCTGACAGTACCCAAACCACTTGAGGGCGCATAGGTGTCACCAGCAGAATTTTGCTGGCAATGTGGCTTTTGCTGGACTGGACATATGGCTGGGCACCCTGTGTGACCTCACTAGAAGCGACATTATCAGCAAAGTTCTGTATGGGAGCCACTTGTGGCTAGCAATATGTTGAAGTGTATGTTGGATAGGTGGATAAGGAATCAGGTCAGATCTATCTCAATCTAGCTATCCACACCTTCAAAACACTGGGATCACTCTGGAGCCTCCTGGAAGCTCCAGTGCAAACGTGCTTCTCCTTATAGCAGATTAACAGCTGGATGCAGTGCTTCTACTGCAAATCTAGCAGTAGATCGTGTAGGGTTCTCATATAAGCTGAATAATGCCTTCTTGCTCATGGAAACTCAGCAGGTGACCTTGAACAAGTTACAATCTCTCAGCCTCAAATAAAAGAAATGTCAAATCCCCTCTGAACAAATCATGACAGGAAAACCCCATTATGGGTTTGCTTTATGGCTGCCATAAGTCAGAAATGGCTTTGAAGCCATGCAACAATAAATTCTATAATTACTTATGTTGCAAAAAAAAAGTGATCTTCCATGTCCACTGAAAGAAAATTTAAATTCACTCTGATATAGGTAACAACCTGGATAAACCATTATGAACTGCAAAAAGACATTACAGGCAATTGTGTCCAAAGAAGAAAAGGTAAAAAGATTAGATACTCTCCAAGTAGACCTTGACACAACACAATTTAGCAGCTCAAGGAGCAGCATTTCCATGTATGATTTATCAAAGGTAACTTCAAAGCAGTTTGGTTCTAGCACTTTCATTTGGCCTAAGAGAGCCAATTATATATTTGATATCATCTAATGTACTCTTGATTAAGAATAATGTTATCTCTTTCTAGCAGTGATGGGAGATTAATGTCTTCTACATTGTGCAATCATCCCAGGTCCCATAAGATGAGTGACAGTGGGAGCAAAAGAGATCTGAGAAGCAATTTCTAAATAGGGAGTTAATTTCAGACACACTAAAGGTTATTTGTCCTTTTCCAGTCCTGGTCCCTGTGATAGCACACTCAATCTGAACTTCTCTGCTGCATGAGACAAGAGGTGCGCCTGATATATTGTTCAGTTCATAGATTCTGGCTCTGTTATTATTATCCCGTGCCTTATCTTTATTAAATAAAAGCTATAGTTTCTTCCTTTGCTTACACTGTGAGAAATTTCCAATAATTTAATATAGGATAATTTAGGAGTTCAGATTAGAAAAGCTACCATGAAGGTCACCCAGGAAGACATGATTATACGCTAATGATAGATACTGGCACCATTACCTAGGAATCTTACAGAACATTTTAGGACATTTAATATTTGGCACAGCCCATTGTACAAAAGTCTGGGACATTTCAGGTGCTTAATATTCTTACAGACAACCCAGACCGGCAGTCATGTGCAAGGGTAGGAGCTCCAAGAATAACAAAATATTTTTAATCATTAGGGCTTTCCTTGCTTTAAAAAGATTATGGGGGAAAGGTCCATATTCAGGAGATAGGGAACTGTAAATGCCTCATTATTTAGACTGGAATGGAGGAAATTGGTGTCTTCCAGATTTTGTTGGACTTCAACTCCCATTGCCAATGATAAAGAATGTTGGCAATTGCATTCCAATTACATTCAATTACACATTTTCCCATCCCTAATTTTGATTATTATTAAAGGTTTGGTCACTCCGTTAGGGCACAAAGTATTATACCTGCCATAGGTATAAAACCATTTCAGACTCTGTTTATTATTCTTCACCTATCCAAAAACACTTTTCAAACCTTTCCAGGCTTCTTCACTCCCTTTTTCTATGTTTCTTCTTTACTTAATGTCAGACAAGCAGAGCACATGTTCTGTCCCTGCCTAAACAGAATATTCAGTTTAACCCATAACAACTACACTTTGCTACAACTTGATTCAAAAGATCTGTACAGGGCACAGTTTTCTTAGGCTGTGTCTACACCAAGGCAGGTTGCTACAGTGTGTATCTTTCTTAGAGCAGCCCAGATCTAGCATAGCCCAGATCCAGCCTCAGCCCCATTGGAAAGTCACCTCATCTTCCATGTTGCTTTCCCACTCCCCAAACCTAATCCAGCTGTCCAGGCTACCATGAAATCCAGCGATACTTCAGAGTCTCCAGCAAACTCTAGGGTATTCCCCTGACTTTACTTGGAAAAAAATAGGTTAAATAAAAAACTGAGATCTCACTAAACATTACTATGTGGTGTGGAGACAGAAAATGGTGGATTCAGGGTGAATCTCAGTTTTCTGGTTAGTGTAGACCAGCCCTTAGTTTAACATTGCTTTATACAAGCCTTGAACATGTTGGACTGCAACTTCCATCATCGTAGACATCATAGTTATTAACTACTTCCCGTTATAACCCAATCCAAGCACTAGCTTACAAGTCCACTAATATGGCTTTGGAACCATGACACTTGAAATCTATAATGGATAGTGGAAAACATTTTCTAGTTCAATTTTTTGGCATCTTGACAAGAAATAAACTCGGGAGATATAACTATTTCAGCACCTGTGTTTTGCTGACATTTGGACTCAACTTGCCATTACTGTAAAGTACTTCAGAATTTGAAAAAAAAAAGCATTTGAATATCACTGTCAAACTTTTTCTTCAAATTTTAATGAGAAGAATAGACAAGACACTGGCTAAAAGTGCTACCATCAGTCTTTAGAATAGTGGATGAAATATCATGATTCCACATACAATGACCCAATGACTGAGGATGGTGCAATATCGCTGCTTTGCAGCGTTTTAATTTTTATATACTTTTTTCATGTTTTTATCATGTTTTAATTGTTTTGTTTTTATAGTATATTTGTTGCTGGCCCTCGTGGCAGAATGTAAGCCGCTCTGAGTCCCCTCGGGGAGAAGGGCGGGGTATAAATGGTATAAATGCATGTAACACGTTAACTTGTCAAGTTTTAAGGAGCTATTTCTGTCTCTTTCTTCAACTGAAGTCATAAATTCTCCATAAATTCTCTCTTCTGACCTCCCTGTGGAAGACTTCTGGCAGTCTGACAATAAATCAATAGGAATTTTGGAAAAGCTGACTGTCTACAAAGTTGCCTAGATATGATATGTTGAAGAAAAAGTTTCTCTGTTGGTGATGTGTGCATTCTTCTTGCCACCTCACAGAACACAGATCATTCAGTGTTCAGTGTAATGAGACTCTACAAATATTTTATTTATTTATTTATTACATGCATTTATACCATTTATACCCCGCCCTTCTCCCCGAGGGGACTCAGAGCGGCTTACATTCTGCCACGAGGGCCAGCAACAAATATACTATAAAAACAAAACAATTAAAACATGATAAAAACATGAAAAAAGTATATAAAAATTAAAACGCTGCAAAGCAGCGATATTGCACCATCCTCAGTCATTCACTACTGCTACTATTACAGATTTGCGACCCAATTACAACAGCCAATGAGCTTATTCGCTGAATGCCTGGGCGCAGAGCCAAGTTTTTAGTTTTCTTCTAAATCCCAGGAGGGATGGGGTTTGCCGGATATCGCTGGGGAGGGAGTTCCACAGCCGAGGAGCCACCACCGAGAAGGCCCTGTCCCTCGTCCCCACCCCACGCGCCTGCGAGGCAGGTGGGATCGAGAGCAGGGCCTCCCCGGAAGATCTTAAGGTTCTAACAGGCTCATAGGAGGAGATATGTTCAGATAGATAGGCAGGACCAGAACCGTTTAGGGCTTTGTAGGTCAAAACCAGCACTTTGAATTGGGCTTGGTAGCATATCGGCAGCCAGTGGAGCTGGCTTAGCAGGGGGGTTGTACGCTCCCTGTAAACCGCTCCCGTTATTAACCTGGCTGCTGCCCGCTGCACCAGCTGGAGCTTCCGGGCCGTCTTCAAAGGCAGCCCCACGCAGAGTGCGTTGCAGTAATCCAGCCGGGATGTGACCAGAGCGTGGACCACCGTGGCCAAGTCAGACCTCCCAAGGAACAGGCGCAGCTGGCGCACGAGGCGGAGTTGTGCGAAGGCTCTCCCGGCCACCGCTGAAACCTGAGGCTCCAGGCTCAGCGATGAGTCCAGGATCACCCCCAGACTGCGAACCTGCATCTTTAGGGGGAGTGTGACCCCGTCCAACACAGGCTGTAACCCTATTCCCTGTTCAGCCTTGCGACTAACCAGGAGGACCTCCGTCTTGTCTGGATTCAGTTTCAATTTATTGGCCCCCATCCAGTCCGACACAGCGGCCAGACACCGGTTCAGGACCTGGACAGCCTCCTTAGTGACAGGTGGGAAGGAGTGACAGAGCTGGACATCATCTGCGTACAGATGACACCGGACCCTGAAACTCCGGATGATCTCTCCCAGCGGCTTCATGTAGATGTTATAATCAAGTTCTCTACAAATTGCCATGCAATACCATGTGATGAAGGCCTTAATCAACAAAGTCCGAGAATTAATTCTGCGCAAGTCCCATAGACATTAACCACAAGTACTGCCAGAATTCACAAAACTTCATCTGTTGTAAAAAAAAATAATATGATGAAACATGCTGAGAATAGGGAATTATGTAAAGCAGCCCTTGTTTTGAAAGTAAATCAAACCCAAACAGCTCCATCAAGAAATACTCAGCTCAGATTTTTTAAAACCATTCTTTCCCTTATCTATCAGTTCTTCTGAAGCATTGTCCCTCTGCTTTCTTCAATGAGCTTGCACATCATTGCAAACAGAAAAACAGAACTTACCACAAGGTGAATAAAATTAAACACTATGATTTTCTCTCCCCCTTGCTTCATATCATAGGCTCTGGCTTCATTCTGAAGGATTTGGTGATTTGGTGATTCCCTGAAACAGATTAAGGACTTTATTGCGAGAGGTAGGCAAACAATATGTGTATCCAGTCTCTTCGTCCTCATAATTCTCATGTCCCTAGCTATTAAAGGGTAAAAATCTGTCAATAGCTCTCAATTCCATAATGTTTCTATCACCTACTTTTGTGCGAAGGATCCCTATCAGTTCTGTGTTGCATGCTGACAGTAAAGTGATGTCAGGGGATGAGATCTCTCTTTGCCCCTCTCAATTCCAAAACTGGCAGTTTTCCTTTTATTTAAAATACTATATATTTACCTCCCATTTTGGAACTGCAGAATTACACAGTTGCATTAAAAGTAAAAAAAAATTAAATAACAGCTGTAGTGTGGGAAAGTGCCATTATGAGGATGAACAGAAGTACAATCATGGGATCATGGATTAGTAAATTAGTGCATTTGCACAAATGAAGTGAGGTGCAATATTAAAGGTGCTCAACCTAGTATATATGCGGTATCAATGATAATGCAACTGTAGTGGAGTCATAGGTTGGTACAATAAAGTCCAAAATATATAATTTAGGTAACATGAGAGAGAAGGCAAAAGGGTAACATTGGCTACAGGAGCAGTAGTTGACTTAGATATTGTTGGGTTGGAGCTAGAACCTTTCAATTATCATCATTTGAAAAATTATGAATTAGTCATACATGTGGAAATATTTATAAGCAATTTTTACCCCAGGAGATCTGTGAAAATTTTCTGTAAAAAGTGAATACACCCATTTACGGTCAACTATATTGTGTAGTTAATAGGTGCAATCCACCAAGCATCATAATCTATTATTCGTTTTGCTGGGCCAGGACAGATAGTTGGTAGATGGCATCTCTGACTATTTCACAAAAACACTGCGTATTATATCTGTGTGTAGAGCCTGCTGTGAAAGGGACACCATCTGCATTCCCTGCCACAGTTACATAAATGCAATCCTATAATCAACAGGACAGATCCTATTTTAGTCCCCATCGTTTGCTTCAATAATATTGACCTGAGAAACTGAAGGAGAATGTTGCCTTATTTGCAATAATGAGAGGAAGTAAGTTGAAAAAAGAAAAAGGAGTTTCAGATCTAATTCTCAAAGGAGCACAACATACTGCAGCTGTTTTGCTGCCTGTATGTCTTAAGACTGGATGATATGTTTTATGCAATGGTTTATCTACATTACTATTTAATAGAGTTTCAAAATTGTATTTATGAAGGAGGTTTCGCTGCACAGGTGATTACATAGGAAATCTTGGAATCAGTTTAAGGTCCATAGGTTGAATATACAAACCACAGAGCACTGATATGTACTAAGAGCTTTCTTTCACACGCTTTTGTGGGAACTTGTTGTCTGGTCGCTGCTATTTGAGACTACATTCACACTGCATTAAATAAATGGTTTGTGTATATGGAGCCAAAGATAGACTACACCACTATTTTAATATTCAACAATTGAATGTTGCTCTTTTGTTTTTCTCTGACACACACACATCATCATACATGTGTTATTCTGGACCAATGTTTTACAACTTAATGCTCTACAATTGCAACTTCCATAACCCCTCACTGTGATCCATACTTTCTGGGACTGATGGGACACTAAAAATATTTATTTTTTATTTATTTACAGCATTTATATTCCGCCCTTCTCACCCCGAAGGGGACTCAGGGCGGATCACATTACACATATAGGCAAACATTCAATGCCTTTTAACATAGAACAAAGACAAACAAACATAGGCTCGAACTCATGACCTCCTGGTCAGAGTGATTCATTGCAGTTAATTGTAATCGGCTTGCTCTCCCGCCTGCACCACAGCCCGGGCCTAAATATATAAAGAATACTAGAGTGGAGAAGGTAATTTAGCCATAGGGTACAACATCACTGAAACCAGTGGGAAGGGCAGCCCAAAATGTCCATACCTGTGTGTATACCATTCATGTATCCACATAGATGGCATTTCAGACAGTACTGAAAACAGTAAATGCATGTGGCTTGCACATTACATGTAAGTCAAAGTCACCATATACTACTTGTAGCATTTCTCTTTCCCTGGTAAACACCCTGTGCATATTTCACCATGCCAGTAGTTGCTAACCCATTCCCTACTCTGTAGATGCCAATAGCATCTTTCCTCCTTTCATCAGCAGTTTGCTACATGTGGTTTGAGCTGTTACTCAAAAGAATAATCCATCACTTCCAATATTCCAATTCTTGCTCAACTGAAGACACCAAGTTTTTTTAAAAATGAGAGCATCTCTTGGAACATGATTACAAGCATTATTTTAATACAACTTATTATTAGTTGTGATGGTTTTAAAAATGTAACTTGATGACACTATTTTTCATACATGAGCTAAGCAGTAGGCTTGTGCATTTTGGGAGAATTGCTATCAATTCCTGTTTGCTTCTTCCGAAAGCCCCCCATATCCGTTTTCGCACGCCTCCCAAAAATGGGCGCACTCCTGAATGGGCGTTTTTGTTTCATGCACAAAAAACAAATATTT